>NC_134273.1:30711351-31044268 GCF_031893055.1 Leptodactylus fuscus
CAGATTGCTACATCTGATGTAGCAGTGCCGAGTGTGCATCAGATGTGTAGTTGAGCAAAACTGACTCAGCACTGCTAAGTCTCTGCATTCGCATAGGAATGCATTGGCCAGCCTTCGGCCAATCAGCGCTGGCTCTGCCGGAGGAGGCGGAGTCTAAGGTCGGACCTGAATGGAGACTGGTGTGGAGCGATCTTAGACTCCGCCTCCTCCAGCAGAGCCAGCGCTGATTGGTCGAGTTCCGTACTCTGGCCAATCAGCGCTGGCCAATGCATTCTATTAGCCCGATGAAGTAGAGCTGAATGTGTGTGCTTAGCACACACATTCAGCTCTACTTCATCAGGCTAATAGAATACATTGGCCAATCAGCGCTGGCCAATGCATTCTATTAGCTTGATGAAGCAGAGTGTGCACAAGGGTTCAAGCGCACCCTCGGCTCTGATGTAGCAGAGCTGAGGGTGCACAAGGGTTCAAGTGCACCCTCGGCTCTCCTACATCAGAGCCGAGGGTGCGCTTGAACCCTTGTGCACACTCTGCTTCATCAAGCTAATAGAATGCATTGGCCAGCACTGATTGGCCAGAGTACGGAATTCGGCCAATCAGCGCTGGCCAATGCATCCCTATGGGAAAAAGTTTATCTCACAAAAATCACAATTACACACCCGATAGAGCCCCAAAAAGTTATTTTTAATAACATTCCCCCCTAAATAAAGGTTATCCCTAGCTATCCCTGCCTGTACAGCTATCCCTGTCTCATAGTCACAAAGTTCACATTCTCATATGACCCGGATTTGAAATCCACTATTCGTCTAAAATGGAGGTCACCTGATTTCGGCAGCCAATGACTTTTTCCAATTTTTTTCAATGCCCCCAGTGTCGTAGTTCCTGTCCCACCTCCCCTGCGCTGTTATTGGTGCAAAAAAGGCGCCAGGGAAGGTGGGAGGGGAATCGAATTTTAGCGCACTTTACCACGTGGTGTTCGATTCGATTCGAACATTGCGAACACCCTGATATCCGATCGAACATGTGTTCGATAGAACACTGTTCGCTCATCTCTAGTCCTTACTCCTTAACCGGGGCATCTATGTCAGTACAGGTACTAAGACCTAAATACTGTAGATAGGTGCTGGGTATAAGCTGAAAAGTTCACCATGATGCACAATGTTAGTAACATCGGATATAAATTAGCTTGTAAAACGCGCCATTCTTGTTCATTGGCTGTGTCTGGTAATGTTGTTCAACTATTCTTACAGGGAGTCTATCACCAGAACCCAGGATATCAACTGAACCCCGCAGATAGATAGGTTAGGGTCACCAGAACCCAACTTATCAACCCAACCCCATAGTTAGATAGGTTACTGTTACCAAAACCCAGCATATCAACCCAACCACACAGATAGATAGGTTACTATTACCAGAAACCAGCATATTAGTCCAACCCCACAGATAGATAGGTTACAGCTACCAAAACCCAGTATATCAACCCAACCCCACAGATAGATAGGTTACTGTTACCAAAACCCAGCATATCAACAAAACCCCACAGATAGATAGGTTACTGTTACCAGAACCTAACATATCAACCCAACCCCACAGATAGATAGGTTACGGTTACCAGAACCCAGCATATTAGTCCAACCCCACAGATACAACCCAACCCCTCAGATAGGTAGGTTACTGTTACCAGAACCCAGCATATTAGTCCAACCCCACAGATACAACCCAACCCCAAAGATAGATAGGTTACTGTCACCAGAACCCAGCATATCAATCCAACCCCACAGATAGATGGGTTAGGATCATTTGAATCAAAGTTTTTTTCTCTCTATGAACTGCTGCCACCATTGCCAAGGTATCACTGTTTTTGTCAGTATGCTAATGGTCTCTCATCGGGGCATTGCCATTGCTCCAAAGAGGTAAGCAGCAACACCCTCATTGCTCCAAAGATCGGCATATTGACGAAAACAGCACTCGAAAATGGAGGCGCCAATTCACAAGAGGAAAACACCATTTGATTCAGATGACAATAACCTATCTATCTGCAGAAATGGATTTTATTATAAAACATACTAATGGGGCTGATCAATGAACCACAATTGTTGATGTTTTTAAACTAAGAGATATATTTTTAAGAATAAGACTTCTACACTGACGTGGTATTGTGTTTTCTCATATGGTATATATGTAAGTTTGACATCATGTTTCGAATATTGGTATTTGTACACGTCTTTTTACATCTTGAACACTGATATATGTTTTATTAAGAGTTTATGGGAATAGGACATTCATATTTATAAATGTTTTTATTATATTGTTTTTGTAGATTTATTGCACTTGAAAAAGGGATTATAAATCCCGAAACGCGTTAAAATCCCGTGCTTATATCCATCAATAAAATTGTAATTTACGTATCCCAGCGTTGGATTGCTGTCCACTGATCTTTCTTGCAAGAGTGCGGTTTGTCCATTTGTTTTGCTAAAACTGCAACGTTTTTGGAAATCGCACCGTTTCTGTTGCACGTATTTTACTGCAGTATGGGGATGGAATTTGCTAGACTCCCATCCACTACATAGTGTATGTAAAATTCTGCGTATTTTGAATGAAGGACCCCCTCCCAATTCCCTAATAGGGTATATGGAAATATGGTTTTGTAGTAGAGATGAAAGCATGTTTTTACAGGGCTCCATATGCCATGGACAGCCATTAATTTCAATAAGCAACATGTAATGCTTCACTTCAACTCTGGAGGCGCTGCAGGTAAACGGAACACTTGAAAGTCTGTATAAACTTAGGTATACAAGTCTCCAACCCCCTTACATATGACTTCTATATAGAATAGGTCACTCAAAGAAACAATGCTTTCAAAAGCCAACTCAGGCCTCAAGATATTTGTACATTGAGTGTATGAAAGGGTTAACACGCGCATTTGCTGACTCTTAGGCATATAGAAGAGCACACAATATAGGGTACAATTACCAGCTATATTTTTTCTTTACCCAAATCCCATAAACACATATTACCTCCCGGTTATGCTACTGAGTGGCATTATTTAATCCAGAAAAGAAAATAAGTTTTACATTTTTATGTCATAGACATGTATAAAATTCCTTAGACCGTACACAGAGCAGGATGGTTTTCAGATCTGGTTTTAATAAATTAGAAAATTAAATAAGCAGAAGAAGGAAAGAGTAAGGATTTCATTTAAGACTGGGGCGGCCGAGACATGGAGAAAAGCGGTGCTGCAGCGCCACCTACTGCTAGAATGGGAGAACTACATGTCCACTTGCCAGTAGCGCGCTTTCCCATCGTGAAGATCCTTTACCTGCAGTAATGTACTAACTCAACAGCTGTAACCTATAAATGTATACTGCACTTACCAGCGGCCTCAGTTCTGGATGAGTCAGGATGTAGCCATTGTTTGTAATAGCAAAAGCGTATCCGTGAATTCCCAGCTGTAAGAAGAAAGGACGAAACCCATAAATATATAGGATAATTTAAGGGGAAGTGCAATTTCAAGCTACTCTTATATTACGGTATGTAAATGCCTAATGGATAGGGAATTGTTTATATTGTTATGAGCAGCATTTAAAGAGTCGAAAATACTTAAAGGGTTCCTACAATCATAAATCACCTTGCCATAAATGAATAGAGCAAGACACTAAAATAAACTTTATCAAACAAATAGGTCTCTGTCTCCAGTTATAAGACTGAGCTAATTTTTACATAGAAATCTATGGAGAGTGGGCAAAGAGGCTGCTATTACGTAAGTCAGGGAGATAATGATAATACTGTGCAAGCGGCCATTTTCCCGTGGCCTGTGCGCCTGCGCAGTCTGCTCTGCCCAAGGCACGAGGCCTAGAAGTTACGAGCCTGCGCCGGAAGAAGACGCTGAAGATGACGCTGCGGATGAAGGAGGAGGCATCGCTGGAGACAATTCTCTGGCAGCGGTGGGGACGCCCTCATCGCTGCAAGAGAACTCATTTGCATACCGGTAAAAAAAGGTATTTCTAAGGAACAGGCAGCAGAGACTACGTACCACGTATAAAGGTAAGAGACGGATAGCCTTTCTAAAGCCTATTCCGACGTCTTATCCACACAAAAAAAAAAGGTTGTAATGGTAGAATCCCTTTAAGGTATGACTCCACTATTGTATAGAATGAGGCAAGAAATCAATTATCAATTTCCTCTCCATAGACTTCTGAGTGTGACATGAATACAGAGGAGAACTCTATATAAATAAACAATCTAAGTGAAGATAAGGAGGAGGAAAACAGAATAGTAAGCTGAGAAGGAAACAGATGTCATTAATAAGATATATTACAACATTTCTTATATTCACCTGTACGCTTTAAAATTGGTTTCAATATTTTGCAAAAGTGTCATATGTTAAAGGGGGATTTCTCAAAGCTTAATATTACATGAGCCTGTTATTTCACACAAACTTGGAATATAAAAATACTTCTCTTTCTAGATATTGCCATTACATAGCTGCTGCCGCCTGCTGCTCTTGTTATTCCATCTCTGAAACCGGGACATATCTCCCAGAATGCAGGACTGTCCCTCCGAATCCAGGACTGTTGGGAGGTGTGTTGCATGTATAAGTCCTTCAAAGTAACATCAGTTACATTGTCTAAAATGTAATTTGATATCTCATATACAGCTAGGAACCAGATAGCTTTTAGCACAATATAGTTAAGTTTATTTCAAAATTTAAAAAAAAATAAATAAAAGGATATTTAATGACAGAGGGACTTGGGTCAAAAACAGGGACTGTCCATCTAAAAGAGAAACACTTAGGAGTTAGACTTCTCCATGTTTATTATACTGTACTATGACATCACTTTGTTTATTGTCTTTGTGATGTGATATCAGATTGTTCATTATTCTTGCATTGACATCAATGTTTACTCTGTACTGTGACATCAGTGTGTTCTTTATCCCTGTTCTGTGATATTAAAGGGGCTCTATCAGCAAAATTATGCAGTATGAGCCCCACATATGCCTGAATAGGCATAGCCTGAAAAGGCTATTCAGGCACCGCTAATCTTATATTACCCCCCGTTTTAAAATAATACCCTAAAAAAGATTATTTAAATGATACTTACTGTGCACGCTGGGCGGTCCTGCACTGTCCGACGTCATCTTGCTGTCATGCCTTCCTCTTCTTTCTTCTTCCAGCGACGCCCTCCTGTCCTGGCTCTTCCACGCTTTCATCTACTTTTCTTCTGGAATTAAGAAGTTTGCGAATGTACTGTGCATGCGCAGTACGCTCGCATAATTCTAAGGGGTACTTAGAGCCAAAACAAAAACGGCGCCAGAGTGTGTGCAGTAGCACTCCGGAGGGAGCGAGAGTGCTGCTGCACACGTGGGATTTGAACACAACCCGCTGGAAGAACAGAAGATCAAGGTGGGGAAGAGCCAGATGAGGACGTCGCTGGAAGAAGAAAGAAGAGGAAGGCGTGACAACAAGATGACGTTGGACAGTGCAGGACCGCCCAGCGTGCACGGTATCATTTGAATAATCGTTTTTAGGGTATTATTTTAAAAAGGGGGGGAGGGGTTAAAATAACATTAGTGGTTTTAAAGGCTGTTCAGGCATATGTGGGGCTCACTGTGACATCACTGTGTGTATAAACTCTGTACTGTGACATCACTGTGTGTATAAACTCTGTACTGTGACATCACAGTATACACTAAAATTGTACCGCGACATCACTGTGATTATGATTTACGGTATGTGCTGTTACATCACTATGTGCATTATCTCTGAACTGTGACATCACATCACTGTTTGCAGTTTTTCTAAACTGTGGAATCAGTATGTTTATCCTTGTACTATGACACCACTTTGTACATTATCCCTGCACTATCACATCTCTGTATTATCCTTGTCATGTGACATCTTGGTGTTTATCATCCCTGTACTGTGCCATCACTGTGTGTATTATCTCTGTACTGTGACATCACTGTGTGTATTATCCCTGTACTGTGACATCACTGTGTGTATTATCCCTGTACTGTGACATCACTGTGTGTATTATCCCTGTACTGTGACATCCCTGTGTGTATTATCTCTGTACTGTGACATCACTGTGTGTATTATCCCTGTACTGTGACATCACTGTGTATTATCCCTGTACTGTGACATCAATGTGTGTATTATCCCTGTACTGTGACATCACTGTGTGTATTATCCCTGTACTGTGACATCACTGTGTGTATTATCCCTGTACTGTGACATCACTGTTTATTATTCCTGTTCTGTGACATCACTGTGTGTATTATCCCTGTAATGTGACATCACTGTGTTTATTACCCCTGTGATACCACAATGTCCACTTCTGTAAATTAGGGAGACGATATGGCGAAAGTTTTTTGTGTTCTAAACCTGCTGTTGAGATGCTGTAATGGTGAATTTGGGCCCATTACAAGCCTTGATATGGGGCTCCATGGTTCCTTGGTACCCTTAGGTTACAGTTATTACACAACACATTGCTGTAGATTGATTTCTGATTTTCCAGCATTTACGAAGTTTGTTTATAGAAGGTAACAAGTAAAACATATGAGGAAAAAAGCACAAGCAGTTTACAACATTGGGGGAGGAGGGAAGAGTCCGGCCCTGCAGAACACCTGTGCTCCATTCATGAAGCCTATCTCCATCTGGTTTCTCTAAGCATGAAAATGGAACATTTTATTTAACATTCCCAAAAACAGGAGGGGAACAGGGAACTTCCAGTGACTAGCAAGGACACATTTGCTGCTTGTTTATGTTCTAATGCAATATGTATAGAATCATGTTTTATTACATGATGACAAAAATAACCGCATAACAATATGAAACAAGTAAACTGTCAGCCATAATAATAATGTGACCCTAGTGATAAATGAACACGGGTCTACATGGATAATAGCATGAAAAATACAATGTAACAAACAGGACACAAAACCTAGAAAACAGAAATGTGCCTAGTTGGAGACATAAACTGGCACAAATCTAATATACAGATGTGTCACCCTTAATTTCAATGAAATTGTATTAAGGACATCAATTTGTGATGAAATTAATATATTGCGGCATGTTGGCAAAATCCTTGACTGGCTGCTATTCACAACATAACCACTGGGTGGCCAGACTTATATAGGACAGGCATCATGTGGCAGAATATTCTGAAAACATGTTGTTTTGAATAGCTGGTCATCTTGTGACACAAATATCGGGTCATGTCTAGCCAAGAGGAAAGGTAAGGAAGTGCACATCTATAATTCCAGAGTGGGGTTACTATGTGACATCGTATATGCTGTCCAAGTCCACCAAAAATACATTGAAAAAGAAGTGTCCTGCTCGATCTTGCCATGGATTTGGCAGCTGATTCAACCACAGAACACATAACATAAGACTATCGCTGTTATCCCATTGATTCTGAGACTATTCAGTGATGGCCCCCCAGGGCCAGACATTGGTGGTGTTTGATAGGTAGAGGTCTAAGCTACTGTTATCTCGACTGAAGTGGCAATGACACTAGGAAAGTACCGAAGTACTCTGACTTTTTGGCTACAGGGTCAACACGTCAAAATCAAAGGCCAACCATTAGGATTGAGCCAATCTTGAGATTTCAGGATCAATTTTAAAATCCGATTTCCAATCATTTCCCAGCCGATCACGAACGTGAAATTTCCTCGATCGTCGATCGGAATCTGATCTTTTCCAATCCCTCAACCCTAGTCAATGTTTCACTATGGGAAAAGTCACTTTTAGGGTTAAGCCAATCTTGAGATTTCAAAATCCGATTTCCGATCATTTTCCAGCCGATTCCGATCCCGATCGTGAAATTTGCTCAATCTCCGATCGGAATCTGATCTTTTCCGGTCCCGATCGCTCAACCCTACCGACCATATAAAGCTTGTTAATATTTATTCCTTATTTGAGAATAAAAAAATAGCTCATTGAAATTCAGCATGCCTGACCCAGATGACGTCAGGGGGACAATTGGTAGATCCACATACACATAAGAAAGTCACCACTCCTGATAAAGTTGGTGCTGTGGACGGACTTTGTTTTTGGCCGTCACCCCAAGTACTCACCTGAAAGAAGTGTCTCTTATTTATACTCTTTCCCAGCATTGGGTGCGTCACATAAATGGGTGGCTGTTTACGCTCGAAGGCTTACCTTATATTTTGGAATGGCCTTTAAAAGTTCTTTAACTGGAACATCTGTGCCAACCACACCTAGGAGAACACCCTTTGATCTCTGCACAAAACAAGACATGAAGGAAAACAGGCATCTCACTAAGGTAAACATTCATTGGTAAAACATTACAGACGTGCACTAATTATTTTCACGTTGTCATAAATCTATTACAGTACGCAGATGACTTGGGGCTTTGTTGTGCCGACGTTTCAGAGGCACTGATGGATATGAATGAAAGTAGAATGAGGAAAAACAGCTGTCATATTTTTTTTCCCCTCCTTTGGATGAGGAGCGGTCCAACATGAGAAATGTATCAACAGCAATCAACAAATACGTGTTTCTAAAACACATCAGCACAGAACTGACACATTTATGGTTGCAATTATTACGTCGATTTCCATCGTATGTATCTGGGTGTTTTAAGTGGGAGTTTTCCAGGACGGCATGCCACGGGTAATGGAAACAAGTCATACTGTACAAGCGTTTGTTACACAGGATTGCAAGATTGTCAAAGGATTTGCTTAGTTTTTGCTTTAGATTTGAGCTAATCTTTATCCATATTCCCTTTAAGGCCTTTTACTGTAGAAGTATTAGGAAGGAGTTCAATGCCCTGCTGGAGGAGGAACAGTTGGTGGCAGTGAGCGCAAATATGGACTATATGGTGGATCAGATATAGATAAGAGATCAGATCAGACAGAGATAGCATAAGAGCTAAAGCAGATATAAATAAAATAGATTGATAAGTAGAAACAGATATCATAGATAGATAGATAGATAGATAGATAGATAGGAGATTGATAGATAGATAGATAGATAGATAGATAGATAGATAGATAGATAGATAGATAGGAGATTGATAGATAGATAGATAGATAGATAGATAGGAGATTGATAGATAGATGATAGATAGGAGATAGAGAGAGATAGATAGAGAGAGAGAGAGAGAGAGAGAGAGAGAGAGAGAGAGAGAGATAGGAGATAGATAAGAGATAGATAGATAGATAGGAGATTGATAGATAGATGATAGATAGGAGATAGAGAGAGATAGAGAGAGAGAGAGAGAGAGAGATAGGAGATAGATAAGAGATAGATAGATAGATAGATAGATAGATAGGAGATTGATAGATAGATGATAGATAGGAGATAGAGAGAGATAGAGAGAGAGAGAGATAGATAGATAGATAGATAGATAGATAGATAGATAGATAGATAGATAGATAGATAGATGATAGAGAGAGAGATAGATAGAGATAGATAGATAGATAGATAGATAGATAGATAGATAGATAGATTGATAGATGATAGAGAGAGAGATAGATAGAGAGATAGATAGATAGATAGATAGATAGATAGATAGATAGATAGATAGATAGATAGGAGATAGATAAGAGATAGATAGATAGATAGATAGATAGATAGATAGATAGATAGATAGGAGATTGATAGATAGATGATAGATAGGAGATAGAGAGAGAGATAGATAGAGAGAGAGATAGATAGATAGATAGATAGATAGATAGATAGATAGATAGATAGATAGATAGAACAAAATAGATCAAATATAAAAGTTATATAGATAAAAGAGAGACAATAGATATGCAGTACAATAGATGACGACCGGGCTAAAAATATTGAAAAAACTGGCACAAGTTCTACCTGAAACCTACACTCAATTCTTCACTGGCAGAAATGTCAGTTTTGGTGTAAGGGACCTCACAAGATGCACCAGAACTATTATAAGGTTGAGCCTCTTAATAATTCCAGCACATCCTCTACCAGTACAGGAATGAATTAGGACTGGTGTAGGAAGTGCCAGTCTTAATAAATCCCCCCAATGTGTTATATAATTGTCAGCATTCTCAGTAAGGATTTCATATAAAGCAGATTTTTCTTCTTGAATGAAGTCTGAACATTTCCTGTCTGGGAGGTATGGAGACTCCTTTTTCTCATTGTGCTAAAATTAAAACAGTTTATAAGAACTTTCTATCACTTGTGTTGTTTCATTTGCACCGAGAACAGAATTTATTGTGGCCTTTACCAGATGTCTGAGAACCCATCATCTATAAAGTTCAAAGCCTTTGTAAAATGCTCTTAAACTCCGCCAACACTGTAAATTGTCTCAGGTCATTGTTTTCAGCAGGTTTTGCAATTTATTTAGCTGTAGAGCAGAATGTTCTGCTGTAAATATGATATTACTAGATAATGCGGGTTCACAATGTGCTGAGCAGAGAGATAGTAAGAGTCAGTATGGAGGTATTCTGCCGGTCACACGAATCCAAGCTCAGGAAACCCAATGGCAAATTTGGTTCTGACACCTGAAAATTGGTCCGAAAATTTCAGGATCTTCTTTCAGGATCTGGTGGATTATCCGTCATGGACTTGTTGGTGGCTAATCTAATCCATACACTGCACAAAATATTTACAGCAGCTCTTTTTGTTGCAGATTTCTCTGTTTTGGGGGTTTTCTTTAGCTAAAGCCAGGGATGGATTGAGCACAAGGTAGAAGTATAAGAACTTCTTATATATTTTCCATTCCTGTTGTAGCCATTCTTGGCTTTGGCTCAAAAAACTGCATCAAAATGTGGGGCCTTAGCCAAAGGGAGCAGCTTCATCTAGTCATGCAGTCATTGCACTAAATCACACCGTGTGGCATGACAAACATGTTCCTTTATTGTTGAGCGAACAGTATTTGAATCCTAGATTCGAATACCTCCACTCCCATAGGAATGAACAGGAGCGGCTGATCGCAAAAGGGTTAAGCACCGTCTGCCAGCGCCTGCAGCGTGCCAGCCACTCTTATTCATTCCTATGGAGCGAGATATTTGAAACTACAGTTTCGAATAGTATTCGCTCATTTCTAATGTCCCTCACTGCCTAACATCAGCTTGGCATCCTATCTAACTGCTGGTCTCACAGGGTCACGGGAAGAATATGCAAATATGTTTCCCAAAATGTATATAGGGAAACAGTGCCTCTGTATGCTGTCCTCTAGGGGAAGCTCCCTTGAACCTCATGCCCGACTTTCCCACAAGCCTTTGCTGCAATGATGCGGGATTTTGCCAAGTCAGTATCCCAGCTATGGACAGCACGGTTTCGATCTGATTGGATCTCATCAGCACAGCCTAGGGATAGTTAGGATACTGACTTGGCAAAATCCTGCATCATTGCAGCAAAGGCTTGTGGGAAAGTTGGGCATGATGTTCAAGGGAGCTTCCCCTAGAGGGCAGCATACAGAGGCACTGTTTCCCTATTTACATCTTAGGAAACATATTTGCATATTCTTCCCATGATCCCCCACAGTGGAGCGAAAATGGCTTTGTAAGACTCCACACACCTGACAAGGAGTGTCAATATCCCCATAATCTGGCCTCACAGGGTATGATTTAGTGCAATGACTGCATGTCTAGATGAAATTGATACACACTGCTGTGAATAGCCGAAAGGAGTCTGTCAGCAAGAAATAGTTAAAGAGTTCCTCATGCACATACTGTATGGTTTTTGTTATGTGCCCTGGGGTTGGTCACTAGTTTCCAATCAGTTTCAGCACTGATCTCTGCCCACTGTCAGAAGGGCGTTCCTGACATTCCCCAACTTGTGTATCTTTCCACTGCTCTGAAAGCTACACATGAACACGTCAGTGTGGTGAGAGGACACCAAGAAAATCAAGAACATTATGGGTGATTGATGAAGGTGATATATTCATAGAAGGACTTCCTCTAAGAATGAAGACACTTGCAGAACGGTTCACACATTGTAGGTAACAGAATCCAAGATTTTCATTACTTCTTGTATCCAGAGTCTTAAAAGTTTTGATCATTTGCAGCTCGTGCAGGTGCAGGACTTGTTACAAAAGAGAGCTACATATAATACATATGATAAGGAATGGGTTTTAGTCCTCAGATGTATATTTGTATATTAATGATGGATATTGTTAAAAAATTTGGTGGAAAACTCTGCGCAATTCATTCAATTAACCCCCCACCCAGGTATCACCATACTTACGGTTTCATTCTGTTTACTGAACACTGGCATTGCAACGGTTGTCATCAGTACCAATCCCTGGTCATCGGCAAGCTGGATGGGAGAGAAAGGGTCAGTCATATGCAATACTTTAACATTGGACAATACTATCTCAACTGTAGAGGTGCAGAGGGCTCAGCAATGTTGATTTTTTTTTTTTTTTTTTTTGTAAAGAAATACAAAAAACAATAGCATCCCCAAAACATGTGGCAGCCATTTTGTAATCGTGTTTCCAGGACTTACAAGTGAATGACCTAGCCTTTGGATAATCGCTGTCATTTCTGATGGTTGCTACTTAGAATCAGTCAACGCTATGCTGACAGACACACCCCTAACAATCTAAAGGTATATTCACATGCAGCAGATTTGCTGCAGTCTCAGCATTTCTGCAGCTGAAAATCAATGACATTTATCTGTTTGAAGGTTGTTTTCACTGCACGCACGTGGGTCTCTTTAAGACCTATACATCTGAATGGGACAGTCACAGAAATATCTGAAGCAAATCTGTTCTAACCTAACACCATATTCAGTGCACAATATTGCTATATTCTAGGAGATTCCTCTATATAAATGCTAGAAATAAACCCGACTGCCCAGTCAGTGAGGGGTCCGACGGGCCGGCCAATCAGATCAGCAGGAAAGCGAACCAAACAGAACATTAACTTTTATTTCTGGATAACTGACTGTGGCCCTTGCAAGACCAGAGACTCTATACAGAGAAGACGAGAACTCTACATAGGGCACCCCCATGGCTTTTTTAAAACTGGTAATGGCCAATATCGTTTACCCATCCCCGTTCCTGTCCATGGCCACCGCTGCTTAAGCCTCCAGGACAACATTGCATATTATATGCGTCAGGACGTAATATCCAGAACCTCCTGGAGGCCTATATGGAGGCTGCCATAGACAGGTGCAAGGATAGGTAAGTGAAAGCCATTGCCTACTGGAGTAATCCAGTAAGTAGCTGCCTAAAGTACCTGAGGGTCTGTATGAGGGAACTATATTGTGTGGGGGCCTATAATGGGGGGTACTTACTGTATGAGGCCTGTAACATGAGCCTTTACTGTATGGAAACCTGTAACAGGGGCCTTTACTGTATGAGGGCCTGTAACAGAGACCCTTAATGTATGGGGGCCTGTAACGTGGGAACTTACTGTATGAGGACCTGTAACAGAAATAGTATACTGTATGGAGGCCTGTAATGGGACAATATAGTGAGTGAGGGATCAGTAGAAGGGGAGTTATACAATGTGGTGGTGTTCTACTGTACGGGAGCCAGGGGACCCAGTCAAAATCTTGCTATGGGGCTCCATCTTTCCCGATTACAACAGCAGAATATACTCTGTGCAAATGACAAGAGCAAATACTGACCCAACAGGAGATGCTGGGATATATGAAGTCAGCTCTGAAAACAAGCTACAGAATCTACAATGAACTTCTATGAGACATGATGTAACTGCAGAGCAGAAAATATTTATTCAGTATAATATATCCCAAATGTGCTGTATTTCAGGTATATGAGGAGGACTCTCCATACCCTGGAATAACTCAGTATATAGGGGCCATGCCCTTGGTGCAGAACGGAGATTCCAGGTTAATGTTCCAGATGGCGATTACTTAATATTTTGCTATATTAGATGTGTGTGCTATTAATTCTCTGCCTTATTAGTATTTATTAATATTCTCCGGTAAACAGCTTACATATGTGCTTAGGTGACAGGATGAGGTTTGGACACATTCTTTGAACTCCGTCCATACTTATAGCAAGTATGTGCAATTAACAATTCCAATCGAAACAAGGAGAATTACGCAATGATACAATGAGCGCGTTCTGGAGCAATAAATACCATGGACTCAGGATCGGGCTTTGAAGTCGAGGCCACTTCTTATTTATGGTTATCATCTGAATTGTTGTTTTATTAGAAACACCACTATGGAAAACTCAGATTATATATTATGTGTGACACATTTCATTACTATACAGCTCAGATGAGAAAAATGAAGTATTGATAGAGCTTGATATAATGCAGCTCGGAATTATTCCCATCCTTGTGGGACCAGGGATCAACGCACAACTAAGAGGTTGGTCAATGTACTGTCTCATGTATCCAAGAGCGATCTATTAAAGACGTATCGCAAAAAGATAATGCTTGTTTAGAAAGAAGCTGAGTCAGGTTTGACTTTTATAACTGTCGACACCATGGGAAGTCATTGCACCTGGATACAGGGTAGCATTACATTCAGAAGAATGGCCATCTTCCATTCTGGCTTAAAAAAGGGGTCCTGTGCAGGAGAGCCCCCTTTATGATGTCTAGTTGTCTTAATACCAATTGCATATGTAGAAAAAGGGGCAAAGGGGTTTTATACATATGCGTTTGATCTCGATATCTTAGGGCGGCTTCACATCTGCGCCCGGTCTCCGCTTTGTGGGTTTCCGTCTTCGGAAACAGGAGATGGAAAGCCAGCAGTCAGTGTTCACCCGTGAGCGTCTTCTGGTCTCCGCAGCAAAACCATTTTTTTTTAACCAGACACAATGTCCTGCATGTCTGACTTTGTGTCCAGTTAAAAAAAACGGTTTCGCCATGGAGAGACAGAAGACGTTCATGGGCGCTCACGAGCGAACACTTTGCAAACCCATTCAAATGAATGGGTTTGAATACTGACTGCCGGTTTCTGTCTCCTGTCCAGTTTCTCGGGCAGAAGACGGGAACCTGAAAGTGGGGACCAGACGCAGGTGTGAACCCGCCCTAATACGTATAAATTTGAGCTTAAAGGGTCTTCCTGGGAATATACTTTGATGGCCTATCATGTATCATGTCTCTTGAACCAGTTGATCAGTGGCGCCCACCACTGATCACATATTGAGGAGAAGAAAATATATAAGTAAACCTAGAAACCCCTTTAAGTATAGGGTTAGGGTACAAACTAATTTTCAGCACTGAGTGAAGGAAAACCTAGCTACAACCATGAATCCTACATCTGCGCCAAACAATGCCCCGGTTACCTCTGCACAACTCACACTATCTATCACTATAGGTTAGAATAAGCTGCTATGTGTGTATATGAGGACTGGCACAGAATATGACATGTAGTCTGTAGTTTGCCCAGTCTTTAACACTGCAGGTTCCAAATCTAATAAGTGTTCAACTCCAAAGTGAGTGGACACTAGCTGCTATACAAAGCACACACAAGAAAAAGGAAAGCCTGGTCCTTATTTCTATCTCACACATTCAGAAGCAGCTGCAGAGTGGGGGACATTATACAGCAGCACTGAGCAGTACAGTTGTGAACCCATAAGAAGCCACTGTAACCTGATCCCTCAGTGAAATTGATAATTCTTCTTCATCCCTCTCTCTTTCAAGAAGGATTTTATCCTTTAATTGAGAGGGTATAATCAGTGCAGGAGACAGGAAGGAGAAGAGCAATCATAAATGGAGAAAGAGGTATTTTTCTGTAATACGATATATACATAATCTATTGTTGCCGTTTGTAATATTGATTTATGGGAAGCAATTACTTCCTAAATACCCTACCTAATGCACTGTAAACCATTGGTGACCTCTACGCAAACAGCACCCAAAACACGTGTCCCACCTGCCCCACCTAGCTCTCTGTTGCCCTTAATAAAGCAGTCACAATGTGATGGCTTCTACAGCATGAAGAGTTTGACATTGACCTTGTCTTGATAAAAAGAAGCTGGATTAGTATTCATCAACCATTGCTGAGACATCTGCACCTTGTGAAACATTTATAAGTCTTGTCATAGAATGGAAAGTTATCACCCGCCATCCATCCATGGTAAAGGGATTTCAGGATACTTCTTCATCGTGAGTTATACATAGAGCAACTTACAAGACATCTTAGTGTTGTAGGCACTGTAGAACCCAAAAAAGTTGCCTTGCTTTGTGATGAGAGGTTCCCTGATATAATGTAAATATCATATCAGCCGCCATTACCAGTAGGGGCAATTCCAATAATCTAAGTATCTACAGGGCTTGGGAGAAAGTGATCAGTCTGAGACATTACTGTCATACTTATAGTTCATTGCGCTATCCTCGGGGGAAGGTCCACTTGTAGAATGTAGGATGATGTATATTATCAACAAATTTTTGACAAAGTTTTGGAATTGCTCCTGCTAATAAACTTTGTGATTCTGATCATATTTCATTACATACCATAGTTTCTTATCATATAATTATTCTTTAAGGGTCTCCATACCATAGCTCGGATAAAGGTTTAGTCTCATCCCAATATATACAGTATAACATATTATATAACATACAGTAAAGGATTTCTTCTGGGACTTATACATTAGGATAGGTCATCAGTGCTTGACTGATAGGGGTAAGACCCCAGGAAAACCTGACATATATATATATATATATATATATATATATATATATATATATATAATGATTTAGCTAAAATAATTGGACAAGTTTCCCCCATGTATGTTATTAAATGTGCATTTAAAGGATGTGGGCTAATTTTCATAGAACATTATGTAATGACTTAAATAACTATACCTTAATGCAATTTGATTCATAGAATTGCTTCCATTCCATGTGGGAGAAGTCCATATGTTCAGAAAGTTGGCCGGGGAAATAGTAGCTTTCCTGCTATTCATTAAAGTCTGTGATGTGGATCACGTTTAATGGGGTTGTCTACTAATACTTTAAGAAGAGTCACCCAACAATAATCTTATCACAGTGAATCAGTGCCATGATCATTAGTGATCTGGTAATATGGAAGAGAGCTCGTTAGTTCATTTGATTACTCAGCAGTGCCTCTACAGGAGAAACAAAGCATTGCAAAGTGTCCTGTAAAATCAATGGAGGGTCCTTAATGCACAGAGAAGCTGACCCATTATAGTTAGTATGCACATCTCCTTTAATTACTATAGAGCACCCAATGATCTTCAACTGCCGTATATTAAATATTTGCTATTTGAGGAATACCTTAAAGGGGTTTTTCATTCTTATCCTTTGAATAGGACATCAATAGAAGATAGGTAGAGAGTTCAGATATCAAACCCCCCTCCTATGCTAAGACTCTTCACAGGAAGCCCAGCACATACTTTTTACAGGGTCTCTGTTTGGAATTGCCACTTAGTCCCTTGAATGGGACTGTGCTGCGACTAGGCCATGTCACCAATGAATGCAGTGTAACATGGTCTTTAAAGTGGCAGCATGCACTCTATAAGGCCTACTTACACTTTAAATAGCCGATCTATATGGGCACCAGGTGTCCGACCCCGACTGATCGTCAATTGATGACTAGAGATGAGCGAACACTGTTCAGATCAGCCGATCCGAACAGCACGCTCCCATAGAAATGGATGGAAGCACCTGGCACGCAGACTTTGCCGGTGGCCGGCCGCTTAACCCCCCGCGTGCCGGCCGCTTCCATTCATTTCTATGGGAGTGTGCTGTGAGCGTGCTGTTCGGAACGGCTGTTCTGAACAGTGTTCGCTCATCTCTATTGATGACCTAACTGATAAGCCCAGAAGACTCCTTTAATATTTTCTGAAAATTATTCACAAAGAAAACATTTTAGACTAAACATTTTCCAAAGTTCAATTCACAGTAACATAAAGGTTCAATCTTATTCATATTAATAACAGAAGGGACAAGAAAACAGTACAAGTAGTCCTAACAGACACGCCACAACATAGAAAGTAACACAATGGGAACAATACGATTGTGAACATGAAGAGGTTTTTGTGAGCACAAACAGATCCATGGCTGGATGATCTGTGTCTTATTCCAGTTTTATTCCAGAAGTTACACTATGAAAGTTTTATTATATACACTCATTGTATTGTCTTCCACCAGTGCTTAGATCTGGGGTTCCTGGTCCCTAATCTTGGTGGAGTGATCACCACATTGAGATGAATGGAAGATACTTATTATCAGTTATTTGCAACCCCCCATTTGTTACATTTTAGTGTGAAGGAACATCACACCTTCTGTATTATTGTCACACAAGGCTCTTTATACATTGTATTCTTGATTTTGATCACATTTATATGCTCGCAACATATACCACTGATAGAGACCTGAGATGGCTATAGTGCCATCCACACCTATAGGGTCCTGTTCTTTATTCTGTGTCGTTTACTAGGTAAAAAATCACAGTCTATCTCTCTAGATTCCCATATACAAACATCCTTGGTTTTGCAGGTGATGGCTTATTTATATGGAGAACATAGTATCAGGGATAATTAGATTCGTGTTGATGTTGGACCGATGTCAGGAGGTCCCAATAGGAGATAGTCAACTAGGTAGGTTCAGCTGAGTATGATCTTAAAGGGGTGTTTCAAGACTTTGACATTAATTGCTGTGGCTTCTTCTCTACTTACTAAAAACAGCGCCATAAATTGTTTGGTGGCTGTGCTTGGTATCACAGCTCAGCCCTATTCTTTTGAATGGGACTGAGCTGTAGCATGGCCATGTGGCCAATGAAAATGATGTCATTGACCTAAGAAGAGGAAGTGGAGCTCACCCAAGATCTTCAATCAGCCAATCAGCAGAGGTTCCAGGTATCGGACTTTACCAATGTAATATTGATGGCCTGTCCCAAGGATAGGACATCAATATCGTAGTCCCAGAAAACCCATTTAGGATCCATCAATAGCAATCCATTTGGTAGCTGCTTTCAGGTAATATTAAAAAGCCGCATTCCCAAAAAACAACATCTGTAAAATGCCCCAAAAACACCAAAAAAACTGCAAGTTATTGAGGGCTGATAGTAAATAACCCTCCCCTGCTCCTCCTTAGGCACAGTTATAGTTACAGTACTTTCATATAACACAGAGTTCTGAAATCCGTAAACCCGCAAATTGTTTTTAATCTTTGGTGACATAAAACGCAGCACTTCAAAGAGTCGCAGGTAAGTGAAGCGAAGCATGATATATGATGTTCTGAAATTGCTGAAATGTGAGAGTGGCGAGGTAGGAGAGGAGAAAACATCACTTACACAAGGTAAAGGATGACAGAGGGGCCAAAAAGAAAACTGTCAGCAATTTTATGGAAACAAATAACGGCAGACAGATTTTTTTCACATGTACTGGAGACAAGATCCCGATTCAGATTTCAATGTAAGAAACAATATTTACCCCATAAATACATGAAATACTTCAAACAGGTTTGGACATTTTACGGTATTCAAGCTGCTGTGAGGCTACAAGTCCGTAAAACCCTTGCTGGGACTGGAACTGTATAGTTTATATAGTATATGGTGGTATTAATTAGCAACTATATAGCAGTACTTTTCAAGCACTCTATGATGGTATTAGTTATCCACCATATGGCAGTACTATTCAATCACTGTATGGTGGTATTAACTTGCCTCTATATAGCAATACTATACACTCATTGTATGGCGGTATTATCTTGCCACTATATAGCAGTACTATACAGTCACTGTATGGTAGTATAAATTGTCCACTATATAGTAGTACTATACAGTTACTTTATGGTGGTATTAATTGGCCACTATATAGCAGTAATATTAAGTCACTGTATGGCTATATTAATAAGCGACTATGTAGTAATACTACTCACTCACTGTATAGCTGTATTAATTGATCACTATATGGCAGTACTATTTAGTCACTGTATGTCTGTATAAATTGGCCACTATATTGCTGGACTATTCAGTCACTATATGATGTTATTAATTGACCACTACATGTCAGTACTATTTAGCCACTTTATGGTGGTATTAATTGACCACTATATGACAGTACTATTCAGTCACTGTATGGCTATATTAATTGGCCACTATGCAGTAGTACTATTCACTCAGTCTATGACTGTATTAATCTGTCACTATATAGCAGTACTATTTAGTCATTGTATGTCCATCTGAATTGGCCACTACATCGCTGGACTATTCAGTCACTATATGACGGTATTATTTGACCACTACATGGCTGCACTACTTTATGGTGGTATTATTTGGCCAATATATAACAGTACTATTGAGTGACTGTATAATTTTATTAACTGACCACTATATAGCAGTAATACATTAGTGTATCATAGGTGCCAAATATCTCTCTCTCTTTATATTTGGCACCTATATGTACTGCTTTTTGAAGTCCGAAGCGAAGGTCGTGCACCTTGAAGTTTTCCACCCGAAGAAACGGTGAGCCATATACTAAATTTCTTTATTATTAATATTGTTGCATTATGTTGGTATTAATTGTTCAGTGCTCAATATACCATACAGTATATTCATATGGGCTTTTCATGAATAATTATGTGTAGTACTATACTTCATACCGTATACCATTATTATATTAGAATATATGGTAATTTCGGATTTACAATCATGGTTTTATTTTATGTCAATATATAATAAATACATTATATTATGCCATAAGCATAAAAGAATCTATTATGGGCAAAACATCTTTAGGTTTGACCAAAAAATATTGCCCCTAACTTAAATTTGGTATATCACTAAAACAAGTACTGTCTTCCTATTGAGCATTCCAAGATTGGTTGTAGGTCAATGAACAATGTATGTCACTGTCAGTGGCGTAACTACCGCCGTAGCAGCAGAGGCAGCTGCCACGGGGCTCGGGACATTAGGGGGCCGCTAACGCTGCATTTTTTTTTTTTTTTTTTTTTTTTACTAGACTGTTATTGACTGCAGTTACTCCAGCTGGTAACGGGCCCTATATACTTACCAATCCTGGCAGGGGCCGGGATTGGTAAGTGACGGCGCGGGCCCCACAAGCACTATTATACTTGGGGGTCTTTTTGGACCCCCGAGTATAACGATCGGAGGCCGGGGAGATGTAAGATAACATAAAATACTGTTACTTACCTCTCCAGGCTCCGGGCAGGCTTCAGCCTACTTGCGTGACGTCATATGACCCGCAACGCAGGGCTCCAGTCACATGACGTCCCGGAAGATGGCCGACAGCGACGGAGAATGCAGGGGAGTCGGGAGATAAGTAACAGTAGTTTTTTGTTTGTATCCCTCTGGGTCTCCGATTATTATACTCTGGGGTCTGAGTAATAATTGTTCATGGGTGTCCACAATGGGACATAATACTGTGTAGTGGGGCCAGTATGGGGACATAATACGGTGTACTGGGGCCACTATGGGGACATAATACTGTGTACTGGGGCCACTATGGGGACATAATACTGTGTAGTGGGGCCAGTATGGGGACATAATACTGTGTAGTGGGGCCAGTATGGGGACATAATACTGTGTAGTGGGGCCACTATGGGGACATAATACTGTGTACTGGGGCCACTATGGGGACATAATACTGTGTACTGGGGCCACTATGGGGACATAATACTATGTGCAGGGGCCAATAAAGGATATTATAGTGTGTGCAGAAATGCGCGCGGGGGTGGTGGCATTAGGGGTCAGCGTCAGTTGTGTGTGTGGGGGGGGGGGGCATGTCAAAAGTTCACCACAGGGAGCCATTCCTTGTTATGCCACTGGTCACTGTAAATCTATACAGTGACATATCCTGGAAACTAATGTCAGAGGTAAATGTTGGGAAAAACTGCAACATAAGATGTGAACAGAGCCTAAGCTGGCTTCATCGTGCATGAATTCCACTGCTAAGAACATGACATGGACCTTCATCTTCCATAGTCTAGCTGCTGTTCTTCCTACCCACCCTATACATAGCAGTACATGCTGTAACACTACCAGGACTCTTATCTATAATGACAAATTTATGATCGGTATGAGGTCACAGCAGTTCACTTGAAAGGTTGCGTAACACATGTGGGTAACATCTATTAACCAAATCTGTAATATTTAAACATTATTTTTCATGGATTGGATGAAAGGGATACATGTGGGAAACACATGGCCATTCATTATGTCATTAAAAGGGAAAATATAGATATATATTCTCCTTTTTGCCCTCAGGGTTCTCCACGGCTACCATCTGCACTTCTTGTAGCTTACATGGGAGCAGGAAACAAGTCGATGGTTGTCTTGTTCTAAAAGTTACATCGCTTTAGGTTCCCACCGGGGTAAACTAACCACTTATCAGCTGAGTTATCCAAATGTCATATGTCAATGTTCACCAAATATAACTTGTTTTCTGGTATTTGATCTCCCAAAATTGCTTGATAAATGAATTGTCTTGTTTTTTATGTAATTTCAAGTTCACATTGTTTAGGTCACAAATCCTACTTTCAGAGACTCTATTAGGGAATTCGGAGTATTAGGAAATTCCAACCTTACACAGAGTGAATAGTTTTACTTAATTCAAGGGTTACTCTGAGTTAGGGTTAGAGATGGTTTGGATCTGATTTGACCCAAACTCTTCAAATATTTTGGTTTCTACCTGAATGTAAAATTCTTAAACTTTGGAGTCTCTTCAGACACCAGAATACAATATAAATGGAAGCCCAGGTGAGGTGTGGAAACATGAGAAACAGTTGTGCTTGCCTTCTCTCACATCTCGTTGACATCTTTGAGGTGTCCGATGCTTCCTTGGGCTCTCTTCCAGCTTCATCTGGCCTTTTGGTGACATCACATGTGCCAAGGTCATCACAGTCACATGAAGAGTACCAATATTACATGATGATGATGTTATCCGGGAGGCCAGCATAGGTTGGAAGAAGACTCTGAGGGAGTACCGTGAAGTTGCCCAAGAGATGTGGGGGAAGGCGAGTATAACTGTTTCTACATCTACCCTGGGTATCTAGTTATTGACGAGACCACAGAGAATAATAATGTTGTTAATTTAGTTTACGTTTTATTTTATTTTTTTTATGTAAACTATGAGCCCCATATAGAGCTCACAATGTACATTTTTCCCTATCAATATGCCTTTTGAATATGGGAGGAAATCCATGCAAACACAGGGAGAACATACAAACTCCTTGCAGATGTTTTTTTTTTTCAATGTAGAATGTGAGCCCCACATAGAGCTCACAATGTACATTTTTACCTATCAGTATGTCTTTTTTGGAATATGGGATGGAAATCCACACAAACACGGGGAGAACATACAAACTCCTTGCAGATGTTTTTTTGCCCTTGGCGGGATTTGAACACCAGGACCCCAGCGCTGCAAGGCTGCAGTGCTAACCACTGAGCCACCGTGTGGCCCCTGCAGATGTTGTTTTTGTCAGGATTCGAACCCAGGGCTCCTGCGCTGCAAGGCTGCAGTGCTAACCACTGAGCCATAGTGTTGCCCCAATGTAGTTTACGGTTTGTGACAAATATTCGACTCGAAACAAATCTTTGAACTGAACCACCCAAACCCGAAACTAAACAATTCTTCAAAGGTTCGCCCATCTCTAGTTTTAAGAACACATAGACTTACTGAAGACATTATTGTAGACTCATTCATTCATTCATTTGCATTGCTTTTACATCCTTTAATATTTCATTCAGATGTCACTACTAGATTTGTCTCACTCCTGGTTTACACAACATGATATTCACTTGTTTTTCTTGCATTGCCTGATGTAACCTCTTGTGGTTCAGTCCCCATATTTCTCAACACATTTTATGACTGTCCTATTTGTCCATCTTTATTGTTATGTGATTTTCTTTTTGAAGTTTATATTCTCTTTTTTTACCGTTTGCAACATATTTTATGCATAAATCTTAAAGCTCTTAAAGCATCTTTTTGTAAACTTTTTCAGCCAGTCTGTTGTACATTTGCTGATGTGCTTGCAATCATTGTCCTATTGCTTGACCCAGTTTTGGCCAAGTTTTAGCTGTTGTATCAATGGTTTTACATATGACTAGAACACATTGACATACAGAGGAGTTCATAGTCAATTTAATAACTAAAAGCTGTTCAGGTCCTATGGCTGCCAAACAGGCCCAAGTCATCACCCCTCCACCACCATGCTTGATAGTTGGTATGAGGTTTGTATTGATATGATGTGTTTGGTTTTCTCTAAACGTGACATTATGTATTATGGCCAAACAGCTTCACTTTGCTGTCATTTTCTCAAAGTACAATGTTACAGAAGTTATGATTTGTTCAGATGCAACTTTGCAAATTTTCCATGCTGCTTTGTTCTTAGAAAGAAAAGCCTTTCTTCTGGCAACCCCTCCAAACAAACAATTCTTATTCCATTTTCTAATTGTATGGGCCTGAGCTTGTACATTTTGGATTTTTTCTCTGAGAATTGAATGATCTGGCCTGAGATTAATTTGCTAGGACGTCCAATTCTGAGAATTGTCTTGAATGTTTTCCACTTGTGAATATTCTTTTTCACTGTAGAATGATAGGCTTCAGATTGTTTGGAAATGGCCTTATACTCATTCCCAGGTTGATTGACAGCAGCAATTGCTATTCTAAAATCATTGCTGATGTCTTTCTTCCTTGACATAGGGTTAATGCCTGAATACTCCAGAGTAGCACACTTGCTGATGATCATTTTTTTAGCAGTACCTGGTTGTTACTCACACTCCTAATGCCTATAGAAGAAGTAACGGTATGGTTTTTAAAAAAAAAATTACGAGCTCTTCTGTATATTGGCCTAGTTTTGGTTAAATAAACAGTGACACATTCTAATTGGTCATGTGTTGTTTCTCATCTGAAGTTGTATTTACCCAATTTTAAGACCTTCTAAGGACAAGCTCAAATACATAAAGCCATATAATTCAAGAGGGTGTATATTGGTTTTCTCACGGCTTAAGATCAACATCTCCAGATTCTACCAACAATAAAACATTTTGTTATTACTGTAGAAGAAATAAAAATAGAGGAAATCAAGTCTGGATCAGAAGGCTAATGTCATTACCAAGTAAATCAAGGCTGTTACCCGGACCCACTGAACTTAGGTAAGATCCATAGTCCTTGTCGAGCTAATGGGTGGGTAGACCATGAGCTTCAGCTAGTGGGAAAAAAATTTGTGACATGCCCCATCTTCACATGGATTCCGCGGCTCGAGACTACCTCCTGATTAGGCCAATTTATCTGCGGGATTCTGGGACAGAATGCTGGTGCACTGCATCGGCATCCCGTTGTGGCTAGCCACATGAAAAAGCCAGCGGCAGAAAGTGATCCTCTCCACATTCCGCCATGTGAACTTATCCTAACTGCCTCACCCGGGTCCTCATATAAAGTTGTAGCCTATGAGCACCCTAATTCTTTTTGTCATGAGTACTGTCATCAATGGACCCTAGGTTACAGACAATTTTTGCAACAATTTGTCGTCTGACGATAAACCTTGTTTTATTGTATTTTATTGAGTTTTATTAGCAAGGCAAGGATTCCCTGCAACCTTTCTAGACTTTCTATTTCCTGCTCTTTGGACTACACATTATATAGCCTAACATTGGTGCCAAGGAAAGCTGGAGGTAATTTGATTTCTTAGACTTTCTTGGTTTAGGATTGGATTGATAAAATTAAATATACTAGGACATTTTTGATAAAGAGAACCCGTCACATTGAACATGGAGCCTGATCTGTGGGATGCAAGTCATAGAACAGGTGGAGTTGAACTGACTGATAAAGATTTTTGATGAGTTGGTACAATTTGTATTTTATTTATAGACATTCCTACTTTTTTTACACCAAGGAGTCCAATGGACGGTCCGACTCAGTGATTGACACCTTTCCATACAAAACTGCATTCAGAGATAGTCGTCAGTCACTAAGTAGGTCCACCCACTGGACTCCTAAGCATAAAAGTAGCAGGGATTTATATTAGTAAACTACTAATTATAGTCAATCTTTTTCTATTATATAACAATCTGCCCAGCTCTTCCTGCTCTATAACATCCTGCCCACATATAGGACTGCATGTACACCACAACAGGTTTTCTTTCATTCTAAATGCCTTCAATTCCAATGGCCTCCTGTTGGTTTATATTCCAGAATAGATGTTTTTGTTCCATTTGGTTTATGGTACATCAATAAAATCAGGAAATTTGCTATGGACATCCTGAAATAGTGAGCACAAGTCTCAATGTTGCTACATTTCTGGACTCACTTCTCCGGAATATTGTCTCCATAGTTGATACCAACAAAAATGAGACATCACAAACAAGACAAGCAATGTGTATGAAGACACAGTAGTGAGGAAGGAATAACATGGCCTTGAAGACATCGAACTGCACTAGCACATGGCGACAGATCTGAAGCTTTACAGTCGAGAATACCTTGTAAAAATGCACTGTATGGCACAACCCGTGTGGAAAAGAATTCCATACTAAGTGGAGAATGAAATGGAACTGGTCACAAAAGATCAAAGTAAATCTGGTTTAGACATGGGGACTGTTTGAAATGTTGACAGAAAAATAACATTTCAAGAATACAGAGAAAATCCACTGGAAATCGTGACAAGTTTGGGCATCAAATGTTTAAATGCATATTTTACTTTGCTGTGTCAATCACGGTTCTCTCGCTGGAATGTTAGAACTTTTTATTGACATCAACACTAAAGCGTTATTCATCTCAGAAAAAAAAAAATCTCCTTACGCAGTGTTTAGGATTTCTTCCAAGTCTAGTAAAATAAGAACCAATGTCTTAAAGGAGTTGTCGAACCACCTAATAATTTTATAGAAAGCTATAAAATAATAAAAGAAGTGATACTCACCATATTAGTCCCACATCACTCCCATTCCGACACCTCCTCTGCCCCACACTAGTCTTAGTATCCTGATATCTTCATGTGGACTTGGCTGCAGTGGTGACCTTGGCAGTGATGAGAGCCATAGTGAATGGTTGGATTGGTCACATGTTGGTGACATAGGCTTCATTATTGGAGGCCAAGATACAGACTATGACACGGACCAAGGAAGCTTCAGACAGGAGTAGTAGGCATTGGAAAGGGGAGTTGGACTATTTCAAAATAATTCTCTACTTTTACGAGGCTGGACAACACCTTTAAGGGTATAGCTATTATTGCATCAATAGGACAATATTAAAGGTCACAAGGTCACATTAGTTGTAGACTAGAAGCAAGTGTTGCTCCCACCAGTTTCCCAAAAGAAATTGCACCATATCCCATTTTTAGGAATGGATGATCTCGTATTGAAAATAATGGGTGCTTCACAAAACCCAAAAGTAAAGATGAATTATTCAGCAACAATTCTCTTTACCAGCATTTGATCAATGGACTAAACTTCCTATCAGGGAGCGGGTTTCCATTTATGTAAGATAACCAAGGCTGAAAAGTGATACTTTAAAAGGGGTTGGCCATGGTTAGAAAAATATGGCTGCTTTCTTCCAGAAACAGCTCTTCATGTGCCTGTGGGTTTTATTTGGTATTGAAAGTCATTCCCATTGATGTTAATGTTCAAAAACACCCAGGGACAAAGCCAAGACTCTGAAATGTTATGGTACTTGTCCATGTATATACCTTCACCAGAGATTTTGTAAGACAAATGCAAATTTAGAGACATGACTTGCATAGAGTTTATTGCAATTTAATTTTTTGTAACTTCAGCCAAAGTATTAAGCAAGCAACATATTGGACAAGGCCGGTTCTTCTTCAGACTTAGGCTATGCTCATATCTGTGCCAAGGTGACCATTGTTGTGGTCCAACGGAGGACACATGGACCGCTAAAATAGCGGACACATATGGAGACTGAATGATTATAATGGGGTCTGTTGGAGTCTGTGTGTAGAACATTCTTTTGGTCTTCCGATTTAGGTGGCCTCTACGACGGAGTCTCAAAATGGAGATCCAACACAGATGCCACCATAGCCTTGATAGTTAATGAAAACTGTGGTGCCACATTAGCTGTTCAGAAACTTTAGCCTGAGTTGCTATTTTTGGAAGAAAGCTGCCATGTTTTCATACCCCTGGACAAATCTTTCGAGTTTGGTCTACATTTGGTCAATGACAGGATATTTGCTTGTCAACGAAACGCCAACAAAACAAATTAAAATAGTTTTCCTCATCCCTATCTGGAAGACAGTATCTTGTAACTTCTGTGAAATACAATGACTTCAAAAGAGCCGGGTCAACTGTTTTATGCCCTCCACTAAAAATTGGACACAGTCCTACAAAAACTGTATCAGTTACAAATATGTGTGACTGACATATATACTCAGACCCTTTTAAGAAGTGTACATATATTGTATATGTCAACCTCTCAAACATATGTCAAGTGACATCTCACGAGGTGCACTATGTGGGGTGAAAATGGTGCATGTGTAAGATGAGAGAGTTTTTTTGCAGTTATTTGTTCTTGTGATTATACAAACATGTATGACGTGATACACAGAATGTGATATATATACCCATATGTATGCATATAACCAAAATGGGGCTCATTTTGAAAACAACAGAAGAATTTATAAAACTGCTACACAGGAAATATCCCGTAGACTATATTATCCAATCAGATTCTAACACACATTTTTGTAATATATAAAGAGTGAAATTATTAGAGTAAATTATTTATAGCCTAATGTTTTACATCCAGAGGAGAATGGGCAATGGAGGAGACCAAGACCTCTCTCTTGACCAAGGAGCATGATGATCCCTAGAGGAGGAACCTTCTCTGGACATCTGGATGGAGTGGTCTGTGGTCTTAGGCTGGCCATACATACCAAATAGCTTGTCGTTCAAACACTCATTCCACCGACATCTATTCCTCTCTACTCCACTGTACACTGTTCAGCCAAGCGTGCGTGTGTTCTGAATGGGAAAAGAGGAGTAAGATGCTCCCAGAAAATTCTGGTGGAACCTTAATGATTGGGCATGTTGAAATCCAACAACTTGACTTTTCGTTCTAAAGACATCTACCAACCGGAGGAAACTCTGGAGGTCCCTATACCCAAAAGATGGTTGGACGGTCCTGTTAAAATAAGCAGGTTTGTCATGTGGTAATGTGTATGGCCAGCTTTAGATAACCCTGTTAATATCATAAACCTTGTACTAGACCCTTGATCTCCCAGTTAAGTCCCATTTAGTACGTTTCTAAGTACATTTAATGTCCTAAATGGGAAAATGACAGGTAGAATCTGAGTGGATGCCAATACCATTTTCCAGCTTGTCGTTCAACAAGTCCCATCATGTTATATATACATATTGTGATACACCGTAGCAGTTATGGGATAAGGCTGAAGTTACAGACAGAATATCTCTAGACCATGAGATTCACATGTACTCTATTCAGATGACGCATAGACGGATCCTTAGAACAGTGGAGACCAGGTTATACACCTTTCACTAGCCAGTGCTAAATCTTAAGACGCCTTATACTGGGCTATAAGGCCCCTTGTATTTTAGCACTGGACAGTAGTCGATTTCAACACTGTTTGCTTTGTAATTTCTTAACAAAATAATGCCCAAAACAGATGTACTATGTATTGGCGCAGTCAAATTCCCTAAGATTGAGAGTACAAGTTTCTTCAGCAAACACCATTGAATATGATGTTGACCTTGGTTCCACTGTACTAAGTGTATAGCACTGCACACATGCACAAACGTTAAATGTTCTACTCAATGAAATATTAACAGAATTGTTATTTTTTTTACCTTTTGAGCCTGAGGGAGCTGAAAAAACAGAAACAACAAAAATTCATTTAGTGTAACTAAATCTCTGTATATCTTTAGTACCATGATAGTTGCTGATTCTGGTGCATCTGGTGTAACTACATACATATAAAGTGGTTAGTATCACTTGTTTATCTCCTTATTTATAGCCCCCACCTTTGTTTGTTTATTCAAAATTTTGTGATCCCTATCAACGTCTCAAGTGGCATGGGTGACCACCATTTCAATGCATGCAACTACATATACTAAAGTAGCCACCCGAAGATTTGTCTGTTGAGCAAGAGACTGTCTCTTCATTAGGTCTTCCTTCCACTTTGAGACCATTGTAGAAAGAAATGAGTAGATTCCGGATTAAAGGGGTTATCCAGGAATTGGACTAACCTATGTGGAGGCTGGGGGGGGGGGGGGGGCAAAAAAAAAAAAAAAAAGCACAGTCACCTGTCACTAGAATTCCATTGTCCACCATCGATGTCCATTTGGCCTCAAGTCAGTGTCCCGATGCAGAAAGTCCTGCTCCCTTGAGACCACTAAAACCAATCAGTGGCCTCAGCAGTCACTGGATATGGATCGTTGATGTCACTCACATTTGTCACCGATGCATCATGTGAAATGACTTTTTTACACCTCCCCACATGGTTTAGTTTAAATTCCCGAACAAACAAGGGTGCAAAAGTTCAAAAGGACAAAACTATTGTAGGAGATGACATTTGGAGGAGATGAGATCCATATCATACAATATACATCATGTTGATATGGAAATCATGTTAATCACTCAATAAAATCATATAAAATGTTGATTATGTTTTTTGGGTTGAAATATTGAGGTATATTTGTATAGAAATAGGACTGGCTGACAATGTGGTGAAAAAAAAGTGGTATGATAATTTCAGGATTTAAATTAGATACAACATGGAATGCACTTAAAGGGGTTTTGTCACAAAGCATATCCTGTATCCTTAGGGGATAGAGCAGGAGTAGGGAACCTTCAGCTCTTCAATTAAGGCAAAACTACAACTCCCAGCATGCATACTTGCTCTGCTGTTTTTGGAACTCCCATGAAGTGAATGGAGCATGTTGGGAGTTGTAATTTCACAGCAACTGGATAGCCGAAGGTTCCCTACCACTGGGATAGAGGATAAATAGCTGACTTGTAGTGGTCTGACCACTGAGACTCCACGATGCTGAGAAAGGAGGGTCTCTTACCCTCACTGTGAACGCAACCAGTACCATTGACTGTGCCTACAGATGTGTCCTACCTTACCTTTCCCTCCTGGCACAATATACTGCGATACAAGTGGTGCAAAATGCCCTGATTTGAAAAGAAAACAATGTTGCAATACTCCATTGGAAGATGTTTATGTGTGGCCACCCTTTGGAGACTTTCAAGAGCTTTTCTAGAGCACCCTGATGGCATAATGTATTTGTATCATGAGAAGCTAGAGTCTTTAATGAAACTTGTGGGAAGGTACTGGTGGACACATTGGTAGACAGTTGCTTTCCAAGAAAGCCAACAGATGGAGTTGATTTTATTGTTAATTTCTGATATGTTACAAAGACACTTAGTCTCAGCCCACCCATATACTGCTGTATTTTCCTGTGACACCCTCTTCCAAAACTTATCATAACAGTTATTGTTCTATCAATGGTATTCCTAAAGTATCGACCAGAAATAAGGAGAGTGCATTGATCAGCTCATTAGACCTGTTAACTCATTTGATGTGTGTTGGATGGTTTGAGTCGACTTTTGGTGATCCCACTTTTCAAAGAACAAGGACCTCTAAATAGTTACAAACTTCAAAAAAATGTAATGAAAATTTTTAAAAAATCATGGCCACTCATGATGCCTTCAACATATTGTGTCCCATAACCACATTTGTATGGCCTGTCCACAAGCATCAACCAGTTCGGTTTTCAGTTAAAATTTACAATCCCTGATATATTTGCCCACCACAGCTTGGTAAGAAATTCTCCTCGCGAAAACTCTACATAGGTCACTGGAATGGTAATTTTAGGACATGTTTGATGGACGTTGCTGGCCCCCTGTCCAAGAATCTTCTGCAACTAATAAGTTGATGTAGTATCTGTTCTACCTTTGGATATCTGCCACAAAAACATTATGGTGGCACCGTGCCTTCTTCGCCATGTCTGAATTCATCTAAAAAGTACCAGCCAAAGTGCCCTCAGTAATATTCATCAAAAAACATGCAAGTTCTCCACACAGTTGGAAAAGAAAGTAAGTTTTTAACCAACTGCACAGAAATATATCTGTGATAGACGACTTTTTGAATAATGTTATCCTGGAAGAGGGGTATTGTCCTGCTGAATGGGGAACCTTGGACCTCGTCAAGAATAAGGTGGTACCTCAACAGTAAGGCCCATAGTTTATGAAGCAATGGTCTCCAGTAACCAGTAGAGATTCTACAGATGGACTGCTGTGCTTTATTTCCCAGCAGGTGGCTGCATGCGTCCAGCTGCTCCGAATAAACCATAAAAGGCCTGTTCAATGCAATCAGTCTGATATGTTGGGTAAGGACTGAGCACTTCTCAGCAACAGACTGTGTGCTATAAATTGTACTTGCTGAGGGAATTATCTCTGAGCACTCAACCCTGAAGAAATCACTGGGGACAACTCCAGCACACCATGCCCTGGGCGATTTTAAAAATGTATTAAAGAACTGTCTGTTTAGGCTAAGAAGTCATTGTAATTCTTATAGTTATGTGTCTCACAGACAATGAAATTTCTGAAATATTATACTAAGTTTAACTGTGAAGTTGACTTGAGCAGGTGAAGAGAATGACTAAACTAAGACTTAGGTGGAATCAAGTTTTTTTTGGTGGTCAGCTTGTGCTAAGCCTTTTCCTTGAATGTTGGTGTACTGTAGAAGAACATCAGGAAAGGAATCGATAATACAGTACAAACAGTAAAACCTCTCTGAGATGACCATCTATGAATGCAGTGGAAAATACGTTTCTATAAGGCTTGACCATCAACACTGGCCATTGAGTTCACAAATATGCAGGCAAAATGAGTCATTATTAAAAGATAAACGTCTGCAAGATTCATTTTGGGTTAAACAAGTTTGGTACTAACCAGACCTTAAAATTGCTTAAAACATAGTGTAGAACACTGTCAGAGCTCCTAGGAACCTATCTATAAAACATAGTGTATAACACTGTCAGGGATCCTAGGAACCTATCTATAAAACATAGTGTATAACACTGTCAGGACTCCTAGGAACCTACCTATAAAACATAGTGTATAACACTGTCAGGACTCCTAGGAACCTATCTATAAAACATAGTGTATAACACTGTCAGGACTCCTAGGAACCTACCTATAAAACATAGTGTAGAACACTGTCAGGACTCCTAGGAACCTACCTATAAAACATAGTGTATAGCACTGTCAGGACTCCTAGGAACCTATCTGTAAAACATAGTGTAGAATACTGTCAGGGCTCCTAGGAACCTATCTATAAAACATAGTGTATAACATGGTCAGGGTTCCTAGGAACCTATCTATAAAACATAGTGTATAACACTATCAGGGCTCCTAGGAACCTATCTATAAAACATAGTGTAGAACACTGCCAGGGCTCCTAGGAACCTATCTATAAAACATACTGTATAACACTGTCAGGGCTCCTAGGAACCTATCTATAAAACATAGTGTATAACACTGTCAGGGCTCCTAGGAACCTATCTATAAAACATAGTGTAGAACACTGTCAGGGCTCCTAGGAACCTATCTATAAAACACAGTGTAGAATACTGTCAGGGCTATTAGGAACTTATCTATCAAATTTCTTGCTCTCTAAGGCAAATACAGCCAAAGTGAATGTGTCATAATTATACTATAGTGTCTCTTCAGACCCCAGAGTATAATAGGTGGAAGCCCAGAGGAGGTGGAATAAATTTAAAATAAAATTCATATTCACCTTCCCTTATCTCTTTTGGGCCTCTTCACGGAGCCCAGTGCTCTCCGTCCACCACTTTGGTAATGAGGCCCAATCACATTCATATATGGGCAAACCGACCATCATTATGCTTGATATGCTCATGTAACAGCTGGTGGCAAAATCAACAGCCTCAACGGTGACCCCAGGTGCATGATGTCACCAGGAAAGTGCCGAATACTGGAAGGAGGCCTAATAGAGGTAATGGTAGGTGAGCATGAATGGGTTTTTTTTTGTCACCTCCCATTGGCCTACACCTATTAGTCTATATTATTCCAATACTATATTATTGAAATATTCGGCCTGGTATGAGTCAGTTCACCCATCTCTAGCCATTACCTTGAAAATAGTGTGTCCATTGGCCAACGTAGACCAGAAGTCAGCTTAGGGCAGAAATGGGGAGGTCTATAATTTAATTTTAATTGGACCAAAATTCTCTAGCAGCACAGGTTGTACAGGTTAATAAATCTGCCCCATAATGTGTCCATGGATCATACACTATATTGTGGACCTATGGATAGGTCACCAATGGAAAATACCCAAAACTCACATTTCAGACATTCAATACAACTTTTGGATTAGGTGTATTAATTACCATATCGATGTACAATACAATGAATCCCGCAATCTGCTAATAATTAACACATTAATAGCTTTTAATGGAAATAAATTAGTGTAATATTTATAACCCGAGCCAAAGATTTAATGACTCTGGGGTGAGATGTAAAGTGTCACAGTACGCTCCACATGTTCTCAGCGTTGTTTCGAAAGGCTCTGGAGGCTATTAAATTTAATGAACCCATCTGCTATGAAAAGGAGGGCCAACCGTAATCAGCTCTCTCAGTGCCATTTAATACAGATGGCATCCGTGGCTTCGTATACCCAGCAGGAAGTGCGATGTTGCACTCTCTATGCTTATCTCCTTGGTTTGATGTTCTGAGAATCTTTTTCATCTGCTGCATTTACAAAAAAAAAAAAAAAAAATTCTGGAAATAAATAAGTGGCGTCCTCGATGTCGCAGATAAAAAGTGCCATCTCGTTAAAATAAATATTGATGCAGCTTTAAGCTTTTTTTCATTGTACTGTGACATTCTGCAATTAATTCGGCAACCAGGTTCTCGGGGGCTGCATGCAATCATCATTCCATGCCACAATGGCTCCAATATGTGCGGGGAAAAGAAGACAGAATAGGGAAAAAAGGTCATTTATCAAACATAAAGGGAATTTGTGAATGGCAGCAGGGATTGGCGTTTGGCTGGTCACTTGAAAAAGAGTTTTCGCTCCTTTGTCAGAGGCACTTTAAAAATTTGCATATGTAAATGGCAGGAACGCTGTGAATGTCGCCGGCAATTAATATGTATTATTTCTAACAGAAAATTCTGGATTTCTCTAAGACGCTTCATTCGTATCTGACAAGCACCTGCTGTGATGTGAATTCATCTGGGCACATTGGAGTGACAAAGTGGAAAATACATTTTTTTTTGTTTATTAAGGCATTACATGGGTTTTATATGGGCAAAGTGGGAGGCTAGAACGACACAGGGACTTTGGCCGCTACACCCCGACTTGTCAACTCACCCAGGATTCCTGGTCTTCAAGACCCCTCACCACATGAATAGTTAGTTGCTGGGTCATTAGTATTAACTGCAGTGAGTATTAATAAAGACGTTGCCTGGAGATCCTCCATGAATTCAATAATTAGCTTAGCCAGGATTTGAACCCAAGAAACAAAGGATACAAGGTTGTTACTCTTACTGAGCCACAATCTCTATTGCTTTCCATATAGGTTTTTTTCTATTACCTATACCAAGATACAATAGCATTGTACAGAGATAACACTCTAACCCAGTCCACTGTATGGTTAATAATATGTTTTGTATATCTGGCAATGTATATCTCTATATATTGTACATATGCAGGAACATAAAAAGTTTGGTATTTAATGAAAAAAAACGATGGGGCAGTTACACAGATAAAAGCACCTCCTTGCATCCCTCTGCCCCCGTGCCACTCTCCTACTGCGCTGTGAACATAATGATGATGACGATTTATCGATGTCATCATGAATGCCCTGACTGCAGCAAGAGAGCAGCAACTGAGGATGAGGAAGGGAATATTTACAATCCAGGAATTTTGTATAAGGGGGTGGGACTTATGGGTAACCTGGTTCTGAGTCCCCAGCTGCAATGCCACATTAGAATTCTGGTTTATCCCCTGGCTAGGACATCAGGAAGGGGAAGTAACGGATTAGTGCATTACTGATCCTCCTTTACGTCCCCTTCCTGATGCCCCAGCCAGCTAATGGAAAGGACACTAATGCTGTGCTGCTGGGGAACTAAGGACCAGAATAACCACTGCTTTGCTAAGCCCTATCCCTGATTCAAACTTCCTCGGAAATTGGGACTTGCAATTTCTGTGTATGCCCTCGAAGAACGTTACAATTTTTTTTCTGGCAGACTCTTAGGGAATCCCTGGAAAACCACCTGACATTGGCCGCATTAGTGTTGCCATGTTTCAGTCTGTTCCCAAGACCCTGAGGTCCAATATGTTAAAGTCTTTTTTCCTCATTCTCTTTGAGGTCCTCTAGACATGAATACTATATTTCTTATCTATGCTACAAATGTAGCATTATTTATAATCATATTTACATCTATTTGCAATGACCATTTCCTGGTGCAGGATGTTTTACTTCAAACTGGGTAAATCAGTATTAAAAAATGTATCAGCAGAAAATCGAAAATGTCCGTCATTGTGAATTAAATTGTGCATGTAATTGGCAATTGGCGAGTCCCCAGAATACTATATCTCCACTGTGCCAGTGACTGTAGCCTAATGTACACTAAAATTTTACATCAAATATTTGGAAAACCAAATAATAAAAAAAAATCAGTTAGGTCGGAAAACAAATTCTACTTATTGGATTTTTTGACAGATAGGTTAAGGCTGGGCTCACATCTGTGCTCAAAGACTGTTCAGGTATTCCGCTTGAAAAATGGAGAAAGAAAGGTCCAGCAAGCAATTTTAGAAACCCGGGGAAACCAGCAGACCCCATTATAGGCTATAATAGGGTTTCCGCGGGTAACTGCTTTTTAAGCAGATAGGGTCCCCAAGCAGACCCGATGGATAGAAACCCCAACATAGGTGTGAACTTAGTGTTAGCTTGTGCCAGTATAGAGAAGCAGATGCCCATAATAACCACTCTTGTCACTTTTTACCCCTGTCCAAATAAGTGTGAATCTGATTGGCTTTTATGGACAAGTGGGGGATCAATACAAAGGATAGAAGCAGTGGGGCCCCCAGTGAACATACAGGTATTACTGTGGATAATGGGGTTGTCGATGTTGGGACAACCCCATTAAGTATTCAACCATATAACAAATAGAATAAACCTCTAGCTGTATATATCTTGAAAGACAGCAGCAGATATGATGCCTTGCTTTTGTAATCCCATACGAATCCTTTGTACTACAACTGCATCTATCTTGTAAAAAATTGGGTTGAGATCTTCTGTTTGTGCAATGTCTCCTAACCGGTTGACTTGTTTCTCGTCCCTGTGAAAATAAAACCTATAAAGCTTTTTCATTCCTATTTTTTATCTTCATGTCAATTTCTTGTAGTCAGCCAAGCTTACAATTAAATAAGTAGACCGACCCTCGAAAAATTTAGTTGATACCAATGACTGGAAATCACCATATCTATATTTTATTAAAATGTACATAAATATTTGGGAGCGGTTGCTGAAAACTAAATTATCTTCCACTTTATTTGACGGGATACCCCTATTTATTTTTTAGAAAAAAGTCAGCAAAACGCACCCAGTGATTGCCATCGGTCATTGTCTGTGAACTTATGAATGCACTGAGGGATACAACTATGGAAGATTTACTATGCGATCCTCAGATTCCATCATATTAACACACTCCAGATGTCCATGTCTCATCATCTCATGTTGACCCTTCAGTTGCAAGTAATGAGCCAAGTGCTTGTGAGGAGAAAAAATTCAAGAGGATAGACCTGTCAAGCAATGTGTTTTTTGAGGCTTTCGTTTTAACTTTTTCCATTTTTGGGTGTGTTGCACCCATGTCTAATATTTAAAGCTAAATCATAGTTATCTTTCTATATCACACTATAATACCCAGACAACTCCATGTATTAATAGGTTGTCTTTATTAGTAGTATTAATCTTTAGACATTGGTTTTGATCTCTGCTTTCTCCTTCGATGGATTGTGGGTCCATAATTGAACATTAGATAAATATGACGACTATGTTGATAGGCTATGCTCAAATCAAGATGGCAGCCCATCTGCTGTTGGATTGGCATGTTGTGTTTTAGTATGCCTATCCTGTGGTAGAGGTAGTTTTTACCCTTATTCTTAATTTACCCATAGACATAACTTTAGACTTCTAAATTCTCCTTTGAAGGATCAGGCCTCCATAAATGAACATTCGATAAATATAAGGCGATGCTGAGCATGTCGATAGAATATGGTAAAATCAAGACTCATGTTGTTGGATTGGCAGGTTGGTCTCCTCGTAACGTGCACCAGAAATGATAGAGAGTCACTTAGCCATGTTTTTTCCTAAGGTGACATTTGGCCACTATAGTTTGTCACTTTTAGGGGGCGTGCTCACACTTGCGCCCCTGTGCGCTCTGTGTCATTCCGCCAGGTTTACATCCTAAGCCCCGGAGAATGCAGGACTTTACGGCCAGCCAAAAAAACCAAAAAAAACATTTTCCCATGGAAAGGCCGTGTATGGATACCGGCGGTTTGCTTTTTAAACCCATTCAAATGAATGGGTTTTAAAATTGACCATTGGGAAGCCGTCCCCTATGCAGTTTCTCCAGGGATTAGGACGGAAACCCAGTGGAATGGCACAGAGTGCACAGGGGCACAAGTGTGAACGCCCCCTTAGTTAGCAGGAGTATGTTAATGAAACTTGCGAGAGTTGGTAGGCTGCACCTTCTTTGTGATGGAGGCCCATGAACCTTTTTGAGCTCCCTATAACAAAGCTATGAATTTATCCATGACTAATACTCCTGTATCCACTGTGTTGGATTGCAACGATTCTGCAACATAAGATCCAACCCAAAAAAATAATATACAGCTGAAGGTACAAGTCAAAGTTACCAGTTGGTACAAAGACACCATAAACCATTATGACAAGGACATCACTAGACTGAAGGCCATTCAGAACTGTCCCAATAGAAGGAGTGAATTATGACCATGGATTTCAACCCAGCCTGTACTTTCCCGATCGAGACCTTAAAAATAATAGATTCTTCTGTGGCCATCTTAAAAGAATGATGCCACAAATGTTACTCAGACTAGTGCTGTCTTCCCACATTGTCTCTCCATGACATTTCATTCTTGATCATCACAATACACCTGTATCTCTTTTTGGCCTTAATATATATATATATTTTTTTTTTAAAGACTTTAAAGTCCATAATAAAATCAATACAAAAATGTCTGAAAAAATTATACCCAGAGTACGTTGCGTTTTGGAAAAAAAAAGGAAAAAATGCCATAAAAAATTCCTCCAAAACACCACGCATTGTATGTAAAGGTCAATTATATATTTTTTTAATGAACAATCTGGCTACAGTGATTTTAACAGTGTTTTTTCGGAGTAACCCCCCCCCCCCCCCCCCCCCACACACTGTTAGTAATGCCCCCCAAAAAGCTTGTGAAACTATAAATTACAAAAACTGGTGATAGATATTGACTATCCTGTAATTAAAGAATGAGGGGGAAGAGATTCATTATGTAAAATACAATTAGTTTCATACCAGTGAGATACTTCGTGAAAGTCACATATAGAGATGGAGTGTATTTCCTTGAATAACAAATATTAATCGGCACCCCCTGGGGATTAAATAGCTTTCAAAAACATCTTACAAAAGATAAAAAAAGATTTAAAAAAAAAAAAAGAACAGAAAACCAGAATTTACAAACAAGGTTCTCTCTGTCTAGCTTGGTATTACTTGAGAATTTTTCATTAACTTTTTTTTTTAGTTTGTAATCTTCATAAATCAGCTAATAACAAAATATAAGAGCAAAAACAGACAAAAAACCAAATACTTGAACATATAATAAAACCATTAAAACCATAAAAAAGACCACATGAAATAGCTCTTCAATGAGCATATAAACTATGCCGTACCACTATTGTACAACAGTCAGCACCTGCAATAATATTCAGTCATTGACCGTAAGCAAGAGATTCAAAACCAGGCAGGATGGTAAAATCCCCCAGGATCATACTACGGATCACAGCCCAATGTGGTTCATAGAGTCCATATGAGGTGCCAACTATGTCCCAATACAGTCATCAGCCATCACTGTAAGTAAAATGATGCCTGAAAAATTGCTATTGAAACCCTGTACATTTTGCCACTACGAATAGAGATGAGCGAGTAGGTATTCGAAATACTCGTACTTGATCGAGTACCACTCGCTATTCGAATGGAAAAGTTCGATGCAGAACCAGCATTGATTGGCCGAATGCTATACAGTCGGTCAATGAACGCTGGTTCTTCTCCTACCTTTAGAAGTCTTCTCCGTGCAGCTTCCCCGCAGAGTCTTCCGGCTCTGAATTCACTCTGCCAGGCATCGGGCCTGGGCAGAGCCGACTGCGCATGTCCGCTTGTAGTGCAAGCATGCGCAGTCGGCTCTGCCCAGGCCTGATGCCTGGCAGAGTGAATGAAGATCCGGAAGACGCCGCGGGGACGCTGCAAGGAGAAGACTTCTCGGAGGATCCAACCCGACCCTCACTCGTGGACTTGGTAAGTATAATTTGATCGAACGTTGCCTACCCTTGAAACGAGCATTTTCCCCCCATAGACTATAATAGGGTTCGATATTCGATTCGAGTAGTCGAATATTGAGGGGCTACTCAAAACGAATATCGAACCTCGAACATTTTACTGTTCGCTCATCTCTAACTACGAAGTAAAAATTGGATCCAGCACGTGCAAAAAAAGGCCTGTGATTGGTCCTCAGTGTTCATGTGGAGGCACACTGACGTCATTACGCTGCTGGAGAGCCCAGGAGAGGTGAATAAATCTATTTATTTTTTTAAGTCACCTCTCCTGGATTAGTATCTATTGAAAAAAGGCCAGGGCCCATTTTCATTTACAATATGTATAGCGGTCGGGAAACCAGGCTTTCCCTAACCGCTGTCATAGTGGTACAGGGCCATCTCCAGCTGGTCATGGGCCTCTTACCTCGCCAGGCCTGGTTGTGGTCACACTCCCAGCAGCAACAATCATTACACCCCTGTCCATTAAATGGAATTTTTTTTAAAAAACACCAACATGATTTGAATAGACCCTTATCAACTAAAGATGAGCGAACAGTAAAATGTTTGAGGTTCGATATTTGTTTCGAGTGAACTGAGGTCCAGAGTCCTTTCATTTGAATGGGGCAGTGGTTACATGTGCCGTTTCTGCATTCATCTCTATGAGACTAGAATAGAAGCTTAGTACAGAGAAGGCAATCTGATAGAAATGGGGAGGTAGTGTGCATGTGAAACCACAGCTCGATTGAAGTGGAGGAACTCAGGATCCATAGTAATGTAATTAGTGGGGGTCCCAAATGTTGTACTTCCACCAGTGATCCCCAATCCTACTTTCATTTATGATGCAACTCATTTGGGAGCTGCAATACCAGATACAACCCATACACAAGAGTGGCAGTGTTTTTGGAAAGGGAAAGCAGACTGTGTTTTTCTATTCTCCTTTAAATGTTAATATAGGCGAAGGCCATTTGTCCGGTACAGAATACAAGTCAGTTTTACAATGAGTAGCCATATCCGTGCAATGTACTCAGTCTGTTATGAAGACAAGAAATCTGATGTCCAAGATTAAAGATAGACGTTTGTGCTAACTGAAGGGCTGTTTAGAAGAGACGCAGGGGATACGTTCTGAAAGACCAATGCTAGCAATTACCAGCACTGCCTACAGGGACAACTTAATCAGGATCAGATTTTGCCAAGGAATGATTTAGAACAAATACATTGACAAAAGTTCTTGGATGTTTTTCTTATAAAACCTAATAAAAAGAACTAATGAGGTATGAAAGGAAAGTATCTTTAACTCCTTCCCTCCCGGCCACAGGCTAGGTCAGAAGACTTAAGGATATCAGTGCAATGGCAAGTTCTGAACCTCGATTGTTAAAGGGTTCTCACAGAATTGAAGAAATAACACCTCCCCCCTCCCCCCAAAAAAAGGCCCTAAATTGAATTACCTATACTTACCAGGAGGTATATGTTTTTTAATGGGACCTGAGCTGCAGTGACAGCACATGACCACTATACAAGGGACAGAACTTACTGCTTCCAGCCCTGTATAGAGTATAAGATTGGTGTTGGACAGCTGATTCTACAGCTGATTGGTTGACCGACTGTCAGTCCCCATATTGATCAGCCATGATGCTGAGCAGTGAGGATCGCCCCCACCCCTAGTAGTAGTCTTTGAACGTCATGGCTGGGCGGTAAGGAACACCCCCTCTGAAAGGAAAGAACTATGGACAGTACTATCAGGAGGGGCGTTCTCAGCTAGACTGTCAGGAACGTCCTTCTGGCAGTGAAGAGGCATCGGTAAATACACCGATATCTCTTGCCTCGTGGCATATAACAGGAAAGCCGACAGTTCGCTGAATTCAGGGCACTGTCAGCTTTCTAGCAGTATATAAAACCACATGTGCCTGAGGACATGAAAGGTTCTCTTTAAGTATTATGTATTCTTTATATCAGTGCTGCTTCTTTACAGTGAGAAGGAAGTGTCATGACAGCTTCCTTACACTAGATTCACAACTGGCTTGTGGTTTCCACTTGGGGACCTGGAAAATGGAAACCCAATCTGCTTTAAAAGCAGTCTGCTGGGTTACCACTTTTCTCTCTATATTTTCCAAGTGGAATGTGGGATGGAATACTGAAATGGTCACCCAACACAGGTGTGACTGTAGCCTTATCTGTATACGTAGTACTCATTAAGAGCTGTGTATACAGCAATTATGGAATTAGGGACAGTAATAAACCATCTCTGCCTTCTCTATGGTTCCCACTGACAGCTGGAACCCCTCTCCTGCATTGCACAATATCCATACAATTGCACAGTTTGCAGTGATATTTCAAAACATCGTTGCAAACAGAGGTATAACTTGAAGCTCCTTGATTCCAATGCAAATAATGTAACGGGGTTCCTACTTATCATGTACTTTCTATAAAACTGGTGTCTTCTAGAGATGAGCAAACACTGTTCGATCGAATAGATATTCGATTGAATATCAGGCCGTTCGAGGTATTTGATTCCAATCGAATACCACGAGGCAAATGCACTAAAAATTCGTATCCCCTCCCACCTTCCCTGGCGTTTTTTTTTCGCCAATAACTGTGCAGGGGAGGTGGGACACGAACTATGACAAAGGAGGCATCGAAAAAAAAACGGAAAAAGTAATTGGCTGCCGAAATCAGGTGACCTCCAATTTATACTAATGGTGGATTTAACATTCAGTTAATTTGAGACTGTGAACTATGTGACTGTGAGACAGGGATGGATGTACAGGCAGGGTTAGCTAGGGATTACCTTTATTTAGGTGGGAATGTTACTTACCCAGCTCTTTGGGGCTCTATCTGGCCGGGATCCCTGTCAGCGTGCGATATGCACGAGCTGACTTTTTCCCACAGGAATGCATTGACCAGCGTTGATTGGCCGAATGCCATACAGAGTACAACATTCAGCCAATCAACGCTGGTTCTGCCTGAGGCTCATCTGTGAGGAGGCGGAGTCTAAGATCGGACCAGAATGGAGACTGCTGTGGACCGATCTTAGACTCCGCCTCTGCCAGGCAGAACCAGCGTTGATTGGCCGAATGCTGTACTCTGTATGGCATTCGGCCAATCAACATTGGTCAATACATTTCTATGCCGAGATGTAGCAGTGCTGGCCATGTGCTCAGCTCGCCTACTCCGGAGATGCAGCCGAGCTGAGCGCACAGCCAGCACTGCTACACCGGAGAACCGCTGCTACAACAGAGAACCGCTGAACCCTGCTGCACACTCAGCTTTGCTGCATCAGAGATGTAGCAGAGCTGAGTGTACGCTGAACTCTGCTGAACCCTAGAAAAAGCAGTGACAGGCCCACTTTGAAGGTCTGTTACCAGGGTTAAGCTTATTACACCAGTAACACAGTTAGATCAGGCTCAACTAAATGTAACACCTTTTTGGCCTGTTGCCAAGTTATTCATTTTTTCACAATATGCAAATGAGCATCTCCAATTGCTCCAAACTGCTCCGCCCCACACTGCAAACATTACTCGAAAATTAAATGACATATGACATAACACTGAGAACAGACTAAAAGTGCGCAGAAAGCTATCAATGGTGGATTGGACAACTTGGGAAAATCTCATGTTTCCGCCGTAGTTAACTTCAGACTTTCTTGCAGCGTACAAAGTGATGTCATTTCTCAGATTTAAACCACATTTATGAATAAATGTAATTAATGGAAATGTGTTAATATATCCCAAACCACTGCTGTACAGTAACTGTGTATTAACCACAATCTTCAGATTTTCTAATTTTGCACAAGTTTGCATTGTGTTTATTTTATTGTTCTTTGTTATTTTATTGTTCTTTGTTATTGTTATTTGGTGCCAGAATTTCCAACGCATTGTTAAGACTTGTACTTGCCTAGCTCAAAATTGGCCTCTTGTAAGATAGAGACCTGCTAGACATAGCAATAGGGTGAACCATGTCTTGTAATCGGCCTCTTAGTGGCTAATAGTTTCATATTTACCATAGCCTTGAAATTGTCAGGATTGCTCGAGCTTGAATTGTGGATTTTCTGGATCTTAAATGCCCCAATTTTTTACCAATACAAATTTAGTTGGTATGTTATTTCATCTATAAAAATGTGTAGTCCGGCAACTCTTCTGATAGTAGATAAAATTTAACTTTTAATAGATATAATAAAAATGACCAAATCATGATAATTGCAAATGAAATAACAAAAAAGAAAAAAGAAAAACCCCTAAAAAAAAGCCAACGCATTTCGGAACTTCATTGTTCCTTTTTCAAAGCTTTTCAACGCTTTTATTATATCTATTAAAAGTTAAATTTTATCTACTATCGGAAGAGTTGCCGGACTACACATTTTTCTATATGATACATATTTCCAGCAGTTTTGGAGAGAAGTGCAAGCCGTGCAACCCGAAGAGACCTTTTCATCATTAGAGGTGAGCTGGAACAAACCTTGACTTTTTTATATATGTTAGTTCATACCTATTCCAAGAAAGAAGATAGATAGATAGATAGATAGATAGGAGATAGATAGATAGATAGATAGATAGATAGATAGATAGATATGCAATGGCATAATTTAAAACTTCTGGGACCTATTGCATCCCAAATCTTTAAGAGTATCCAGCTTCTCCCAGCAAGCTCAAGAGAGATAAATATGCAATATATAGACAGATAGATAGTTAGATAGGAGAAAGATGTGCAATAGGTAGTTGTTGGATAGATAGAGAGAGAGAGAGAGAGAGAGAGAGAGAGATAGATAGATAGATAGATAGATAGATAGATAGATAGATAGATAGATAGATAACCCTTTCCATGTGTCATTTATAATATTGGTAACTTCTTGTATGGCAGACTAGCATTTGGCATCATAGCCCAGTATGCCAGCTACATTTGCCCATCGCATAGGTTCATCCCCAGGTAGGTAGGTAGATAGATAGATAGATAGATAGATAGATAGATAGACTATCCTGAATCAATGTAGGATCAATGTATTATTTGTATGTAATCAGAAACAATGGGTGAAAGTATGAAGCATTGTAACTAAGTCTACCACAGCCAGTAATGTTTTCCTCTTTGATGGCTTGACTTGATACATTGCTTCTTCAGATCGCAGTAATGTATCATCAGGAGTGATGAAAGAACCACAAAAAACTCTTTCTTTCCAAGATGATTACTCTAAAATATGTAAAATTGCCATTTGGCAACAATGGAATAAAATTGCTACAGTTACAGCGAGGATGAACCCTCTACAATATGTTGGAGACATTTAGTGATGTGTGGACAGCATGAGGGATAGACTGAGCTGTGGATCCGAAGAGATTTCCAAAAACAACTCAGGATAAAAGACAAACCCGACCTCCTCTTCAGTACAGCACATTATACTAGTAAACACATACGTTCCGCAGCGGGTGGTGGGAGCGTCTCAGCAAAGCTTTGAACTTGGTCTGTTTTAGACTGAAAAATGCTAATATTTCCAAAGAGTTAATCATGAAATGGCAACTAAATATCACTAATAAAGAGATTATTCTAAACTTCTTGACCCCAATGTAAGATATAAAGTATGTGCCCCGTCTACCTTTTATATTACTTGTTACGCGCGGCAGAATACAAAGTCATGGTGCAAGAGCAACCTCTACATGCCCTATAGTTACGTCTCAGATCCTTCATGATTCTTGTGACACCTAGGATCTTAAATCCATCCCAAACAATTTATTGACCCTGTATGGCCAAACATACATAAAGTCCTTACAATACTATGCTATGAATAAATAATATGTATATAATGTGGTTAAGTATCTAATAAAATATGCCATATGTTTTTTTTTTTTTCTCCTGGACAGCTACGTAAAAAATAGAAGGAATGTGAAGATACATTTAGGCCCCCAAAATTTTTCGCCAATGAAAAGGATTAAAATAAAATGTAGTTATAAAGTTAAGATTTTCTTTTATATCCTTATGAGGCTTACAATATGTATAAATACATAGAAAATATAATAATGAAGCAAAGTTGTAAAAAGAATCTACATTATTAAAAATTTACAAACCTATACAGTGCTGCCCTAAACCTGCATGTTCCATAATGGAATAATCATACCGGAAAGGGATAATTTTCTGTGCAATTGTTGCTATTTTATTAGAAAATAGTTCAGAAAGGCAAAAAAAAGGTATAAAAATTGTACACAAATAAAATGACGTGCATTATGAAAAGTTAAAAAGTTAAAAAAAAGTTTTAAAAGCCTCCCATTGATTTCAATGGAGAGCGCACGTATGCCGGCTCCCATTCAATTCAATGGGAGCTGCTTTTTACGCGCTCATTCTGAACGTCTTTTTACAATCAGAATGAGCGCAGTGTTACATCGTGTGAAGGCTCCCTAAGACCCCATGCACATGATCATGTGTTTCATCAGTCAGCTATCTATATTTTTATGGACGCACACTGGCCAATTCTTTTCTGTGACTCAATACACTCAACGGTTTTTCACGGGCCAAAGTCTTGAGGGGTCCGGGCTAATTCATTGAAGTGTATGGGTGGAAATCATAGATGGCACATGGATGTTATCCATTTTTCACTGACCTGTTCATACCACATAGCTATGCGCATGTAGACTAAGACCTGGTTCACATCTTTGTTCGGTATTCTGTTTCGGGAAGAAGTACTTGATTCGTGCGGACACCCCATGGAAAGCACACGGACCCCAGTAGAGTTTATGGAGTCCATGTGTTTTCATTGCTTTTTAATGTGTTCGGTATTCTGTTCAGGGGGTCCCCAAGTGGACTCCACGAACGGAATCCCGAACGCAGACGTGAACCATGCCTAAGAGTCCGTTGTTAATGTCCCTTCCGTTGTTGTCATCTGTCATAGGATGATAGCAACAGACATTAACTGTAGTAGAATAACAGACACAGCTTCCACCGTTTTTGTCCGTTCCATTGACACTAATGTAAACAGCATGATGGACTCTAGCTTCTGTCATGTTCTCTACATTCTGTTGAATGCAAACAGACACCAGACGAATGGCGTCCCATCTGCATCTGTCCTTTTAAGTCTGTTAAATGGGGACACAGAATAAATTTCACTCAACCAGTCCTTCATGATGTCATCCCATCATGACATCATCACATAGAACCCAAATGGTAACAAGCTGCCCTGTGCGTCATCACACCTAAGGCATCATGGGACTCACAATTATCGACTAGGACGACTTATTATGTGAAAGTTGAAGGATTTGAGCAATTGCTTTAACCTATAACATCCAATGTATAACTAACTTGTCAGAAATTTTCAGCAGACTCTGAGCAAAAATGGCCCCAAAAATCTATAATTGTAAATCTGTAAATGACAGTCAAAAAATTCGAAAGAATTTTTAGTATTAAAAAATAATCTGACTTTTTTTTTTCTTTACAAGCTTAAAACTGATATAAATCCTGAAAATAAATATTGGTGATTATTATAAAGATTTGATGGTAATTGTGTTACGTGACCTCTATAGGTATAGCACAGCGGCCATTCCGATGTAATAAACACATTAGCACCTTGAGGTTATAAGAAAAAACTCTGAATGTAAGAACTGGAATTAAATCTGGAATAGAATGATTTGAACTCAAAGCAGATGTTCCTTCATGTTCATGTAAACTTCCCAATAAGAAAGAATTAAGACGACGTCTCCATGCCCTTGTTTTGCAGGCAAAGTGGTTTTTAATCATATATATATATATATATATATATATATATATAGAGAGAGAGAGAGAGAGAGAGAGAGAGAGAGAGAGAGAGAGAGAGAGAGAGAGAGAGAGAGAGAGATCTGTGCTGTAAATGAATTTTTTTTCCAAACGTGCGCATGAATAAAAAAAGTAGAAATTCCTATTGTAATGAGACTGTCGCTGATGATATATGACCGCTAGATTGCAAGGATATATGTAACAAGCCTGCTGTACATGTGACCTGTATAGAAATGCTGCTCATACTTACCGTGCTATCTACATACGCTTCTGTCCACACAACATCATGCTCCTGGTCAATAACTTTTGGTCTACTCAAGACATGTAGATAGGCCATGACATTCTCTTGGACATCAGCTAGTGTGGAGATCTGGGTGAAAAAGCCTATGGTAAAAACACAAATTAAGACAAATAAAGACAAATTAAATTTGTGAGGAATTTAGGTGTTAAAGGGATTCAATCATTTCGAAAAGTGATTTTAAGGTAAGCATATGGCTGAATAGCCTTTAAATTGGATATTCAGGTGCTGCCTCCAGTTCTGCCAAAGACCCCTCTGCCAAAAACGGGTAACTAATAGATGCAAATGATGTTCACCAAGCACCCTGGGCGCTCCACAGGGCCAGCGAGAACCCCCCGCGTCATACCTCTGAAACGTTCTCTGTTTCTTGTACTCCAAAAACCTCTTCCTCCACAAGTCCTGTACCGCCTATATCATATGTAGTCTCACTCCGGGCGGTTCAAATCCTGCGCATGCGCAGTAATGCTTCATTCTGAGCAGCACTGCGCATGCCTGAGCTCCATTTTGTTGTAGAGAACTGCACGGTCTACAACAAAATGGCACTCGGTTTTGAAGGTGAAGTTGTTTGGGATCTTTCTCTCATGCTGTATAGGATTTAAAGAGCTTGTTCTACTGCTTGTTATAACTCACAACAAAAGCCAAATAAAAGCTATTGAAACATGGTGTGAAAGCACTGGCAGCTCCAGCACTAAGTGTGTCTATGCTGCAGCCGGACACCAACTGGCAGCACCCTTCCAGCCAAATCCCAATACATGATGGGGAGCAAGTATCATATAAATTGCAAAAATGTTTGGGTTGCGTGACTTGATGAACCCACTAAATTCACGTTAGCATTAACGTTACCATTCTTCGGGTCCGCTTGTGGACCTAAAAAACGAAAGCCCAATGCCCTTAAAAAGTGGTTACCTGTGGAAACTCTATAGAGTATAATATGGTCTGCTAGGTTTCCACACGGTTTCCTTGCTTGTAGGACTTTTCTCTTTGCATTTTCCAAGCACAATGGGGGACGGAATCCCTGAACGGAGACTGAGCTCTAGTGTGAACCTAGCCTTAGCATGGTACAACACCTGTAGATGAAGGCTGGGAACAAGCAGACTGAACAGTTAGGCCTCGTTCACATCAGCGTTTGTATTCCGTCCGGGAAATCCACATGAGGACCCCGCCGAACGGAATACCAAATGCAACTGCAAGTGGTGTGCCAGTGAAAGCACACGAACCCCATAGACTATAATAGCATCCGTGTGCTTGCTGCCAGATTTCCACAGGGAACATGCGGACAGGAAAGTAGTTCACAATCTACTTTCCTATCCGCATGATTTGTGCGGGCAATGCGCAGCAAGCACACGGACCCCATTATAGTCTATGGGGTCCATGTGCTTTTACTGCACATTGCTTGCAGTTGCGTTTGGTATTCCGTTCGGGGGTCCCCATGGGGACTCCCCCGAACGGAATACCAATGCAGATGTGAACCAAGTATTAGATCTTTACTTGTTTGTATCAACCTTGTTTGATTATCCACAGCACATCCCAATTTCTACAGGTCTGTGCACTGCGTATAATCTGCATTTTTTATGCTTTATTATTTGTTTTTGGGGTGATAGCTTGCACATATACCCCAGCCAATTATTGGATAATAATAAAAGTAATAATAATGATAATCCAATAACTGGCCCAATAATTGAAGCGCATAAAAGGGCCTTCAGGCGGAGAAGCAGTTAACATCTAGCACATGAGTTTTTGTGTCTTTTGTTGGGCTGTGCACTGAATGTAGAGAATAGCTTTACAGTTCAGAGTGATTATGGCGCGGACGCGGCTGATTATACTCGGACTGTCATATGCTTTGTGTAGAGCCGTGTTCAATTAATCTAATCAAAATCGCCTAATCCCGCCATTTAACTTTCAGAAGTATACTTGCTTACAGCACATCAGGAAAATGTAATGTCAATTTCACAAGCTTTTCTGCTGGGATTTCAGGAGCTTGATTGTTCTAATGTATTTAAAATGGGCTGTCGCCATGCGTCATTAAACACCCTCTCCCACAAGATATGTCCTACTTCTGCATCAAATGTAATGGAGGACGTGAGAAGAAGGGCTGACAATTTCCACATTAGGAATTTGAGCATTAGAAATATATGCACGGAGGGCACAGGCTCCCCAATGATCTATACTCGGCACAAGGACAGAGCTGTCCACATGTCACTGAGGTGGAAATTCTGCAAGCCGCTGTGCATTGTGCGGCGCACTCAAGAAAGAAATGATCCTCAAGTAAAATTGATTTTAGGACCAGTGACCTCTTTAACTGCTGTGTGTTCGGCCAGCCCACTCATGGATAAAAGCCTGAACTGCTGGGCCGAGATAGAGATTAGATTTGCTTTAATTTCGTGCTATCCCCTGAGATACAGTACATGCCTCAGTTCACTATAGACAGCAGGATGGAGGATACGACATGAAGATGATTGATGTATAGCTCAGAAAACTACTGCACTGCAGGTAGATGGAATGACACTAAGGACATGAAGCTGGATTTATTACAATCAAAAGCATGTGAAATTTATTTAAAGTGAACCTATCACCTGCCAAAAAGTGGATAAAAAGGATAAAGATCACAAGCAGCATGCTACAATTGTCTTGTGACTTTGTGGGAAGCTGAAATTTCTTTGCAGTGGAAAGTCATCATTGGGTCAAGACTGAGCCTCACATGACATAAGAAAATACAAATACGGTGTGTGTGTGTGTGTGTGTGTGTGTATATATATATATATATATATATATATATATATATATATATATATATATATATATATATCCTATTAATATTATAAATGTGAAAGTTTGTGAGTTTGGATGTTTGTGGGTTTGTGTGTTTGGATGTTTGGATGTTTGTTCCTCAATCACGCAAAACCCGCTCGACCGATTTGGCTGAAATTTTCCACAAACATAGTCACTACACTCGATTGCGCAATAGGCTACTTTTCGTCACAATAGCGCACATACGTTTGTGCCAGGACCCCCACAAAACCCAAACTCACACCACCATCTCTGCAATCTCACACACTTTGGACCATAGCAAGCCACAAAATTCCTATTGCCCTCTGCAGCCTCGCCCCTAACCCCACACAATCTCATATACATATACTTTACCACTTTGCCCCTCCCCATAACGATACTCCAGGAGGCGCTCTTTAACGCTCCAGAGCAGCCATGTTTGCCGACCCCCACCGCTCTGACAATCCGCGACACCGCCCACCCATGTCAATACCCCTAGGAAGTCTAATAAATGCAAAAAAAAAGTTTAAAAAAAAGTAAAAAAAATATAAAAACAAATAAAAAGGATTAAAAATTCAAATCACCCCCCTTTCCCTAGAACACATATAAAAGTAGTTAAAAACTGTGAAACACATACATGTTAGGTATCCCTGTGTCTGAAATCGCCCGCTCTACAAAGCTATACAAATATTTTTCCTGTTCGGTAAACGCCGTAGCGGGAAAAATGGTCAAAAGTGCCAAACCACCGTTTTTTCACTCTTTTGATTCTGATAAAAATTTGAATAAAAAGTGATCAAAGCAATAACATTTCCCGAAAATGGTAGAACTAAAAAGTACACCCGACCCCGCAAAAAAAGACGCCCTATACATCCCCGTACACGGACGTATAAAAAAGTTACGGCTGTCTGAATATGACGACTTTTCAAAAAAAAAAAATGTTTTAACACAGTTTTGGATTCTTTTAAGGGGTCAAAATGTAAATAAAACCATATAAATTTGGTATCCCCGGAATCGTAACAAAACACAAAATACAGGGGACAGGTCATTCTGGTTGCATAGTGAACGCCGTAAAACCAAAGCCCCTAAGAAAGTCGCAGAAATGCATTTTTTTGTCAAATCCACCCCATTCAGAATTTTTTCCCTGCTTCCCAGTACATTATATAGAATAATTAATGGCGGCATCATGAAGAAAAATTTGTCCCAAGAAAAATTAAAACCTCATATGGCTCTGGGAGCGGAGAAATAAAAAAGTTATGGGGTTTAGAAGGAGGGGAGTCAAAAATGAAAAACCAAAATCAAAAAATGCCATCGACGGGAAGGGGTTAACTTCAAATACTTCTGTCCCAAAGTCACTATGTAAAGTTTCTCACAACACCGTATATATAGCAGCTCAAATACAAATTAACTTCAACACAAAAGTCTCATGTATTCTCTAAATTATAGCAAAAACAAGATACAAAGTTACATTTCATATCCCATACCTTATACACAGTACGAAAACCTTACCCGCGCCTGTATATACCCACTGCTACAATCACCGCAGACGAAGTCGCGGGTACCAGCTAGTATATATATATATATATATATATATATATATATATATATACTATAACATAACATACAGATGTACATACTATAACATACTAACATACAGAGTTAGTGCAGAGTCCTCTCCTAAAGAAGTTAAACCCCAAAGAGCCTTCTAAACCTTGCAAGACAGAATGCCCCATCTTCATTGAAGCTTAGGGAGAGTCATTGAGTTCCACCATAGTGTTAACCAAGGTGCTTAAATTAAGGTGAATTTTCCCCAGAAGGGGGGACCAGGGTTTGCAGAGACTTGAGCAACCATATGGCCCATAAATGCCTCCTCTAGACTTCCTGGAGGGATCTGTTTCCTGAAAGATCCTGTGGTAAACAAACATGAAAAGTGAAGACACAGTGACATAAACCTATTAGATGTGGGCTGTGCTATGGCTTGAACATCTGGTAACATGATGATACTTCATTGCTGCACATTGCTTGCAGGTTAGACTTTCAAGAGTCAAGGTAACTCTGAAGGAATACTGGTTCTCAATGAAGAAATCAAACTGGTATCGAGGGACCTACCTTTAGGCAATGCTTCATAGGAAAAAAACATTCAACTTGGAATCCTTGAAAAAGTTAACAAAAAAATCTCATAGGACCCATGGGAGTCTGGTTGGGCTAATATGAGCTAGTATTCTTTCTTTAAGTAGAGAACTAATCTTCTTAATAGTGTAGACAATATAGTTCATAGATCCATATAAGCTGTTATGGTTGTGGGTTTTTTTTTTAGTTTTTTGTATGTCATGGAAGAATATAAACAACAGAGGTGTCAGAATCAATACAAATTTGCATTAAAGAGAGTCTGTCACTAAAATGTCTGTATTGAACTATAGGCATATTTAGCCAGGGTTCATGTGACTAAAACATGTCTGTCTGCTTCCTTTGCTGAGATATTGACTTTTTTCCTGATATGCCAATGAGCTGTTGGGTGCATCCAGGATGTTATTATTGCTCTGATCTCATCAAAAGCTATGCATTCCAGCACCACACCTTCCATCCCTCCCTGCTATGATTGACATATGCACATATGGTCCTGTCCTGTCCTCCTTGGTGCAATGGTGACTTCATTGTTACTCCAAACAGCTCATTCAAGTATTAGGACAAAATCTAATAGCTTTCTGAATGGGAAGTAGAAATAAGAATTTTATTCACATGAAGTCCTGGTTATCTGGCTGTGGTTATAGTTCAACAGGGGCTACTGTGGACAGCAGGGTGGCTCAGTGGTTAGCACTGTAGCCTTGCAGTCATGAGTTCAAATCTGGCCATGGGCAACATATGCAAGGAATTTGTATGGTCTTCCATGTTTTTGTGGGTTTCCTCCCACAGAAAATGTACTGAGTAGAGATGTACTACTCGTGGACTTGGTGACTCTCCTTAGTCGAATAGTGGTTTCCCCTGAAACGAGCATTTTTTTTTCCCATAGACTATAATGGGACTTGATATTCGATCGAGTAGTTGAATATTGAGGCTCTACTTGAAACGAATATTGAATCTCAAATATTTCACTACTCGCTCATCTCTAGTACTGACTGATAAGTAAATTGGCTCCCCATACAAACAACTGCCCCTTGTGGATGTTGGGGTTTAGTGCCTGGATGACAGCCACTAACTCTACAATGCTCCCTCCGCTTTTGATCTCCTTTAAAAGACAAATATTAACTGTATCATGACTATGTATTTCAATGGCTAGAAGTATGGCATGTCCACATAAAAAAAACAACAGCAAAAAACTTCTCTGGATTTATTCACACTCACCCTTATTGGCACATGCCATCCATTTCAGGTTGTCTGCGAATGCAGCTTCTCTTCCAATCAAGTATGTGAATATGCGAACCTGGAAATGTAACACAAAAATCTGATCAAACCTGACATTCTCTATCGTCTATTCATCTGCTTCATGCATATTGTAGTCAATGCGTTTCCCAATAGTATGCTTTCCACTCTAATTGCACAAGTTTGCAGTGCATGATCGCCATATGCACCCAAAAAATGTGCCGAACATATGACCAGGACGTATGCAACTGTTTTCCAGACAGCTGTGAACATACTGCACTTGCTTCCATTGTATTAAAATGCCACACACATCGTGCAATATACTGTACATTTTTTTATTATATTTTTGTTCATAGGTATGCATAGGAAGCATAGTAAAAGACCCTCATATGACATATGTCTGGTGAGTCCAATCCCCGCACCCCTCACCACCTGCAATGGGTAAGAATGAGTAAATAACAGTAGTCTTGTCAGCACTGAAAGTAGGTGACAAAGTGCTGAAATGTGCCATATTTCTTTTACTTTATAGCAATAATCATAATAATTATAACAATTATAACGTTAAGTGCAATTTACGCCAGTGATATCTGCAATAATTGCAGCTTGAAATGAGTTTTATGCTAGCAGTATTATTAAACAAGAGAACAGAAGCTCTAAAAAGACCAGAAAATATCAGGTATAAATATAGCACAGCTTAATCTGTCTTATAGCGTCAATAGTCTCTGTAGTTTGCATAAATCAATAGTACAAGACAATATAAGACGCTTTGTAATAGATCTTATCAGAGAGAAAACGCTTATTTTTCCTCTTCCCAGACTGTTTTCCCAGTTCATCATCTCTGTTTCCTGTTTAACTGACTTTCACTCTGAAATCTCTGCAATATCTGTTTCAAGATGACTACAGGTGGCAAGTATCAAAATACACATGTCTATAAGAGTCTATAGAAGAGGAAGGAAGGAAGGATGAACAGTAGCTACAGAATAAGGACACAGAGAAATAGACTTGGGCTGTAACACAAATGTCCTATTTAGCTATCTCATCAGTGTTTTGTCCCCAAGCGGACCCCAAGAATGGAAACCCTAGTGTAAGTCTAGAGTAAGAGAAAAAGTTATCTTGTACAGTAACAAAAACATTGTATACCCTAGCCCGGGAAAAACGGCAACCTACAGACCGAATAACTGCTAAATAATGCAAAATATAAGTCATAGGATGGCCATAAATTTTGTTACTCATCACATACAAAGTAGGTCATCATGAAAAGTCATCTACAGGAACAGGTAGGCTTTAAAGGCACTGTCTTATCGGAATTACCTTGACCAGGTATGTGGTCAATCTGTTCAACTACTGAAACATGTTGACATGGCCTTTAGCTTTCTACCAAATAATGTCCATTTGTCCCTCCAAATGCAGCTACCCCATTAAAGTGCCTCCTCCCCTTCTGATAGTACTCATCTATGGACGAGCACTATCAGGATGGGGGGCAGACGTTCCTCCCCGGTCTCACAGTACAACACTATAGGCACTGCTGACATACTGTCAGGAACGCCCTTCTGACTGTGAAGAGCTACGGTACTGGCACCGATAGCTCTTCACCGGGGGCACAGAACTGGAAAACCGACAATGCGTTAAATTCAGCGCAGTGTCGGCTTTCCAGTGGTACATAAAACCGCATGTGCCCCAACTCATGAAAAGTTCTCTTTAAATAAATAAAAAATACAATAAAATGTTGAAAATATGCTTAATAAAAAAAAATGTTCAAAGTCAGCAAATTCTCCATTTTCCAGTCTTTGGTCGGTAGCTTTCTGTCAGCAATTTCTAATTTTTACCACTTCCTCTATAAAAATAAAACATTTGTTCTAAAAAAAAAAAAATTGTTCAGTATGCAAAGACATAAAAGTGAAAAATACTATTTATTTTATATGATAAATGGAATAGTATGGCTATATTCGGTGGTTTGTCCTTCTGATTTGTGATCGGTATGTTAGGATTCTGATTTTTTATTACAGGAGCGCTCTCTAAGGACATCAGGGTGGAATTCACAGTAAAAGCGAAATAATGGCCTGGTGTTTGCAGTAAATCACCAGCACCAGCATTATGCCTCCCCTTTCACTTTTACAATTATTACACTTCAATGCACCCTTCACAAGGTATGCAAGCTCCAAAAATTCCAAGACCCCCCTGTATACAAAGACATGATCTATGGTAGGTGCTCCACGGATTAATAACCAGGTAAAATGTTGGCATGGCCAACTGGAACAGCAGTCATTAACATAGCTTGGCCACATCCATTAGGTTCCATTCACAATTGCCTTCTGGGGCTTCTGCCAAACTGTCCAATATTTTGACAATTGCTTCAGTCTATAGTACTAATGTTCCTTTCAAAAATGGATAATTGCAACCAGGATGAAACCTATGATATTCACAGTGTTGTGTCATATGAGTTTGGACATCATAACTTCTCTTATAAGTGGAAGCCAAGATGATAGTGTGAACAGAGCCCTTACATTCTGTGCTGCTGATAAATACTGCTCCTTTCATACCTTAGTTTCTAGTCTGAGGATTATTATTATTATTATTATTATTATTGTTTATTTATATAGCACCATTAATTCCATGGTGCTTTACATTTGGGGGTTACATACAATACTTAAAATATACAGGTAGATATAAGACTAACAGTGACCGACTGGCACAGTGGGGTAGAGGGCCCTGCCCGCAAGGGCTTACAATCTATGAGGGAAGAGGGGTAGAGACAGAAGGTAAGGGGGAGACTGTACAGATGGCAGTGAGGTGATAGTGTTATTGGGGGTTGTAGGCCTTCCTGAATAGGTGAGTCTCCAGGGCCTTCTTGAATCCTGTGATTGTGGGGGTCAGTCTTATGTGTCTTGGTAAGGAGTTCCAGAGTATGGGGGATGCAAGGGAGAAATCTTGGAGACGGTTGTGTGAGGAGCGGATGAGAGCAGAGCGGAGTAGGAGGTCATTGGAGGATCTGAGGTTAAATGTAGGCCGGTAGCGGGAGATTTGTGCGGAGATATATGGAGGGGACAGGTTGTGGATGGCTTTGTATGTTAACGTTAGTAGCTTGAACTCAATTCACTGGGCTATGGGTAGCCAGTGGAGGGACTGACAGAGGGGAGCAGCCAATGAGAATCAAGGGGAGAGGTGGATTAAGCGAGCAGCGCAGTTTAGGGTGGACTGGAGGGGGGTGAGGGTTTTAGCTGGGAGTCCATGGAGAAGGGTGTTGCAGTTGTCTAAGCGGGAGATTATGAGGGCCTGGACGAGCATCTTAGTAGTTTCAGGGGTGAGCAAGGAGCAGAGTCAATGGATGTTCTTGAGTTTGAGGCGGCAGGAAGTGTTGATGGTTTGAATGTGCGACTTGAAGGATAGGTCGGGGTCCAGTGTTATCTCAAAATTACTATATCTCCTTTAATATCTTCATATTCAGTATTGGACTGGTCCACCAGAGAACCAGAGGATCCTCCAATGGGCCCAGACTCTAGCATGATAATGGTCCAGTAGAAGACACCCAAATTTGAAGGATATTTCCTAATCTATTTCTTAGTAGTTATTGGATGATGGGCCACTGATCTGTACACTGAACTTGCTGAATTCAGCCATGTGCCCTCAATGTAATTGTCAGGTTATTCGAATCCACATTCCAGTCTTCTGCTGATCCTCATAACATGTTTTTGAAACCTCAAAAACTCAGTCCACACCTCTCATTTTGCTCTTGATACTTCAATGGTCTACTTAGCTATAAGACAGACCAACCTTAACAATAAGGACCCAGACCAGATCAAACTTGGTGGAAGCCTGTGACCATGAGAATCTGTGGGCAGCCTGATAAGTAAATGACATATAATATATCGCTAAGTGCATCAGCTCGAAATCTATTAGGTATGGCAGTAACCTGTATGCTGATGTCTGGTATTGGGACAAACAAGGATACTAAGGGTGGAAACCTCTTGACAATTGCCCCTTTTACCCTGTTTATAGTCTGATGCCTGGTGAGGATTGATCAAGTTTCATTTTTCAAACTGGAATCAAACTATAAGACAATGTTTTTTTGGATTTTACTTTTTTGTGTATGGTTACGAAGGCCCATTGTGGTTCAAGAACTGCATAGGGTTGTCATCAACGAACAACCTTCTTATGGTCTTCATTATATGAATGGGTAGAAGATTTAAAGCAGAAAGACTGCCATCTAGGCTGTCATCCACGAACGTCCACTGGGGTAAATGTCATAGGAAGCCAACTAAAAGAGAGTAGTGAATTAATTCCGCACCAGTGGAATTTGATATAAAATTTTCCAAAGTTTTGGATTTCAGATTTTGACAGCGTTTTTGACAGCTTAACAGACCAGAAAAGCAAAATTCACTCATGCCTACCAACTACACAATATTTTTGGAGTGTGGGAGGAAAAATGGAAACCCATAAAAATATGAGGAATATACAATCTCCATGCAGATATTATCCTTGATCACATTCGAAACCAAGTTTCCAGATGGCAAGGCAATGGCACTATCCACTGGGCCACCATTCTGCAGAAAAATATGCTACAGATGTAGGGCCAACAAAACCAATTTTTAGAGAACAACAGACTCTTGGGAACTCTCACATCATTACAATAGGGTTTTCTAACCCTCAAGTTTCATTGATGCTGAAGCTTTAAGAGCCAACGCACCCTGATTTACCCAACTACAAGATGTCATGCTTACATCTACAGGCCAGGAGACTAAAAGAAACTCTCTGCAGCTCTGTTTTTGCCTTCACATATAGGTTATTAGAGTGTCCTACATCATTAACCTACATTAATAGTATCATATACCGAGTTAATGTAAATGACATAGTGATTGAAGGCCTGGCAGGAAAAAAGTCATTGCACAACCCTGGAAGATAATAAGTTTGGTAACAAATCATATAATGTTTTTTTGGAAAATAATTTCACTCCATCAAACTCACAAATGTAAGTCTTCTGCTAGGATAACCGCAGGTTATTTGTTTTCTTATTTATGAGCTTGAGGTTCGTGGGAGATAGATTCATGTATCAACAACTGCCACCACCAAGAGCCCGGTGACTGCACTGAAAACGATAAGTGCAAACCTGAGCAATGGCTGCAGAACCTTCTATTATCTTCTTTCAATAATGAAAAATGATGCTGGAATATAATGGTTAATTTATTCAGAATTTCAGTGAAATATTCAAATATATTATAAGTAAAGGAAATTCTAATATAGTCATAAATAATATAGAGGAAACAATGTATTATTATTATTGGACCTTAAAGGGGTTGGTGCGTAGTGGCGCCCGGGGGTTTGTTCCAGTCCTCACCGTACGTGACCCCTTACACTAATCATTGGCCTCAGTGGTCACAGGACAGGACTATCAGTAATGTATGTGAGAGACATCCTGGTTCTTGAGACCAATGTGCAGTAAGGACTTCAGATAGGCCCCCAGGAGCTTCTGGACCAAACAGTGGACACCAGAAAGCTGAGATTTATCATCAACTATTACTCAGTACTGTGATACATTTGTTATAAAGAATGAGTCCAAATTTATATCGTCTAATCACTAATTCAGATTAATAAATCTGCCCCAGTGTGTAATTATTAACTTTGTGATATGACATCACATCAAGGACATCCCACTATTGTAATGTCATTGTTTGCATTGGTTTGTAGTGTGACATCAATGCGTGCCGTATCTTATAAAGATCAAGTTTGGAGAACAACTCATGAAAAAAGAAGGAACAAAGACAATTGTTCTTTTAGAAAGATTATTATTATTATTATTATTTTATTTTTTTGTGGGGGCTTTTTAGCTTTTTAACTGCTAAAAATCAGAATTATAGAGGCTATCTGAGATCAAATAAACAAAAACAGGGGAGGGCAAAAAATACCTAAAGAAACATTAGCTACCTTTTGACATCCGTGCTGCTCCATGGCTGCCGCCATCACTGTAGCCATTCACATGCCTAAGCAGTGTACTACTGGCAACAAGAGTCACATGTTCTTGAGATGGTGACATCATCACTGCAGCCAATCACATGCCTAAGTAGCATACTGCTGGCTGTAACAGTCACACGTTATTGACATGATGACATCATCACTACAGCCAATCATATTCCTAAGCGGTGTACTGCTGGCTGTAACAGTCACATGTATTTGAGGTTATGACATCATCACTGCAGCCAATCACATGCCTAAGTAGCGTACTGCTGGCTGTAACAGTCACACATTATTGACATAATGACATCATCACTGCGACCAGGTAACAAATTATTGGTAGTTAGCGCCACAATGATGAGATGTTTTACCAATAACTAATGTTACTTTTGATATTTTATACCACCCTTTCTCTTTGTCAAATTTCTACTAGATTTTGACCCACCCCTTTGACTGCTCATTTATCATTTTCAAAGGTCCAAAAATTATTTTTTTTACATTTTTTTTGTATTAAATTCAACATAAAATCATTTTGTCCAATTATCGTTCAGCGGTTAATCCCGCAAACAGTCATTAGGACAAGAAATTATTCAGACATGTCTCCCGTCACCTAACCGGGCTAATCTGCTTTACACAATATCACATTGCTTTACAGTTTATCTGTTATTAAAAATTAAATCTGACTTTTCAAGCGCGGCCGCCTGGCAGCCTTACCTGCTCCTACGGAGAAATTAAGAGGCCCTAAATATTTAATACGCTGGTGTAATTAGCTGCAAACCGCTACCTGATCCCTATCTGCAAGAGAAAGAGAAAAGACTCCAGAGGCCTTAAATTAACCTCCGTCTCCGCCATTGCCTATGAGCTGAATTACCCGCTGTAATTAGACTATTCACATTGCATCGGAACAGAATTTCTATTACCACATTATTAAAAAGCTAAAGCCCCCCATGGGATGTGACAAATTATCTGCCCCATGATGTGTTTGTCCTTATCTGCCACACACGGCTGCCAGGAGAGTAAGCTCATAGTTAAGTCAAATTAATGACAGCTCGGAATAGGCCAGCTGCCCCCTTGGCATGGGCCAGAGTCACAAATCCAAGGCTGGCGTGTGACGTGTCTAACACAGCTGTTTTATAATATCCGCTGGAGGCAACGCAGCTGCTGAGGTGCCTCCGCTCTATACATAATGGCAAACTTAAGAGCTCACAGGGTAAACAAAGAATAACTCACTACAATGGGTCATTATGTAGAACCAGAGGGCAGGAGTCCCCTAGCATGGAGCAGTAGGGTGTTCCAATAACGGGAACTATAAAGTGATGCCAAAGTTCGGAACTAATAAAAAGGCTAGTCTATTAATGGATGTTGCCTGATAGATAGATAGACAGATAGATAGATAGATAGATAGATAGATAGATAGATAGATAGATAGATAGATAGATAGATAGATAGATAGATGGACGCCATTACACTAATATGACAATCCTCTGTGGAATCACAAAGAAAAACTGCACCAATACCGTTTTGGTTTTCTCTGTTCATGCCTGTTGTATAAAACTGCAAATGGCCAAAAATATCTAAGATTAAAATACCCCTTTATGCCTTATACCTAATACCCAATTGTTTGACACATAGATCTGTATTCCAGCAATATACCTGGACCTTCTGACATGAGATAAACGTCAGATACTTGAACCTCAGCATGTTCATTTTAGCTCATCATAAGGAAACAAGCTGATGCCAGAGACTTAAAGAGGACCTGGATGGATGGATGGATGGATGGATGGATGGATGGATGGATGGATAGATAGATAGATAGATAGATAGATAGATAGATAGATAGATAGATAGATAGATAGATAGAAGATAGGAATTCACAGCAACACTGTGTAGTTACTCTTTATGGGTTTGGGTGTAAGCTTCAGGATAAAGATATATATTCCTATTTAAGGGCAGGACCCCACGTTTCGTAAATGGTTCAGTTTGGCTGAGACAAAAACACTGCAGAAAAAACCCCTGTGTTTTACAGTCACTATAAAGTGAATGGGATTCTAGCAAATCCTCTCCACACATTGCAGAAAAATATGTGCCACGAAAACGCGGAAATTTACAAAACCTTTGCGGTTTTGGAAATCACAGCATGTTAATTATACCTACTTTTCTGTGAAAAACACTGTGGGAAAAAACGTGATGCGTGATGATTTTTTTTTTGCTGTGGCCAACTCTGTGGCCCTTAGCCTAAATAAACAACTTATAGGCAGTGCTCCAAAAACTTCAGTTAAAAAACAGATGAATTTATTCCAAAAAGTGTCATTTCTGTTCTCACTAAATAGGACCTTTGTCTTTGGGAGGTTCCAAAACATCACTTTTTGGAATAAATCCATCTATTTTGTAACTTTATTTGGACTCAATTTGCCTAATAAGTATGCCAATTTATTAGAGGATGTCTTTCATCTACAGCGTTGTCTATCGATACCTACCTTATACTCGGGACATAATTGGTTCCCTTCTAGTTTGGTTTTCCTTGAACATGGGAATTTTTTATTCATTTTTATTCATTAATAAGGAGTACTTTTAACTTAAACTATTAAAAGTTATATTTTAAGTGTATCTTTATATTCTATTAGTGATCTACTGTAATAGGAGTTGGCTCAAAGGACATGAAGAAGGAAACACACACAACCCTCTTTTGTCCTGGGTGACAACCCCAACACCATAATAAGAGGTCCATTTTTGCTATGACACCCCCTCTCTTCTATGTAAATTACTGCTAGTCATAACGGAATCACCGATTCACAGCCGTAATTCTTTGAAAATCTTTAATGAATGTTAAGAGCTATGTACACCCCCGTTCAACTGAAATAAATAGAGCGAGGACACGCATTTCTGACCACTGCCTCCATTCAGCTGAGGATGCCACCATTCAGCTGGTCGGACCCCCAAGGCTCAGCAAGTTACCCTGTGGATCGGGAATAACTGGTTGTAGGCAGAATACTCCTTTAAGGATTCCATAAACTGACTTAGAATTGACATAATTTGTTAGGTAAAGGATTGGATGTGTTTCGGGTCCATCCTACTTTCCTTCTTCTTTTCAGGAAGGATGTAACTATAGCCATGGGTTCTAGGTGCCATTGGGTCACCAACCATCCTAACTTTGCCAAGATATTTACCGTATAGACTGAAATTAGGTGACAAACCGTGGATATAAGAAAACCTCATCACAACTTTACACTTCTACAAGTGCCGGCTGATTAATAAATACATGTACCTGTGCTTAACCCTATGTTCAGGATATTAGGGATTTAGCTATTGGGAAGACAAGGCTTGTTTTCTAAGTATAGTGATGGGCTCTAAAGACAAGTATGAAATACAAGGAGACTGAAAAGATTTGACGATGACCTTGCTTCGAGGGACCTTTGAGAAATATTAATTAGGATGTCTCAAAGTTTCCTTGAAGCAGAACATCACATAGTGTTAGAGGCGCTAAGTGACAATTCCTACCAAACCTCTTAGGATATTTTCCTAGCAATGATGCTACAAAATGCTGCAGGCAATGTCAAACTCAACTTAGTATAATCCAACGTGATGCAAACACTTATCAAAGGGTGCGCCACAGGTCCTTTAAACTGCTGTAAGTAGACTGTTTATACCGTCTCTATCAAAATCTTACAGAACGCCATAGGACTCCATATAATGCGTCAGCGCTTTTATATTATTGACCTGCTGATTCCATAGAAAAATGTATGCTTAAGTAACTTAGATATAGCAGGTGGACCAAACCATTACATTGGTCTACCCACCTCACTCCTTGTGGACTTCTAAGTCTAAATAGTCCAGGGCTTCAGAATATCACTATCAATATATAAATTCATCTACTTTCAGTAACTCTCTCCAATTTCTCTCCATGTATTTCAGCCACTTAGTTGTTGCTCTGTTTTTTTTAAAGGCATCTGTTATACAGCATCTATAGTTAAAGGGAGTGTCCCAAAAAGTGCCATCTGCAGGTTCTTTCTCATGCTCCACAGTCAACTTGAGCACATCAAGGCTGAATGTGGGTGGGGTTAGTGTTGATAGGTGCTCCTATTTACTCCAATGGGCAGCACCCAATGGGAGCGCCAACTATCACCAACCTTGCTCACATTTATCTTGGCTGCGGTCAGGTTGAATATGGAGTGCAAAAAAGGTCCTGCAGACTTCACTTTGTGGGACAACACAAGATGTCTCCATGGTTCAAGCATGGAGATCATGTGCAAATAGATTACAGCTGAAGCTGTCCCTACAATGACTGGACTGACAGCTATGTTTGACTGACAGCCATTTCTTCCGACCCACCCACACACCTTTATTTCAGTGCAAAAGCCACTTGGAGAAACATCTCAGGACATGCAAAGAAAAGGATTGGGCATCTGGTGAAAGTCCTGATGCCCACATACACCTGAAATATATCCAACGCCTTCTCACTGTTCCAGCTCACCAACAAAAAATGAAGTAAATTGACATTTTTTTAAGCTTAAAGAATCCCCTTCCTATGAGGGGGATTTATCAAGTCTTGCACTGAAGAAAAAAAAAAAAAATCACCAAAAAAAGGATTTCTGACTTTTTAAATTCGTTTACTGAAATATCTTGTGATTTTTAGAATTTTTACATCACATTTAACAACAACTTCTTACAGATTGAAAAGTTGTTGGAATCTCGTTCTGGAAAGTGGGTGGCGTACAAATTAACAGCTCAGGTCAGAAGTGTTAGATTTATAGGTGCACCAAATTTGTCAAACATCCTATGATAACTTTAGTGCATATTATGCCAAAGTAGACTTCAGCAACATGGGGGAAATTTATGAAGATCATTGTGTGCCAGTCTTAATATTTTGTGCACTTGAATTAAGAAGCTCTAGCTAAGGTATAACTCAAGCCCTGTCCTGCCCAATTGGTGGACAAATGGGCAAAATGGCATGTTTTTGGTGCATTTTTGGCTCAAATGACCATGCTCCAAAAATGTGCCACTTTTGCACCAGAATAGTGCCATAACTAGTTTAGTAAATTCTTTTAACAATTTCCATCATGATAACGCCCCCCCTCCCATGGAATATTCATTAGACCTTTAGCCCAATATTACCGACAAGAGACGCCACTGACTGGCAGCTCACAGGAGATTCCACATGGCGCCCGCAAACACGGCCACTGGTCATTTATTTATATCTGGCACAAGGTTCTTCTGCGGACATTGGTAGATCTGGTTTCTGTAGCAGTCAACAACTTAATACTGTTAACTTGATATATTTGCCAGTTTGCTATAATTCATGTGGGATACACGTTCCGAATAGAAAATGCTTACAATTCCTATTTGCTGCTATGAAATACAATATGTTGATTAATAGGACATAATGTGACCTCTGGGCTTTTAGCATTCTCTTTTCATGCATGCTTGTCTAAGAAGGTTTGACCATCCATTGTGCGTCTATAGGAATGTGGCGTAGGGAATATGTAAAGATTCATTTTACTACATAAAGCAATGTAAAAAAGGAAAAATGACCCCTCTCAGCAATTGTACAAATATGCATTTGGGTTCTTTACGGGGCGTCAGAAGTTTTCAGAACTCCCTTCACCCCCTCTATCAACACATACCTATTATAGAAATCCAGAACTCCTGTTGGCTGCCGTCCCACATACTGGAGCGAGAGGCATTTTTCCAGTCCTACGGGCTAGAGATGTTTTTATTTAGTTAGTTTTTCAATGTATATATAGAAAATGATATAAATGATCCTTAGATGGTAGCGTCAGCGCTAGAACCTGTTATTATTCATATCTGTAATTAGTCATACCGTGCTAATTACCCCGCCGCCAAACACTATAGGGATCTCATTCTTGCAGAAAGGAAACTGGTGAGCCAAGATTTACACGTTTCACACAGGAATTCTTCAGCTTTCCTCCCTAAAAAGTTACATATTTCAGCTGGGCTAAGATAAGAAGTAAGATGATGATCATTCTCATAGGCTGAAGTCTGGAGTCGGATAGTTTCTAGGAGAAAAGTTTAAAGGGAATGACCTCTTGTTTAAATCAAGTTTTTTTTTTGTAACGCATAAGAATTTGTGGTAATTATTGTACAATTTTCACTGTCACCATCTGTGTCCATGTATCATTATCTTATAAAAATCCTAAAGAGTTGCATTCTTTATTATGATCACTGAGCCCCATAATATGAGGACACTTCCTGTTCTGTAGAGATCAATCCTTCTCAGCAGTCATTTTATCATCACTGGAAGGATTACAATGATAGGTAATACATCTATATAGAGATCCAACAGGATCCAACATTCACAATAGGTGATGGTCACAGTTCATTTCCTTCCTCTTTCTGCACAATGACGAGAGATGGGCGAACATTTCAGGATTCATTTCGGGTTCGGTGGCTTGGGTCCAAGATTTGTTTTGGGTCAAATAAGTTTGGTAAGAACCCAACATTAAAATGGCTTAAAGCATAGTGTGGTACACTGTTAGGGCTCCTAAGAACCTATCTATAAAACATAGTGTGGTACACTGTTAGGGCTCCTAAGAACCTATCTATAAAACATAGTGTAGAACACTGTCAGGGCTCCTAGGAATCTATCTATAAAACATAGTGTAGAATACTGTCAGGGCTCCTAGGAACCTATCTATAAAACATAGTGTATGACACTGTCAGGGCTCCTAGGAACCTATCTATAAAACATAGTGTATGACACTGTCAGGGCTCCTAGGAACCTATCTATAAAACATAGTGTATAACAATGTCAGGGCTCCTAGGAACCTATCTATAAAACATAGTGTAGAACACTGTCAGGGCTCCTAGGAACCTATCTATAAAATATAGTGTATAACAATGTCAGGGCTCCTAGGAACCTATCTATAAAACATAGTTTAGAACACTGTCAGGGCTCCTAGTAACCTATCTATGAAACTTTGTGCCACATAGTTAAAAAAAAATAATCAGCACTGCAACATTTGACTTAAAGAGTTGTTCAGCTTCCTTTTTTAACCCCTAGGGAAGTTTAAAACAATGAAAACTGTATACTCACTTCTCCAATGATACAACAGAGTCTCCAGGTCTTTGGTCTATCTGACCTTTGGCCTACACAGTGTTCAGATGGAGCATTACCTCTGGACTGGCTGATGCACTTGTGCCCAGGCTGAAGGTGAACATAAACCGTGGACCAAAACAGGAACTAAGACAGGACCCCACTGGACCCCATCTATTGACCTGGTCTACAGTATATCTAACAGTCCCAGACAAAGAGACTAAGCTACTGAGCATGTCTGACCCCCCAGACCTTAGGTAGATGTTACTGTAGTAACAATTAAAAAAAATTATTTATATATATATATATATATATATATATATATATATATACACAGTATACAGTGGGGCAAAAAAGTATTTAGTCAGTCACCAATAGTGCAAGTTCCACCACTTAAAAAGATGAGAGGCGTCTGTAATTTACATCATAGGTAGACCTCAACTATGAGAGACAAAATGAGAAAACAAATCTAGAAAATCACATTGTCTGATTTTGTAAGAATTTATTTGCAAATTATTTTGGAAAATAAGTATTTGATCAGTAACAAAATGTCATCTCCATACTTTGTTATATATCCTTTGTTGGCAATGACAGAGGTCAAACGTTTTCTGTAAGTCTTCACAAGGTTGGCACACACTGTTGTTGGTATGTTGGCCCATTCCTCCATGCAGATCTCCTCTACAGCAGTGATGTTTTGGGGGTGTCGCTTGGCAATACGGACTTTCAACTCCCTCCAAAGGTTTTCTATAGGGTTGAGATCTGGAGACTGGCTAGGCCACTCCAGGACCTTGAAATGCTTCTTAAAAAGCCACTCCTTCGTTGCCCTGGCGGTGTGCTTTGGATAATTGTCATGTTGAAAGACCCAGCCACGTTTCATCTTCAATGCCCTTGCTGATGGAAGGAGGTTTGCACTCAAAATCTCATGATACATGGCCCCATTCATTCTTTCATGTACCCGGATCAGTCGTCCTGGCCCCTTTGCAGAGAAACAGCCCCAAAGCATGATGTTTCCACCCCCATGCTTTACAGTAGGTATGATGTTTGATGGATGCAACTCAGTATTCTTTTTCCTCCAAACACGTGTGTGTTGTGTTTCTACCAAACAGTTCCAGTTTGGTTTCATCAGACCATAGGACATTCTCCCAATACTCTTCTGGATCATCCAAATGCTCTCTAGCAAACTTCAGACGGGCCCGGACATGTACTGGCTTAAGCAGTGGGACACGTCTGGCACTGCAGGATCTGAGTCCCTGGCGGCGTAGTGTTTTACTGATGGTAGGCTTTGTTACATTGGTCCCAGCTCTCTGCAGTTCATTCACTAGGTCCCCCCGCGTGGTTCTGGGATTTCTGCTCACCGTTCTTGTGATCATTTTGACCCCACGGGGTGAGATTTTGCGTGGAGCCCCAGATCGAGGGAGATTATCAGTGGTCTTGTATGTCTTCCATTTTCTAATTATTGCTCCCACAGTTGATTTCTTCAATCCAAGCTGGTTGCCTATTGCAGATTCAGTCTTCCCAGCCTGGTGCAGGGCTACAATTTTGTTTCTGGTGTCCTTTGACAGCTCTTTGGTCTTCACCATAGTGGAGTTTGGAGTCTGACTGTTTGAGGGTGTGCACAGGTGTCTTTTTATACTGATAACAAGTTTAAACAGGTGCCATTACTACAGGTAATGAGTGGAGGAAAGAGGAGACTCTTAAAGAAGAAGTTACAGGTCTGTGAGAGCCAGAAATCTTGATTGCTTGTAGGTGACCAAATACTTATTTTCCACCATAATTTGCAAAAAAAATCTTACAAAATCAGACAATGTGATATTCTGGATTTGTTTTCTCATTTTGTCTCTCATAGTTGAGGACTACCTATGATGTAAACTACAGACGCCTCTCATCTTTTTAAGTGGTGGAACTTGCACTATTGGTGGCTGACTAAATACTTTTTTGCCCCACTGTATATCTCAAGTCCATATCAATAAATTCATCTTTTTTTTTGCATTGTTCTTATCTGAAATGATATATTTCTAAGATTCTAGCAGTAGGTTTTCCAAAAGCGTACAAAAAAATATATTAAGAAAAGGATCTGAAGTTAGACATTTTGTCCTTTTTTTCATCTTTCTATTTGAAAGCTTTCCGCAGTGACGCATCTCTGAAATGCTTGTCGTCTGGGGGAGCTCTTTACTGTACGCACATGGTGCCATTAGAAGTGTTCTATTCTAGGACTGGAAACATATGTTTCCAGTGATGTTTATGTGCTTTAAAGTCTAAGATTTCACACAACATTAACCCACGTGCTGACAGAGGGACCGCGCGGTGCTGCAGTGCGGGCTGCAGCTGCTGGGTACAACTAGGCGGGGGTAGGATATGGCACAAATATTCATAAAGAATCTGGATGTGTAAAATGAAGAACACAGAATTCTACAGAAATAAATTACATCGTACATTCAAAAAAGACATATTGTCACCAGAACCAAAGATGTTTTTGAACAGGATGCAAAACGTGTAAAAAGGTCCCAATGGATAATGCAGATAGACAGGAAGATAAAAGGACGTGTGATGTATATTTATACTCTGTGGTTCTGTCTTGGTTTCTTTGCAAAAAACACAGCAAAACACAGTGTTCTTATGCGTCGCGACGCAGGCCTGGCTCACGTGACGTCTGGTCTATCATTGAAGATGGCCGACATCACCAAGGAATGCACTGGAGCCAGGGAGAGGTAAGTAACAGTGTTTTTTATGTTTGCATCCTCCCCTGGGTCTCCGATTATTATACTCTGGGGTCTGAAAAGACCCCAGAGTATAATAATTGTTCATGGGTGGTCACACAGTATTATGCCCCATAGTGGCCCCTGCACACAGCACACTATGGGGCATAATACTATGTGCAGGAATGCAGGGAAGGGGGTGATCGGTCGGGGTCTTCAGGGAAGGAGGCCATGACAAAAGTTTGCTACAGGGCCCCGCCATTCCTAGTTACGCCACTGCTGCCTTCATTGCTTTGACTTCTTTGGGTAGATTTTGCTGGAAGTGAAAAGGAAGCAAACAAGTTCCACCTGGCTGAATTTGCAAATTTGTGTGATTCCATGGTGGAATTCCTAAAGTTGAATTTTTCAGCTACGAACAAAATTGCACAATGAAACACACAACACATGAGTACGTATACATAATAGTTACACAGGCCGATTTTGGTACAGCCTAGGGTTGAGCGATCGTGTTCGGAAAAAATCGGATTCTGATCGGCGATCGAGAAAAATTCACGATCGCGATCGGAATCCCGAACACGATCTTTTTAGGTGGGATCGAGATCGGTACTATTTCCCACAATGCTTTGCTTAGCCTTCACACTGAGTATATAGTGTATATTCAGTGTGAAGGCTCCACTGCGGATCCATAGGAATGAATGGAAGCAGCCGACACACAGCCTTAACCCCCTGCACGCCGGCTGCCTCCATTCATTCTAATGGGAGACTAAAGTAACATCTTTAGTAGCTACTTACCTCTAGAGATTGCTGCTCCGGTGCCGGTGTTCTTCTTCGCCTCGCTGCCGCTCCACGCTGCTCTTCTCGCCTCGCTGCCCCGCCTCCCAGGTTAGTGTTTAAAGAGCTAGGAAGGCGGGGCTTGTGGCTTAGGAGAGTGTGGGCGGGTACAGGGCGGGGACACGTGACATCTCCCCTCCCAGTACCCGCCCACACTCTCCTAACCTGGGAGGCAGGGGGCAGTGAGGCGAGAAGAACAGCGTGGAGCGGCAGCGAGGCGATGAAGAACACCGGAGCAGCCATCTCTGTAGGTAAGTGGACACCAGGGGGGACTAAGTAGCCAGAGGATTAAAAAAAAATCCTCTGGCTACTTAGTGATTGAAAATAATTACTACACAGTGTGGATTCTAACAATTAAAGCATTCAATTGTTAGATTCCATGCTGTATAGTGAATAGGATTGCTTTTAAAATCCAATCTCCGATTAATAAAAAAATCCCATTGACTTGCATTGGGATCGGAATTGGGATCGAGATCGGGTTCGAATGAAAAATGATTGGAAATCGGATTTTAAAATCGATCCTGAAAAGTCAAGATCGCCTCAACCCTAGTACAGACCTAAGTGAGTTGCCTATCACAGACCATTTTTGGAAGGTGAAGGCTCCCACCACCTTACAAGCTGACCAATAATATGAATGGCAATGTCTTAATTCTCCCCTGATGGCAGATATCTGACGTTCAACAGTGGCTTATCTCCTGCTCTTTATTAGAAACACCTGCACACTTGGCTGACAGTGGGTCAAGCAGAATAGCTATCGGCCAAACAAGTGTTTGACAGACAGCTGTCTAATCTACATGGCCACCCTTAGGTTGCTTGGAGAGACGCACGCTTCCGGAGCTTAATCATGTATATGGGAACTTTATTTTTAGATATAACACGTGATTTGGAAACAAAACCTGTCCTCTTCCATTACCATATCAGGTCAGAACAGGTCAAACATTCCCTCGCTAGGCTTTTTCGGCCAGAATAAATAAAACGGAATATTTGTCCTTCCATCACGCAAACATCTGGTCCCCAATAATAAATCCACAATAGTATCTGTTATTGTTCCAGTCTGCATTCACTGGCACTGAGCTCATTTCACCTGCACACCAGCATTGAGGAAGTTCAGTCCCATACCCAGGTCTCCGGTTACAGGAACAAAGAGCGGCTGTAAATCTTGTACTGCTTGGAGTCCTAAACCTTGGATTATGGAGGCTTTTGTAGTAGTCATTTACGTTCAATCTACATCAGCCAAAACTCATTACAGGTTGATAGATTCTTGTCCGCTATATAAAAAGAGTCAGTGCACCCCATCAAATTCCCCGGGGGCCGGTTATCACCTAGTAAAGCTATAATTACAAGTGATGTTTCGGGATTGTCTCACCATGGCCAATCAAATTGCACATTATCACGGTGAGTTACATTCTGATCCCGACTCGTGACGGGGTCAATATTTGCACGCAGCTTAATGCCAAAACAGGAATAATTCACTAGCTTTTCAGATTGATGTTGAGAATCTTAATTCGCTCTGCCATCTGGTACGCTTCATACTTTAATATAGACACAGTTTAAACAAAATTACTTCTCAAAAGCCGCTCTATAAAAAAATAATAATAATAATTGGCGCGGCTGTAGGACGTTACACAAGATGATAAAGCAGAATAGATTAAATAGGAATGCTGCCCGCTGGAATGGAAATATTTCAGTACACGTCATATAATATTACTGGGTGGAGGATTGCTGCACATCAATGGAAGCTTGGAGCTTTGGTCATTATTAGGCTTTGGATTCGAATAACGGTTGTAATGATACAGCAGAGTTGAGTTTGTCAGTTGTGTTCGGCTCCGTTCCCATAGAGTAACGCGCCGCTCATTTAGACACGTAAACACGTGTCAGAGCGAGGCGCTTCAAAACAGATCCCATTGACTTCCATGGGTTCCGGCTTACGCACGTTACACATTGAAATCAATGGGTTAGAAAGCCTCCCATTGATTTCAATGTGTAGCGCGTGTAAGCCGGCACCCATTGAAGTCAATGGGATCTGTTTTGAAGGCATGCACATACAACACTATGATGCTGCCCCCTAGCATATTGGAAGACTACCAGAAGCCATGTGTGTCCTTACAGGTACATGTTTAATTTTACTGCCGACACAGGCCACTTGTGAGTGTTATACCACTGTTAAAGTTTTGGGCAGCCTCAGGTCCCAGGTAGCTGCCCAAAAAGGCCATATCATAACCCACTACTGATCTGTGGTTTTACATAGGACTGCTGGAAATCATATTATATGTGTGCATAGCTATATCTCATATAAGGCTTGGATTTTCCCCAAAATATGAGTTACCTTAAATAAGTATACATTAAAGGGAATTTTTCAATTCCAAAATGATAAACCATTAGTGCCATGTAAAGGCCTTCAATAGGGGTAGAAACCTTGGCCACAAACCACTGAAACAATACACAGATAATCAACTTTTTTCACATGCTAGTCGCAAAGTGCACTGGAGGTGGAGCCTAATATTGGAAGATTTGCTTATAGACAGATGTGACGCTGGCAGAGGCTGTCATTCACTGGTGCAGTGACATTGCTGAGTACATTCCAGAGAGGAGCTGAAGCACTTGCACCTGTAGGTAAATCTGGTAAGTTCAGCCCTGCCCACAGTGCACTTGGTTTACATACCTATAAAAAAATAATTTACTCTGAATTGTTCAGTCATACAGATATGATTCTGCTCTTATCAAAGGCTCCTACACACCACTATTATTGGTAATGGAGGCATTTTGGACCTGACAATCTCCCTTTCAAATATTAGAGCCTGGACCATTCAGGATGCCCAACTGTTCATATCGCTTGTATGGCCTTCATTTAATATATAAATCAAACGTATATCTTAACTGGAGGTATCTATTGGATATAGTACAGTGGGATCTATCGTCCATGGGGTCCATTAGATTGTATGCTAAAGACTCTCATGGATCCTATAATTTAGCAGTTGGAGATCAAGGGCCCCCTGTCCAAACGTGTGTGATACATCTGTGGTTTACCTCCATCTATATACTTCTGTGTGTATATCTGAACGCCTGGTAATGGCCTGTCACCCAATATCTGTCACTGCACCTTCCCAGTCTGGCCCATCAGCTAATAAAAGGTAATTAAAATAGTAAACTGGTATAAATGGCATCATGGCTTTCTGCTTGCAATCTCTGTCTTGCAGAACATGAAGTGACCTTTGCTATGCTGTATGGGTTGCCACCAAGAACTCACTTATACTGAGTGTGCAAAAGGAGCAGATTCACTGCATGTGATCTGTAAATGCCAGCGGTACAATCCATTACTGTCAGCCTTGTCTTTGCAGCGTTCCTGTGATTTATTATGGTATAATAAGCTATACAGACTATAATGAGACATAAATATGCGTCCAGACCTCCCCCTGTTCCTTGAAGAAATGCTGTCACCACAATGACAGCACATCTGAGGAATGCAGGGACAGCATAAGGAAAGCAGAATTCTTAATATAAGAACACCGTACAGGTAGATGAAAACTAAAAGTATAATATACAGAACATACAATGGAAATGTGGGGCCCGAGATCAGTGATGTCTAACATGTGGCCGTCCAGTTATTACAAAACTATAGTCTTAGCTCTATGGGCACTCGGGGTATACAGGCCGGACGATGTTACCATGAACTGGTAGTGTACGTGTACCCAACTTTACATTTAGCATTTCACTATTTTGCAGAGTTAGAGATTGTCTCTAACCATCTTAGTGGTGACATCTTCTGTCTTGATCGGTTGCCAATGGATATGACCATGACTGAAGGAAATTTCTATAGTCTGGCCCCCTTATTGTGTCATCTTCTCAGGTAGTGTCCCTGCCTGATAACCTGTCTACAATAAGGACATCATGGCTGGTTATCTGACAAGTCCCAGACCATAGAAGGCTCTGACATTCATGGTCACTACACTACAATACATGTATGAGAAGCTAAACAAGACACAATGAGGGTGCTAGTTCCTGCATTCGTTTTTTTTTTTTTTTTTGGGGGGGGGGGTTTGAGCCAAAGCCAAGACTGGCTTTAAAAGGAATGGGAAATCTATAGGAAGTTCTTATACATCTCCATTCTACTAAATCCACTCACAAATAGAGATGAGCGAACAGTGTTCTATCGAACACATGTTCGATCGGATATCAGGGTGTTCGCCATGTTCGAATCGAATCGAACACCACGTGGTAAAGTGCGCCAAAATTCGATTCCCCTCCCACCTTCCCTGGCGCCTTTTTTGCACCAATAACAGCGCAGGGGAGGTGGGACAGGAACTACGACACTGGGGGCATTGAAAAAAATTGGAAAAAGTCATTGGCTGCCGAAATCAGGTGACCTCCATTTTAGACGAATAGTGGATTTCAAATCCGGGTCATATGAGAATGTGAACTTTGTGACTATGAGACAGGGATAGCTGTACAGGCAGGGATAGCTAGGGATAACCTTTATTTAGGGGGGAATGTTATTAAAAATAACTTTTTGGGGCTCTATCGGGTGTGTAATTGTGATTTTTGTGAGATAAACTTTTTCCCATAGGGATGCATTGGCCAGCGCTGATTGGCCGAATTCCGTACTCTGGCCAATCAGTGCTGGCCAATGCATTCTATTAGCTTGATGAAGCAGAGTGTGCACAAGGGTTCAAGCGCACCCTCGGCTCTGATGTAGCAGAGCCGAGGCTGCACAAGGGTTCAAGCGCACCCTCGGCTCTGATGTAGGAGAGCCGAGGGTGCACTTGAACCCTTGTGCACCCTCAGCTCTGCTACATCAGAGCCGAGGGTGCGCTTGAACCCTTGTGCACACTCTGCTTCATCAAGCTAATAGAATGCATTGGCCAGCGCTGATTGGCCAATGTATTCTATTAGCCTGATGAAGTAGAGCTGAATGTGTGTGCTAAGCACACACATTCAGCTCTACTTCATCGGGCTAATAGAATGCATTGGCCAGCGCTGATTGGCCAGAGTACGGAACTCGACCAATCAGCGCTGGCTCTGCTGGAGGAGGCGGAGTCTAAGATCGCTCCACACCAGTCTCCATTCAGGTCCGACCTTAGACTCCGCCTCCTCCGGCAGAGCCAGCGCTGATTGGCCGAAGGCTGGCCAATGCATTCCTATGCGAATGCAGAGACTTAGCAGTGCTGAGTCAGTTTTGCTCAACTACACATCTGATGCACACTCGGCACTGCTACATCAGATGTAGCAATCTGATGTAGCAGAGCCGAGGGTGCACTAGAACCCCTGTGCAAACTCAGTTCACGCTAATAGAATGCATTGGCCAGCGCTGATTGGCCAATGCATTCTATTAGCCCGATGAAGTAGAGCTGAATGTGTGTGCTAAGCACACACATTCAGCACTGCTTCATCACGCCAATACAATGCATTAGCCAGTGCTGATTGGCCAGAGTACGGAATTCGGCCAATCAGCGCTGGCTCTGCTGGAGGAGGCGGAGTCTAAGGTCGGACCTGAATGGAGACTGGTGTGGAGCGATCTTAGACTCCGCCTCCTCCAGCAGAGCCAGCGCTGATTGGTCGAGTTCCGTACTCTGGCCAATCAGCGCTGGCCAATGCATTCTATTAGCCCGATGAAGTAGAGCTGAATGTGTGTGCTTAGCACACACATTCAGCTCTACTTCATCAGGCTAATAGAATACATTGGCCAATCAGCGCTGGCCAATGCATTCTATTAGCTTGATGAAGCAGAGTGTGCACAAGGGTTCAAGCGCACCCTCGGCTCTGATGTAGCAGAGCCGAGGCTGCACAAGGGTTCAAGTGCACCCTCGGCTCTCCTACATCAGAGCCGAGGGTGCGCTTGAACCCTTGTGCAGCCTCGGCTCTGCTACATCAGAGCCGAGGGTGCGCTTGAACCCTTGTGCACACTCTGCTTCATCAAGCTAATAGAATGCATTGGCCAGCACTGATTGGCCAGAGTACGGAATTCGGCCAATCAGCGCTGGCCAATGCATTCTATTAGCCCGATGAAGTAGAGCTGAATGTGTGTGCTAAGCACACACATTCAGCACTGCTTCATCACGCCAATACAATGCATTAGCCAGTGCTGATTGGCCAGAGTACGGAATTCGGCCAATCAGCGCTGGCTCTGCTGGAGGAGGCGGAGTCTAAGATCGCTCCACACCAGTCTCCATTCAGGTCCAACCTTAGACTCCGCCTCCTCCAGCAGAGCCAGCGCTGATTGGCCGAATTCCGTACTCTGGCCAATCAGCACTGGCTAATGCATTGTATTGGCTTGATGAAGCAGTGCTGAATGTGTGTGCTTAGCACACACATTCAGCTCTACTTCATCGGGCTAATAGAATGCATTGGCCAATCAGCGCTGGCCAATGCATTCTATTAGCGTGAACTGAGTTTGCACAGGGGTTCTAGTGCACCCTCGGCTCTGCTACATCAGATTGCTACATCTGATGTAGCAGTGCCGAGTGTGCATCAGATGTGTAGTTGAGCAAAACTGACTCAGCACTGCTAAGTCTGCATTCGCATAGGAATGCATTGGCCAGCCTTCGGCCAATCAGCGCTGGCTCTGCCGGAGGAGGCGGAGTCTAAGGTCGGACCTGAATGGAGACTGGTGTGGAGCTATCTTAGACTCCGCCTCCTCCAGCAGAGCCAGCGCTGATTGGTCGAGTTCCGTACTCTGGCCAATCAGCACTGGCCAATGCATTTCTATGGGGAAAAGTTAGCTTGCGAAAATCGCAAACTGACAGGGATTTCCATGAAATAAAGTGACTTTTATGCCCCCAGACATGCTTCCCCTGCTGTCCCAGTGTCATTCCAGGGTGTTGGTATCATTTCCTGGGGTGTCATAGTGGACTTGGTGACCCTCCAGACACGAATTTGGGTTTCCCCCTTAACGAGTTTATGTTCCCCATAGACTATAATGGGGTTCGAAACCCATTCGAACACTCGAACAGTGAGCGGCTGTTCGAATCGAATTTCGAACCTCGAACATTTTGTTCAGTGTTCGCTCATCTCTACTCACAAATACTGTAGCCAAATCTGTAGCAAAAAACAAACAGTATTTCCATAACCTGGGCCTCTGCCTAAAAGAGGACCTTCTTATATATCTGCTTTAGTAGATATCTATATACTATGGATCATGACTTCTTTATACCTTTCTATTAAGCTGTTCCTCCTACAAATTTATGAATATATTGACAACTGGGTGTTACAATTTGAGGGTTTGTCCCCTACATGGCTGAACACTGTCGAATAAGTTCTGAATATAAAGTGACGCATCACTTGGACAAGGCCAACACCCTGTTCTCAATGTATTGGTATATTTCTAGAATAAATAATAGGGTTATGAGAAAAGATGTTATTTGATGAGGAAAAGTGTTTATAGAAATAGACAAGTCAATGGAGGTAACAGGCCATCTCATGGGGTGATCGTGGCTAGATTATGGGCCTACATCCTGGTGACATTGTCACTGCGGTATAATTCATTGCTGTAGAAGACAGCTATACCCCTGAGGCCAATAGTGACAGGGCCTGTCAACAATTAAACTAGTACAAGCCAATTGTCTCCTGATGTTTGGTGGAGGAATTAAGTATGGGTCATGTTGGATCATCTTGACATGCCCGATCCCTGTTCCTTCAGCTATGTCTAGCAGCTATTTGCCCGAGAGATATGAAGATAAACGGAATCTAGCTACAATTTTCTAGTTAGCAATGCAAAAGACTCTTTGCACAATGCCAAGAGCGGGCCACCGGCTGTAATTGAACATCCATGTGCCGCCCGTTCTTCCACGGCTCCAGTCATTCAATGAATAGGAGCCGTGGAATCACGGACACAAAAATAGGACCTGCCTTGAGTTTTGCAGCCCGGACAATGACAAAGCAGTAAAGTACAGTTGTACAGTATATCTTGTTGCTGGAAGTTTTTGGATGGTATTAGTGGAACTGGGAGGTAATGGTCCCAAAGTGGTGCAGGATCTTGGAAAACTTCCCTTTGAGCCACCACGATGTAGCCCAATGGCTGATAAAAAGCAGAGTCGGGGATGAGGGTAATTTGTATTCCTGCTATGGCTCCAAGTTCACCTCTGTTTATACCCTTGATTAAAAAACTATCTAAAAAGTTGAAAAATAACATCAGGTTAAACAGGGCGTTGGTATTTTTCAGATCAACATAAAGCAGAACCTACTCTAGCAATGCCCAACACCCTGTAATACTAACACTCATCACTTCCAGCATTTCCAAGCCAGGAACTCTATCATTTTGGTTGCAAAATATGATTATGTGTAGTCCATTGTATTTTCTGGCCTCCTTTCCAAAGTTACTGAGCTTTTTATGTCAGACGTAATTTAGTCTCATGGCACATTTACATAAAAAAATGCGCTCAGTTCTGCTGAAATTGCCAAATTGACATTACTATACATCTGAAATTGGCATCGCCATATGCTTGAAATGTGTTTGGCACCTAACTTTGTCTATTCCGGACATTCACATCTGTTCCTTCGAGACAGAGAATTTTAAGAGCTGAGCATCTCTCATGGACAGTTCTGAAGCTGCTGACAGTGCTGCTGGCCCCTGCCTCTTTATTAATAGCAACATGGATGATCAGTATGTGAGTCTCAGACCGGGACGTGTCAGGTTCACATGAACTTTTATTGGATGATTTACCTTTAGAATAAAGCCAACACTTAAAGGGGTTCTTTGGGAGTTGCAAATTGTGGAAATGCTTCATAAACATGTTTTATGTGGAAAGTAAAGATAACTGAATAAGTTTGTCTGTTTTGCTTGTTTTGGGGCACTCTAAACCCTCTAACATATGCAGCTAGTTGTATTTCTGTACTTCCAGTGTATTCGCAATGCAGATCTCGTCCCAGAACTACACTGCCCAGATTCCAATGCCCTTGCAATCTTGTCTTGGTCTGAATCATCTCACTACGCTTAAGGGCGGGTTCACACCTGTGCCCGGTCTCCACTTTGCGGGTTTCTGTCTTCTGCCTGAGAAACTGGACAGGAGACGGAAACCTAGCAGTCAGTTTTCAAACCCATTCACTTGAATGGAATTGCAAAGTGACCGCCTGTGTGCATCTTGTGCGTCTCTGTGGAGAAACAAATTTTTTTTAACTGGACACAAAGCCCTGCATGTTCGACTTTGTGTCCGGTTAAAAAAAACAGTTTCGCCGCGTAGAAGCAGAAGACGCACATAGGCGGTCACTTTGCAAACCCCTTCAAGTGAATGGGTTTGACAACTGACTGCTGGGTTTCCATCTCCTGTCCAGTTTCTCAGGCAGAAGATGGAAACCTGCAAAGTAGAGACTGGGCGCAGGTGTGAACCCGCCCTAAGCTGGATATATACTTTAGATTTTGGACGGCCATGATGTTGTCATCCAGGTGATGATGAAAGCTTTCGTACCAATGATTTATACCAATGATCCTTTCATCCATCATTCAGTGTTTCCATAGGTATCATTGACATGTTATGATAAGGCAGCTTTATCACCAGTGATTTTATCTCCAATATGTGGATGGGATTAGCCAAAATCTCATCTACTTTGCAGGCACTGTAAAATGCAACTTTCTCGCAATGTTTGCCTTTGCTTAAGGTTAAGGCCGCATGTTTCAGAAAAGCTGCTTTTTTTGTGGCACATTTTGCTGCAGTTTTTTTGAGCCAAAGACAGGAGAGGGTTGAGCAGAACTGAGAAGTATAAGAGCTTACTATATATGTCCCGTTTCTTTTGTAGCCATTACTTGACATGGCTCAAAAAACTTCAGCAAAATCTGCTGGCAGTACTTGTCTCTCCGCATGTTTCGTGCAGAAATTGAGTGGAAACCACACGGACCTCATTAAAGTCTATGGGGTCTGTGTGGTTTCTTTTAGGTAACCGCTTTTTAATGCGTATAGGAAACCCGAACACTGATGTGAACCAGGCCTTACCCATCTATGAGATCTAATGTGTATGCTTTACCCAGAGAGTTGTGCATATGTTACATAATTATCGTCAGTGACTTATGATGGGCTCGTAACGGGGGATGGGGGGGGCACTAACACAGCCATTACACACAGAACCCAGCAGACACCATTGACTACAATGGGGTCCACTGGGTGAACGTTGGTTTTAAACAGAGAGTGGCAGCTTTTCCGTGCGAGACTTTTTTCTCTGTCGATTTTCAGCAGACTCTGCAACTGAGTCTCAAATAAAGGCTCTGATGTAGATGCGAACCAAACCTGATCTAGTTTCATACACTTAGTTTTATCGTATTTTGTTTTGAGTTTTATTTTTATATTTTTGCTCTAAAACAAACTAATTCTATGGATTATATGATGTGGAGAGTTCACTCTGCAATATAGCAGGAGGAGGAGATCTGGGAGAGCAATGTAAGGTAAAAACTACAAAGTGGAGCACCCCGAATAATAAATCTCCTTTCAATCCCAGTTTCTGTATGCTACATTAATACTTTTAATATGTATGGGGGAGGAGGGGGGAAAACAGCAAAACTTTCAAAGAAATTGAAAAAGTTAGAAAACTTGTGCAGGGAAATGGGAACTTTGTAATTCAGCGGATTGGATGTGATGTCAACTCTCAAGATTGGGTCTTGGGGGTAAATAAAAGTCCAGAAATTCCGTAAGATCCTGACACACTGTTTTGACAAGAGCTATAGATAATACACAATTGGTAATATATTCCAACAATAAGTGAGCAGCGGCAGGGTCGGACTGGGGTGCCTAGGGCCCACCAGTGGGATTATTTCCAGGGGCCCACCCTACTGCCATATTAAATATCGCCCGTCCAGTTTTTGCCATTATGCACGTTTAAAGTGCATTTTCACACATAATACAGTGTGCAAAACAGAACTGTATTGTCATTTGTACTAAATTGATCACTTTTAGCTGCGCCTTGGTTTACTGTCTTTGAATAGAAAAAAATATTTTATTTTATATATGGGTATGCATGGTGAATATCATGGTGAATATTGACAGGAGTAACAATCACACAGGGACTCATCTATAGCTTATGCGTCCCTTCAAAGCTCATTCAGATGTGACAGAATTCTGCACCAGAATAGAAGCCAATTTCTACTTGCCTCAACTCCCCTAGGCAGTAGGGGAGCAAACCGAGCAAACCTCAGCAAACCGAGGTCAAACCAGAGAGGCAAAACAGTATCAAATCACAATCCAAAAGAGTAGTCAATAAGCCAAGAAGCAGAGATCAGTAAATACAAAACAAGAGCAAGGACAAAGCAAAGTCAGAGACAATATCCAGCAAACATTTAAGGAAGCCCAGAACCCGTCTCAGGCTTGATTGGCAGATAAGCTTTCAAACACAATGCAAACAGCCCTTAGGGTGCATTCACACGGTGGAAAATGGCTGAATTTGGTGTGGAATCCGTGACAGATTCAGCGCTGAAAAAAAAGCCTCCCATTGACTTCAATGGGTTCCTTTTTCTGCAAAGCAACCCATTGAAGTCAATGGGAGGCTTTTTTTTAGCGCTGAATCTAATGCAGATTCCACACCAAATTCACCGGTATTTTCCTCTGTGTGAATGCACCCTAACAATAACAACACAATAACAAGAGACCGGGAGCAGGTAATCATAAGCAGACAGGCCTCCTGCACTGTACAACGCGGCAAGAGAATGGTGCAGGAGTTCGAACGGGTGAGCACGTAACATGAGTATAATTTTTCTTTATAAGGGGTCATTCACATGGAGTAACGCCTCACGTGTCTCAGAGGCGTACACGCCGGCGTTACGGCAGGGCTGCCGAGCACTTCCCATTCACTTCAATGGGAGCGCTCGTAGCACCGCCGTTACGGCGGCGTTATGAGTGCTCCCATTGAAGTGAAAGGGAAGTGCTCAGCAGCCCTGCCGTAACACCGGCGTGTACGCCTCTGATACACGTGAGGCGTTACTCCATGTGAATGGCCCCTTATGCTGTGTTTTTTTCTCTTTCAGGTTATGATGATCCATTGGATTATGTTGGATTCCATCGATGATCATCATTTTTGTTTTATTTTTTTAAAATTCTTTAATAAAATGGTCAACGATTTGTCTATTTCAATAAAAACAAATTTCTTTCACGTCTTGAGTTTTTATAAATACTTTCTTACGCCTTAGTAATGGCGACTGGTAGACAGCATCCATTACTAAGGTGTGGCTTAGCATTAGTGGTGAATATTCTAGCACTAACCCTACAATTATTACCCCGCTACATAACGCTGAGAAGAATTGGTTATCATCCAATACCCGGCTGTTTAATAGAGACTGCTGAGGATTGGGGCAGTCGCAGGCTGGAATTATTAGGGTCAGTGCACACTGAATTTTTTGGTGCTTATTTTGACGCTAAATCCGCCTCAAAATCAGCCTCCAAAAAAAGCCTCCCAATAGAACTCAAAATGAGCACCAAAAAACTCAGTGTGCACTGACCCTTAGGCTGGAAAAGGCCGAAAACAACAGGCTGGTATTATGGCTGAGAAGGGCCAAAAACCATGCCATTTCCACCCTTGTAATGTCAGGATACTGCTTGTTATATCTGTCTGGCTCAGAAATATTGGGGGGATCCTATGTTGCTTTATAATTAGAAAAAAAAATGACATAGGGTCCCCCCAATTTTTTATAACCAGCCAGATATAACAAGCAGCAGCAGCCTGACATTACAAGGGTGGCAAGAGCCATGGTTTTTGGCCCTTCCCAGCCTTATAATACCAGCCTGCGACCACCCCAATCCCCAGCAGTCTCTTTAGACAGCTGGGTATTGGACGATACCCAGCTCTTCCCGGCACCCCTGATGGTGTTGGGTACCGGGGTAATAATTGGAGGGTTAGTGCTAGACTATTCACCAGCTAACACTAAGCCACACCTTAGTAATGGATGCTGTCTATCAGACAGTCGTCATTACTAAGGGGGTAAGAAAGTATTTTAAAAAAAAATCAAGAGACATGAGAGAAATTTTTTTACTGAAATAAAAACGCCCTCAGACAACCCTCGTTGACCATTTTATTTAAAAAAAAAAGAAAAAAAAAAGATGATCATCGATGGAGTCCAACGAATCCGATGTAATCCAAGCGATCCATCCTAACCTGAAAGATAAAAAAAAAACCTGTATGACGGAGAGATTGCTGCTGTTGTGAACATAGCATAAGGCTATGGCTACACTACTACTTCCGTCATGCAACCAGTGTCGCTTTGGGACTCTTTCACATTAGTGAATGGAGTCGCATTGGGTCCCTCAGGTTGCAGTGTGACTCCATTCACTAACATGAGTGAAAGAATCACAGGGCGACACATCTTTGGTTGCATGATGGAAGTTATAGTGTAGCCATAGCCTTATGCTAGGTTCACAACAGCGGCAAGCTCTCCGTCATACAGGTCCGCCATGGGACCAGAATGACGGAGAGGTGGGCTGTCAAAATGGCGGTTACACCCAGACAGTGGCAGACCTCATTAACATAATGAGGTCTGCCAGGTGTCAGCCATTTTCAAAGTGAAAGGCAGATACCCAAGTCCTCAGTAATTTCTGAAACTTGGGTATTGTTATGCTGGAGCCCTAGAAAAGGGCACCAGCATAACAATAGAGTGGGACATTATCGATAGGGTGGGTGCACTACAACTCCCAGCAGCTCCAGATGTCCTGGAGCTGCTGAGAGTTGTAGTCCACCCACCCCATAATGTCCCACTCTATTGTTATGCTGGTGCCCTTTTCTAGGGCTCCAGCATAACAATACAGTGAGACATTACCTATGGGGTGGGTGCACTACAACTCCCAGCAGCTCCAGGACATCTGGAGCTGCTGGGAGTTGTAGTAATTGAAAGATTGGGGGGGCAAAATAGGGGACAATAAAAGCAGGGAATTTGTAAAATTCCCACTTACCTTGTCACTGTCTGCAGGTCTGGCCTCCGCTTCTTCAATCCAGCCACCGCGCTCTGCTCTGACGCATCAAGAAAAGAGCTGCGGCTGGATTGGCCAATTTGTTTCCAGGATACATGGGGGCGGGCCCAACTACGGACGTTCTCCCGCCCGCCACTGCGCTACGCCGGCAGCTGTAGCTCTGCTTTAGGTAGGCGACACGGCTAAACCTCCTCTTGGGCAGCAGGGCAGGGGCCCGATTTGCAAAATGTCAGGGCCCCGATCAGTCCCCTAAGCTTCCCGATCGGCCCTTAATCATGCAGATCGGGCCCCTGCCTATACTTTTTCTTAAATAAAACGCTCAAAAATATAGTCGGGGCCTGGGGCCCACCGGGGGATCCCCCGGTGCTCCGGCAGGCCAGTCCGACCCTGAGCAGCGGCACCACGCAGAATTCTAAGGAGAGATACAAATTGTCATTTTATTCCAACATGTCAGGTAAGATCATTGATCCCTATCAATGTCTACCTCTAATTTACCATTTACATACGTCAACTTGAAATCCCCCAAATCGAAACATACAAGGCTCACCCTGATAATGCCCCTACTAGGCGTAAATGTACAGTACTGTGCAAAAGTCTCAGGCAAGTGTGGGAAAAATTGGCAAAGTAAGAATTCTTCCAAAATTGAAGTGTTCTCTCTTGGGGAATTTCCCTACATCCAAACTTACTAAAAATCAGAAACGAGTCTGATGAAGGCCGTTCAGGCCGAAAACGTTTAATTTTCATTTTCACCAAGCTTTGTAGAAACCCTTGAGAATTAAAAGCAATCACGCAAAAGATTAATTGTCTCTCGGTGGGAATCTTTATAACATAGAATACGGATTGGGACCCTATCCCACCTTCTACCCAACAACATCCATCACACTCCTCTGCTCCCATCAATATCTGGTACGACCTGTGCCCTTTTCCTTACATCAGTTCTTCTCAGTACAATTGCAGACAGTTTTTGGCAGAACTCGGCAGGGAGGTTGTTCCGGCCATCTTGGGAAACTAAGCCCAGCTCTTCTGTGGATGTAGGCTCGCTCCAATCCTTCTGTCTCTTCATGTCATCCCAGACAGACTGGATGATGATGATGAAACCAGGGCTATATTTGTGTGGTTCATATCATCACTTCCAGGACTCCTCCTCCAAATGGCAAAGGTCACACCAAATATCAATGGGATTTACATTTCTCTTTTTTTACGCTCAATTCATTTTGTTCATTGACAGCAATAAACTATTAAAATTTCTAATTTTGGAAGCATTTTTACTTTGCCGTATTTTCTCTACATCTGGCTAAAACTTTTGCACAGTACTGTACCTATACCACAATCCTGTTTTGATCACAAGTTTAGCCTGAAAACATCTGAACTGTTGTATAGGTTTTATCTCTCGCTAGAAGTCTATTCTCATGTTTATAGTAGTGATGTCCACCACAATGATACCCGAAACATTGTTGTTAACTTAAAGGGGTATTCTCGTTACAGTCATTAACACGGCATCCGTCCTCTAGGACCAACAGATGTCCCCTGATCCCTTGGTCCAATTGGTGCAATGGTAGTAGTCAATGGAGAGGTGACCACACTGGTAAGACTCTCTCGATTCACTCCTATTAGAGTATTGAATACATCCAAGTCAATGCGCTCCCAAGAAAGTGAATGTAGACAGCCTCGCATGTGCAGCCACCTTCCTAGTCACCACAGGCAGAGCCCCCACCATTAGGAACATGTGGTTGTAGGATCTCCTTCCGGAGATAGGTGTGGGTCCTAGAAATGAGCCCTGCAGCTACTAGACATTGAGTACATATCCTGTGAATATGCCATAACTATATGTGACGAATATCCCTTTAAAAAAATAGAGAGCAATTCAGATCCATTCTAATACTGAATTTGTGTATCTAATATTGATGCAATAGGGCAGCTTGGAGAAGATTTCCAAAGACGAGAACTCGTGGTCATTATTTCCAGTTTTGGATGCACCTTGGATACAGTTTTGCAAATTAAACAGAATTTCATAGTGAGGCATGGGGCCGGAGGCAAGTATTAAAGCAGAGAAGTGACACCATGTGTGTTTGTTGTGGCTCATTTCAGATAATTTGCCGTGCCTCTTAAAACCAATATGGAGCTTGTTTACTCAAGGATCTCTGCTTAGTCACGGACAATGTGTACAGATGCTGGCCCGAGCTCCTTACCAACCCGTCCACACTGTTTACCTTGCCTCAATTTACTAAAGCTGTTGGTTGTCTGATAAAGCAAGTCAAATATCCTTCATAAACAGCAGGACTAAGAGAATTTCCACCGAGCATCGGATGCTATACTGAGCACAACACAGTGTGCACAACTATTAGGCCATTACTGCTGCTAAGGCTCGCCAAAACTCTTAAAGGGAGTGTGTCACCGGAACCCAGCATATAAACCCGACCCTGCAGATAGAAGGGTTAGGTCACACAAATCAAACCGGGAAGGCCCAGGGAAGGTGTACACAAAACTGTTAAACTCACCATCTCTCACCTCTTCTAGGCGTCTTCTCAGTGTCTGGTGCTCTTCCTCGGACTTCTTCTGGCCTTTTTCAGCCTCCTGGTACATCACGAGCCCAGGGTTAAGTGGAGGACTCTGAGCACCATGGTGATTGAGCATCCAAATCAAATCTGAACTGGTTTGCTCATATCTAGTCCCATTTGTTTGCATTTAATATTTTTTATTTCATCCGAATATATTCAGTCCAAATCAAAAGTCTCTTATGTCTTAATTGACCTGAAAAGTCATGTATGACACTATGAAGTCTCCTTGGATTGTATCCAACCTCTCCAGCAGAAGTTCAAGACTTACCCTTGGATTTCATTGTGCAAGTTGCACTGTCATAGATCTGCCTACTGAATAGGCTTGTTACGATACTGGTGATACAGCTGGAATCCAATAGCCAGGAAGGACGGCAGACACAGCGGAGTAGGAGACTTGGTCGATGGATAGCCAGAGGTTGGTGCACAGAGCGGGTAGTCGGGTGAAGCCAGGAGTCGGTACACGGAGCGGGTAGTCAGATGAAGCCAGGAGTCGGTACACAGAGCGGGTAGTCGGGTGAAGCCAGGAGTCGGTACACGGGGCGGGTAGTCAGATGAAGCCAGGAGTCGATACACGGAGCGGGTAAGCAGGAGAAGCCAGGAGTCAGTACACGGAGCGGGTAAGCAGGAGAAGCCAAGGTATACTGAGCAAGAATACCTCAGAGCTAGAGGACTGGGAACAAACACAATACTCAAGCATTGTTTATAATATGCTCTGGCTATATATAGGGCCAAACAGGAAACAAGATGGCCGCCAACAGGAAACAAGATGGCCATGGTCATGAAGCAATACTCGCCATATTAACTGTGGGCAAGAGTCAGGGAACAGCAGCCTCCAGTGGTGGGAGTAGTAATGACATTTGAATAGCGGCCACCAGTGGAGATCCTTGGAACAGCATCTTCACATGATGATGAAACACAGGTTCTAACACACAGATTCTGACATTACTCCCTCCTTTAACAGCGGCCTCTGGACGCTGTTTGACCTGGCTTGTCTGGATATCTTTGGTGGAATTCTCTAATCAAACGAGGAGCATTGATGTTGCTGATGGGCTCCCATGAATTTTCTGAAGGACCGTATCCCTGCCACTGTATTAAATATTGCAGACGGTTTCTGAAGATCCTAGAATCCAGGATTCTCTCAACCACGTAGTGTTCTTCTCCAGCAACTTTAATGGGACCCGGAGGAGGCAACAGACGACCTGGAAAAGGGTTAGGAACAACTGGTTTCAATAGTGAAACATGAAATACTGGATGTATCTTCATTGTCCTGGGGAGTTGGAGACGGAAAGCCACAGAGCCTACTTGTGTTGTTATCTTAAAAGGACCGATAAACTTCTGTCCCAGTTTTACTGATGGTACATTGAGCTTTAAGTTTTTAGTAGACAGCCAAACTTCATCCCCTATCTGGAAGGTCGGAGAAGGTCTGCGTAATCTATCAGCTGTCTTCTTATACTTCTCTTGAGCAAGTTTCAGAGTCTCTTTTAACATCTTGAGATTTTGCTGTAATGCTTGGATTCTATCGGTGACTGCAGGAATGAAGGTTTCTATCGGAAAGTTAGGAAGAATATTGGGGTGGTAACCTAGATTTGCAAAAAATGGAGTTTGTTTCGTTGATGCATGCTGTGAGTTGTTGTACGAGAATTCTGCCACAGGAAGTAAATCGAACCAATCGTCCTGCAGATGACATGTATAACATCGTAGGTATTGTTCCAAGGTCTGATTGGTGCGCTCTGTTTGTCCATTAGACTGAGGGTGGAAGGCAGATGATAGATTAATATCGATATTTAATGCCGTACAAAAACTTCGCCAGAATCTTGAGGTAAATTGTACTCCACGATCTGAGACAACCTCATCAGGCACTCCATGAAGCCGAAAAATATTGTGAATCACAAGATCAGCTGTCTCCTCAGCTGAAGGTAATCCAGAACAAGGGACAAAATGTGCAGCCTTAGTGAGACGATCCACCACCACCAGAATGGTATTCTTCCCCTTCGAAACTGGCAGATCAACGATAAAGTCCATAGAAATTGATCCCCAGGGGCGAGATGGAATTGGTAAGGGCTGCAACAACCCCATAGGTGAAAAGCGTGGAATCTTATTCATTGCACAGGTACTGCAAGATGTCACATATTTCTTCACATCCTTGAGATGATCAGGCCACCAAAAGAAGCGGGATAGGAATTCTTGTGTCTTCTGCACTCCCTTATGACCCCCTATCTTGGAGTCGTGAATTAGTTTTAAGACTTCTAGTCGTACTGCTTCAGGAACATAGAGACGGTCCTCATGGATCCACACCTTGTTCTTGAAGACTAATGATAAATCATTGGGGGGATGTGCCAAGACTGGGTCACTTGTATAGGCTTCTCTTATCTTCCCCAGCAGGTCTGTGTTATGGATCACCCCAAAGAATCTTGATTCAGGGAGGATAGTCTTTGGTGGCTCTGCAGGAGAGGATTCAGTGGAAAACATTCTAGATAAGGCGTCGGCCTTACCATTCCGAGAACCAGGCCTGTAGGAAATTAAGAAATTAAACTGATTCAGGAACAAGCTCCATCGGGCTTGACGAGGACACAGACATTTGGCAGATCTGACAAATTCTAAATTGCGATGGTCAGTTAAGACCACTATTTGCTGTGTTGCGCCCTGTAAATGATGTCTCCATTCTTTGAAAGCGGCTACGATCGCTAGGAGCTCCTTGTTTCCTACATCATAATTCTTTTCTGATGAGGTCAGGCGTCTTGAGAAGTAGGCACAAGGGTGTAGCATGTCTTTTTCCCCAACTCTTTGTGACAAAATGGCTCCAATTGCACAATCCGAGGCATCCACTTCGACAATGAATGCACGTTCCGGATCAGGATGTATCAGTATGGGAGCTGTTGTAAATTTTGTCTTTAGCTGAGAGAAAGCTTCTTGTGCCTGTGTGGACCAGACGAAGGCTGCTCCCTTCTTTGTTAATCGGGTAATTGGTGCAATTATCTCCGAAAAATGTTTGATAAAACGTCTATAAAAATTGGCGAATCCCACAAACCGTTGCACCTCCTTCACATTTTTGGGAATGGGCCAGTCCATGATTGCTTGAACTTTACTAGTGTCCATGCATAATCCTGAAGGAGAGATTACATAACCCAGAAACTGTATTTCCCTTTGATGGAATTCGCACTTCTCTAGCTTGATGCAGAGTTGGTTGTCCCTCAAACGTTTCAGCACGGTCTTCACGTGATTTTGATGTTCTTCTAACGTGTTGGAAAAAATTAGAATATCATCAAGGTAGATGACAACAAATAAGTCTAGTAAATCTCTGAAAAGGTCATTGACAAAGTGTTGGAAGGTTGCCGGTGCATTACAAAGACCAAAGGGCATGACCATGTATTCAAAATGCCCATATCGTGATCTAAACGCTGTCTTCCATTCATCCCCTGGTCTAATACGAATAAGATTATAGGCTCCTCGGAGGTCTAGCTTTGTGAATATTTTTGCCTGATGGACTCTCTCCAGCAACTCAGGAATCAATGGGAGGGGATAACGGTTCTTAATGGTAATTTTATTCAGCTCCCTGTAGTCGATGCATGGTCTAAGGGAACCATCCTTCTTTTTAACAAAAAATATGGGTGCGCCTGCTGGTGATGAAGATGGACGAATAAATCCCTTTGCCAAATTCTCATCAATGTATTCCTTGAGAGACTTCAGTTCTGGTTTGGCTAAAGGATAGATGGTTCCAAAAGGTATAGCCGCACCTGGTAACAACTCCACCGGACAGTCATAATCGCGGTGTGGCGGGAGTTTGTCAGCATTCTTCTTATCGCAGACATCAGCGAATTCTGCATATATGGATGGCAATCCTGTAGTTGATTGAGGATTCTCCTCTGGCTTGCTCTGGGGTTGTTCCGAAAAACACTCCTGTTGTAAAGACTCAGATGGGAAGGATATTTTCTTAGTCTCCCAATCAATTATAGGGTTCTGTGTACGCAGCCATGGCAATCCCAAAATAATAGGGAAGTGTGGAGATGAAATTAGAAGGAAAGATAGGACCTCATGGTGATTAAGCTCCATGACCATCTCCAGGGGTTCGGTCTCATGATCAACTGGTCCTGAGTTCAGTGGAGACCCATCCACAGTTTCCATAACGATAGGAGACCGCCTTTTTTGCAGTTTCACCCCATGTCTTCTGGCAAAGTCAATGTCCATAAAGTTACCGTTAGCTCCAGAATCGACCATAGCTTGTGTGGATATCCACTGGGAGTTGGCTAGGAATTTTACAGACATAACACAGTGGGAGTCCTTGTTCTCCTTTCCTATACCAGGTGCGATGGAGCGGGTAACTGCAACCACAGGTGAAACATGTTCAGAGCACACAGATTCCTCATCTGAAAATTCTGGTTCGACCATAGCGGCAACAGTCTTGCGCCCCCGGTGGGGACAATTAATGAGGAAGTGATCATTCTTTCCACAATAGAAACATTGATTCTCTCGAAGCCTACGTTCTCTTCTTTCAGCATTTTCACGTCTCTGCATGCTGTCTACTTGCATCAGCTCTACTCCGGATTCCTGGTACCCTTTCTCCTGGGAGTCTCTGGTAGCTGGAGCTGAAACAGAAGTATAGCTGTTATTATTACGGAACCACAAGGAGCCCCATCTCTCCTGTTTACGTTCAGCCAATCTAGTGTCAATCCGGATACAGTGTTGTACGAATTTATCCACCTCAGTGGGGGCTTCAGCACGTGCCAACTCATCCTTTATTGTCCCAGAAAGTCCATTTCTGAAGATTGTAAGCTTAGCAGCATCATTCCATTTAGTGTCAATTACCCACCTCCTGAATTCCAAGGCATATTCAGCTACTGAGCGTTTGCCCTGGCGTAGTGCTAGTAAAGTCGCCTCTGCTGTAGCCACTCGGTTGGGGTCGTCAAACACTTCACTCATAGCTGCCAGGAAGTCTTTTAAATTATTCAGCCGAACATCGTTTGTCTCGATGAAAGGGCTAGCCCAGGCTAATGCCTTATGTGTCAGGAGCATGATGACGCACAAAACCTTGGATCGGTCTGTGGGGTAATGCATGGGATGAGCTTCAAAAAAGAGTTGGCACTGATTGAGGAATCCTCGAAATTTATCTCGGTCCCCACCAAACCTAAAGGGTGGAAGTGGCAGAGTGGGAAGGGCAGATGCTGTTCCACCACGCTCTTGGGACTCCAGTTTGACCACGCGGTCAGTTAGATCACGTACCAATTCCTGCAAGTTTTGGATGGCTTGTCCATAAACTTGAATGTGGTGTGTAGTCTGATTTTCCAAGGCCGTATGTTTAGTCTTGAAGTCACGCACCTCACTATGAAGCTTGGACAGTGTACCGTGCATCTGGTTCACACGGTCCTCCAGACTCTTAATCCCGGCGGATTCCATTATTAAGGCTTGAGTATCCTGTTACGATACTGGTGATACAGCTGGAATCCAATAGCCAGGAAGGACGGCAGACACAGCGGAGTAGGAGACTTGGTCGATGGATAGCCAGAGGTTGGTGCACAGAGCGGGTAGTCGGGTGAAGCCAGGAGTCGGTACACGGAGCGGGTAGTCAGATGAAGCCAGGAGTCGGTACACAGAGCGGGTAGTCGGGTGAAGCCAGGAGTCGGTACACGGGGCGGGTAGTCAGATGAAGCCAGGAGTCGATACACGGAGCGGGTAAGCAGGAGAAGCCAGGAGTCAGTACACGGAGCGGGTAAGCAGGAGAAGCCAAGGTATACTGAGCAAGAATACCTCAGAGCTAGAGGACTGGGAACAAACACAATACTCAAGCATTGTTTATAATATGCTCTGGCTATATATAGGGCCAAACAGGAAACAAGATGGCCGCCAACAGGAAACAAGATGGCCATGGTCATGAAGCAATACTCGCCATATTAACTGTGGGCAAGAGTCAGGGAACAGCAGCCTCCAGTGGTGGGAGTAGTAATGACATTTGAATAGCGGCCACCAGTGGAGATCCTTGGAACAGCATCTTCACATGATGATGAAACACAGGTTCTAACACACAGATTCTGACAAGGCTATTCAATGGGCCACCTACTATGGTTTTTTTGGCTACCTGTACTTAACCACTTAACCACTGAAGTTTCAACAAATTTTGCTTCACATGATTCAGATTACACATCTCTATAGTCTAGGCAGTGAGCAGGAAAAGCAGGAGATACCAGAAAAAAAGTCAGGGCTAGCCTAATGCTTGAGCTCTATAGAAGCTTTCTATCACAACCAAAGTGCCTTATGTACATCAGTACAGGCCAGTACTTCTCTATATACGTCCTGCATCTTCCTGTTACTGAATGAGAAAAAAAGACAGTTATAAAGCAGATTCTCTTGTACTTCATGTGTGCAGTGTATGGCAGCTACAGTCCACCTACCAGCTCAGGGAGGACTGCAAACTACAGATATAACATGAAGAGGGAAAACTGCTAAATAAGGCAAAATATAAGTCATATAATGACCAGAAAGAGTACATACTAACATAACACCTCTCCTGGCTTTTGTGAGAAGGTGATGCATGGTAAGGACTGCTGTATCTGAATCTCTCTCATATCTATCTAGTTATCTCAAATGTGTCTATGCATTTTTACAGTATCTAGCTCATATCTATCTATATGCAGTATTTATCTTGTGTCTAGTCTGTTTGTCTATCTATCTATCTATCTATCTATCTATCTATCTATCTATCTATCATCTATCGCACGTAGATAGATAGATGATAGATAGATAAATAGATAGATAGATAGATAGATAGATAGATAGATAGATAGATCTCATAACTATATGCATTGTGCCCAAACCCTAAAGGATAACTACACAGTGCTGCTCTTAATTCCAGTCTATCTAGCTATCTATCTATCTATACTACGTCAATGCAAAAATAAATCTTTCTTTCTTTCTTTCTTTCTTTCTTTCTTTCTTTCTTTCTTTCTTTCTTTCTTTCATCTACAGTATCTATCTCTATCTATCTATCTATCTATCTATCTATCTATCTATCTGTCTGTCTGTCTGTCTGTCTGTCTGTCTGTCTGTCTATCTATCTATATCTATATCTTTCTCTCTATCTATCTATCTATCTATCTATCTATCTATCTATCTATCTATCTATCTATCTATATCTTTCTCTATCTATCTATCTATCTATCTATCTATCTATCTATCTATCTCCTATCTATCTATCTATCTATCTATCTATCTATCTATCGCCTATCTATCTATCTATCTATCTATCTATCTATCTATCTATCTATCTATCTATCTATCTATCTCTTTCTCTATCTATCTATCTATCTATCTATCTATCTATCTATCTATCTATCTATCTATCTATCTATCTATCTATCTATCTATCTATCTATCTAGTACTTCTATACATCTTATCTGGGAAAGTTTGTTTCCAAGTGGCAGTAAATTACATCCATAATAAGGTGTTCAGTCATGGCTAACAAATGCTGGTCTGAGGTTTTGTTAGGTGTAATCTGTCTGTCAATACTAAGTAAATGTGACAGATCTGGTGGGAGCGAGTGCGGGCCGGGTGTGAATCACCAGCTCCATTGCCAAGTCCTCAGCACTAGAGGCTATTCCAGACTAATAATCTTTATCTGGATACATCATTCAATAACAATCTAAATACAAAGACTTGTGCACTTAGATGAATGGATATACGCAGCGGTCATCGATCATTCTCTAGTCACATTACTATGACATTTCTTCTGTTTAGTCTAATTTGTCCACATCCAATACAACCTACATTTCTTATTGAACTATATGCATTCTTTGTATTATGTTGTGTCTGATAGAATTGCTTTATTATTCTGCAATGGACACAGTTAAATGCAGGCCAAAAACTGAGCTACACCCAAAATCAAGAACCATAATTCTTACAGTCACAGAAAGAAGTCTCTGGTTCTTCTCCTTAGATAGTGAGATCAGATAAAGTAGATTATACAAGGATCCAAGAAGGTGATTCGGTTAGTCTTTACACCTCATCATAAGTGGATCATGTGATGCAATAAAGTTTTTCATTTCAAAAAACAGCAGCCACAGCGATCACCCGATCAGCACAAATCCCATTCCTGGTACTGACCTGCAACTAACTGATTTGGAAGGAAGGCTACATCAAGGAAGGCATTTCCCTGTAGCGGCCACTACAGGAGGAATGAAGTATTACACAGTGGTCATTCAGATAAATGACTGTCCTCGTAATACAAGGATAGCTTGAGTCCTCCAGAAGTTAAGCAGATACTACAGCAATGCTCTCCACTCTGACTCACAGCTGATCTGCAGAATGAAGTAGCGGCAGGGCTTCTGTAAGTGCCAGGTCCCTTTCATTATATACATATGCAGCCCCAGCAGCATATGTGAATGGGTTTCTTGTCCTAATCCAAAAACATATATATGTCTGAAATTGGACCTAAAATGTGGGGTAAAGAAGTCAGATTGTGAGCTCATCTGAGGACAAAGTCAATATATGATACAGATGTAGCAGATTTCATATTGACTATACAGATCCATGGGGGTCCCGGGAGTCTGGATCAGCTGTTTGAAGCAGCAGCAGAATCCCTAGGGCCATGTGATGTCACGATCATCGGTTACATGACCTAATCGTAGCTCAGTCCCATTTAAGTGAATACCAATCACAGCCGCTAACGAAATGTATGTTTCTGTGCTTGGTAAACACTGAAGTGGCTGCAGCATTCACCCAAATACTGTAGTCTTTTCTGACCAACCGTGAACCCGGGTGTTGGACCCCTGCCAAACTTTAATTGATGACCCCTCCTGAGTCCGCTCAATGTGAACACTACTTGCCTCTGGGTGGTATATAAATCAAATCAAAGAAGCTTTATTGGCATTTCTGAAGAGACATTTGACATTAAAAAAGCAAATAGAGTGGTGGGTATGAGGGGGTTGGGTAGGGGGGAGTGTGGTGGGTATGGGGGGGTTCGGTTAGGGGGGACAATGGGGGGGGGGGTTAGGGCGTATGTAGGGTGGATGGATGAATGGGTGATTAGAGGGGGCAGTAGTGGGGTGAGTTCCAAATTAGTTAGACAGGAGACACCTAGTGGCAGGAACTGTACAGAGAGTTTTTAGACAGAAAGCAGACACATTTTTATTAAAAGCGCATTTTGATCTAGAATTCTATGCTCTATTAAATGAGACGGGGGCGTTCATACTATCGTCAGTGTCCGACAGGTAGTGTCCGCTGCTAATGTCCGTTCAAAATCTTGTGCAGACATTAGCATCGGACACTAGCTGTGTCCGTGACATTTGTCATTCAAATGGACATCAGGTGCGGTCTTTTACTGTCCGTGTCTGTCCTTAAGTGTCCGTTACTAAAGATGTCCAGCTTTTCAAGCGAACAGCAAAACCCGACATGTAGGTTTTTTCTGTCCGTTTGAAAAATCGGACATTTTTAGGAACGGACAGTTAAGGACAGGCACGGAGTGTAAAACAACGCACCCGATCGCCATTTAAATGAATGAAAAATGTCACGGACACAGCCAGTGTCCGCTCCTAATGTCCGTGCAAGATTTTGAACGGACAATAGCAGCGGACACTAACTGTCGGACACCGACGGTAGTATGAACGCTCCCTTAGTTGTCTGAAAAGTTAGTGACTATTAAAAAATAAAAGAAAATAGATGGAAAATAAAAATAAATCATACAAAAATCTTAAAAAAAATGTGTAACATAAAAACTTGGTATAACAATGGGTTATTTTCTGGTGACACATTCCCTTTATGTAAAAAAAATAAAATAAAGCAACAGATTGAAACATTTATGTGTGAACATCAGAAACATAATAAATATATATATAATACATGGGCTGTGACTATGCAAAATCCTACAGAGAAACGGAGAGTGTTTTGTAATAAATAATTGCCCTGCCCGGAGTAGTTATTGATGGTTTTCGAGCAGGCAAGCTCAGGGGATCTCTGCAAGTTTGGAAAGTTAATGTAGCATTTGAACACCACATGTGAAAGAAACTCCAGGTCAGGATAAAACAGGGCGATCAAGGGAAAGACCATTTTTTCCCACTGAAAAATAAACAATGTCATAATTTGCTCCTTGGAGTTGAATTTTATTATCGGAATGGAAATGTAAGAATGTGTCCAATAAGCAACGCCGCGGGAAGACGTTTCCAGGCTCTCTATAGTACGGCGTGTACAGTAGGGCCCTATGGTCACAAAATCACATTTGTGAAAAAAAAAGAAAAAATAACGCAAATTTCTAAGAAAAAAAAATTCCAGGACTATAACTTCAAATGTGGTTTATGTTTCCCAGATGAAGAGTAAGGTCCCTATAGACAAAACTTCTTTTAAGGATCGCGTCTTACTTGCAGCCGAGGCTTTGCGATGCCCTTGAAGGCCGAGCAGGACAGTATGATTTGCAATCTCTGTCAGCAGATTCCGCAGTATATTCCATTCATACAAGCAACCCAGCCAATGTCATTACAGAAAGGCTGATCTCAGGTAAGAAATCCCAAGTATTTCCCTTTGTAAAACTGAATTTATCCAGATGTGCAGATCAGCTATAAATCATAGTAAGACCCTTGTGAATGGAAACTTATCCCCCCCCCACCCCACCCCACCCCTCCACCACCCTTCTTTACTGCCGGTGACCCAAGACAATGCCGGCTGCGTGTAGATGTTTAGAAGACTGTAATCTGGATAGACAAGTATAATCTACCTGTCAGGACGAGCAAACCGAGCAGATTGGATAATTGAATAATGAGCTGCCTCAGCCGATGATTTGGGGAATTGTTAGCTATACAACTGGAGGGATATATATATATATATATATATATATATATATATATATATACAGGACGATATTCAATGAAGTCAGTTTTGTCTAGGGCTGTGATTATATACTATATAAGAGAATGTAAGCACTATAGTAAGTGTACAGGCTATCAATTCAACTGCAGGCTTTTCCAGCTTGGTTACAGCAGGTGGCGCTACTGACACTGTTTGATAAGGAATTATTGGCATGTTTTTGGAGCGGGATACAACAATGAGCATATTCTTACACCTCTGCTTTGTGACGTTGCTCTGTTGTTCCTCCTAGAAATATATCATTACATTGACAATAAGGTGTTTCCATTACTACTAACAAAGGAGTGTGCATCTACACAGTCACCTCTGATTGGTCAGTGTCAGACTGTGCAGGGACACGCCCACTACTGGTAAAACCCAGTTGTCTGGTTAGTAATGTTTTTCAGGACAAGACAGAGTTCTAATAAAAGATACTCCAAAATTGTTATTGTAACGGGAATACAAGTATTTACTGAAAAAGAGATGTCAATGGAGGCGATAGATCATCTAGGGGCATAACGAAAGTCTCATAGACCTTGGTCTAGAATCTCTGCTTGACTATATGTTGCTGACTAACTGCAATTCGTTGCCATTAAAGGCTATTCTTTGCCATTTTTCCTTTCTGACAGTGGAAGGCTGTGTATTATAAATCTACTCACTCCAGTTCACTGGAGGGTAGGGGGAATAAATTTACAATGCGTACACTTGCCCGCCATCAAAGGAAATCAGAAGGGAGGTCAAAGAAGGTTTCCCAAAACTAGTGTGGTGAGGTTGACCTGTGGAGCCCCCTGGCTTCAAGCCATATAGTTATAGGCAAATGAGGTTCTCTCTAGAGCCCCACTCCAGTAAAAAAAAATTATTAACTCCCAGGGTTTTTAGGATAGGGAATACTGTAGCATAAAGATTGCTCATAATATGAGAGTGTAAGAACATAATATCATAGACTTATATAGTAAAAGTTCCATCCAGTTAGTGTGTGACTCAGTAGGTAAAGCTTTCCAAACATGGAGTGGATTATAGCTGTCATGTGGCGGTATGCACATGTAGGGACAGCACTAATCCATGTATGGCTGAGGCCTGGTTCACATCTGCATTCGGTATTCTGTTTGGGGAGTCCACTTGGGGATCCCACCGAACAGAATACCGAACGCATTAAAAAGTGGTGAGCAATGAAAGCACATGGACCTTATAGACTATAATGGGGTCCGTGTATTTTCCGCACGGTGTCGAGAGTACTTCTTTGTACTGCTTGAATTACTTTTCTCTCCGCATGATTCGTGCGGACACTGCGTGGAAAAACATACCGACCTCATTATAGTCTATGGGGTCCGTGTGTTTTCATTGCTCACCGCTTTTTAATGCGTTTGGTATTCCGTGCGGCGGGTCCCCAAGATAAATACTGTATATCATGTAGATAACATGTATGAGCACCGCAATGCCACATGTAACTCTATCAGTAAATAGGGTGCACACAGTCTCTACAGTGAACAGGAAACCCTCACAAATAGATATGAATATTGTACAGATATTACATCCGGGATCCTTCCTCCGGTATTATCACAATTTGTCACTCCCGGGATTAATATCACATCAAACTTTAAATAATTTGCAGACGTTGGATTACCTAAATTCTCTTTAATCTAGCCATGACACACGGACAGGGCCGGATAATAGAAATCAAATGGATACCCCATGAACTGTTCCCTCAAATTACGGAAAGACGACATGCGGGATTCATTAAGCCGCTCTGCGCTCACGTCTAATTGAATTAACCGACGTGCACATGTCAAATGGATGAAAGATGGAGAAGGGTAAACTAATGATCTCATCTCGCCCTTGGTGAACATTGGAATAAATCAAGAAAAAGAGGATGGTAAAAATACAATGAAAAATCAGCTTCCAAAATATAATCAAACCAAACAGACTCCTTATTGTGCTTGACGGGAAGAAGTCATAAAACGCCTCAGCTGCAAAAACATCCTGAAACAACAAAAAAAAACTGCCATATGTATATGTAGACAAGCCCTAGTAGGTGAATGCTATCATGCTGCAAGTGGAGGAGCTTAAGCAGCCTGGAGAAGAGCTGATTTGCATATTTTTCCCAGGGAGCACTGCCTGCAAGACAACCTACACCAAATGCATCTCCTCAAGGACCGCCAGTACCTTCCAAACAGCCGCTGCAGCACTGTACATATTAAAGGGATTCTACCAATAAAAGCAAATTTTGTGTCGATCACACGATGGAATACCCTTAAGAAAGGCTATTCTTCTCCTACCTTTAGATGTCTTCTCTGCGCCGCCGTTCGGTAGAGATCCCGGTTTTCATCGGTATGCAAACGAGTTCTCTCGCAGCTCTGGGGGCGGTCCCCAGCGCTCAAACAGCACTAGGAGAGTCCCCAATGCTGCGAGAGAACACAAGAAAAATAGCCACTTACACAGTAAGTGAGCGGCCATTTTCTTGTCGCCTGTGGGCATGCGCAGTCGGCTCTGCCCGAGGCCTAGAAGTTTGACCCCCAGTTCTGGAAGAAGACGTGTGAAGAGGCCGTTCCTGAAGAAGATGGAGGTAGCGTTGGAGAGTTCTCTCGCAGAATTGGCGATGCCCCCAGTGCTGCAAGAAAACTCATTTACATACTGACAAAAACCGGGATTTCAAACAGCGGCGTGGAGACATCTAAAGTGTGATCTACATGTGATCGACAGATAATTAGATTTTAATGGTAGAATCCCTTTAAAGATATAACAGTACTGTGCAAAAGTTTTAGGCTTTCCCGTAGATATAACGGTATCAGAAAGTCTGCAGAAGAAAACTCCACAAAACTTCTGTTTATAGTCTGACAGGTCTATATAGGCACTTATTGATCTGACAACGAATTCCATGTAGTTGAATGGCTGTCAATTAATGAACTTCCCCTTTAAGAAAATCTATTCTAGGAAACATTGTCTTTTTTCCTTTTTTTTTGCTCTGGTTTCCAGTCTTTGTTATTTACACAATGCCAGATAAGTTATGTTCTGCGTCTCCCGGACCTACAAACTATACATCCGTGTGTAAAAAAAAAAAAAAGCCAGAGAAATAATGGAACACGCTTTTTGTATTGCAGCAATAACTTTCCCTGTTTAAGTTCTAACGTGTTCTTCGTTGGGGAAAAAAAAAATCAATTTAATAAGAGGCAGACAATGGTGCAGCTGGGACATTCAATTTACAGGACTAATGTTTCAGTGGTGCAGAATCAGCATGTTCCTGAAATATGGATACACGGCTGCACTTGTATAGAAGCTTTGTATCCCATAATACAGAAACATGGGCAGGGAGAAAAAGAAATACAGTCGCTGCCAATGCCCCGGTGAAATTGCACTATCTATTTTTCCTTTGGCATTCTGTCACCGAGTCTGTTTTATTTCATGTTCGGCCTTAAAGGTAAAATTAATTATGTGAGTTATATTCATCTAGCAAGTCTTCGCGGTATTACATCTGTAGGTGAATGGATCACACATGGTTAAAAGTTCATACAGATCTAGAGCTATAATATATAGTATAAGGGGCATTAAAATACCAACACTTAAAGGGGTTGTGCTTCAAAAAGAATTGTAAAAAAAATTTTTTTTTTGCAGCCTTCCCCAGTGCTCTACTTCCTCCAGGCATGGTCTGATCCTGCTGTCCATCCATTATGATCTTCTAGTGGAAGTCCTCACCACACGTCACTGCTTAGGCCAATCAGTGGCTGCAAGGAAGGGATCCAGGATATCACAGCCAACAAGGAGTTTCACTTCAAAAAGACACTGCAGCTGCAGGACCTGACACTGGAGCACCAGTGACAGGTGAGCATGATTTAAAAAAAAAAAAAAAAAAATTCACCATCCTCAGCCAATATAAAGAATATTTTTTTGCCCAGGCAAGCTCTTTAAAGGGATACTATCATTAGAAAATTATGTTTTGAAGTAATGGCAAGTTGGAATAGCCTTTAAAAAAGCTATTCTACTCCTACCTCCACTCTTGTGCTTCCCACTGTTTCTGTAAAAAAGTGTTTCTACCGATATGCAATTTATGCTTAGGGATCAGCGTTCCCCTGTGCTCCAAGCATACCAGTGTAGCGCCCAAACTGTAAGTGTTTGGTTAACCCCTGTCTGGACTGTATTCTTTCATCGATCCTCTGTTACTCCTCCTGGAAATCATCCCTTCCTTACCTATATCAGGGCATAACATCTGGCACTGCATCACCACCTATTCCCAGAGGCCCTGCCTACGGTGCCCGGCTTCACTCTAAGCCGAAACCCCAACTGGCGTCACGACAAACTTTTATTTTTCTTTATTTTTCTTTAATCCATTTTTGCTTAAAACTCCCCTTTTTCAAGGCGCTGCCGCCCTGGTGTTGGGCCTGCTCGCACCGTGAATCCACAGAGGCAGAGCCGGGGAGACTCACCTTCATTCTCAACTGCTCGCCGCCTCCTTACTGCCTCCAGCCACCCCCTTCCCGTCGCATCTTCTCCTCATCCTCGGCCTTGCATAGATATCTGATGCTGCGCTATATACGGTTGAAATCCTGCGCTTGTTCAGTTGGCTCTTCGACTTCGGGTTCGGGCAGAGCCAACTCTGTTGGCCATTTTGCAGTGGTCTGTTTCAATCGCATATAGTGCAGCATCGGCTGCCTACACAAGGCTGAAGACGAGGAGAAGAAGCAGGGGGAGTGAACAGGAGACACTAAGGAGCAGTTAGCAGTTGATGATGCTGCTGTGCTCAGAGTACAGGTGAACTCCCCTTGTGCTCCCTGAGCATAATCAGAAGAAACGTTTTTTTGTTTTTTGTTTTTTTTTTGTGAATGACAGGTAGGAGTAGAATAACCTTTTTAAAGGATATTCCAATGTGCCATTACTTCATAACATAATTTCTAATGATAGAATCCCTTTAAAGGCAAAGTATCATAGGAAAATATAATGTATCATTAATCTTATCAATATTATTTACATATTTTTCTTCTTATAAACATTTTAATATATAAATATTGCCGTTTTCACACTGCCCACTAGAGGACATGCAGTAGACTGACACATCTTGTCTTCTGCAACTCACGTTCTAGCTTTGCTGTGTAGACCAAGACAGAGTCAGCAGTGGGTGACAGGATTTAGGATAGGGTTACACAGCGACGCTGGCTGCAACTCCTGTTGCACGACCATGGAACATCTACCACCATTGTTAGTGAATGGAATCACATTGGGAGTTTGGGATCCTTAGGGTGCTGCAATTATGACTTCTAGTCACAAAAAAATCAAGCAGTGTTAGAATTTTATGTATATAGAAGTTGTGGTCGCATTTCCCTAAGACATGATATCCAGCCCCATCCACTAACATCAGTCAACTGAAAAAAATGAAGAATTTTTTGGAATCGAAGTGAAAATCTCTTTATAACCCTAGCTTCAATAACAGCTTTAGTGTATGGCTGAAGGACTAGATGAGACAGAATAATAATAAAATAAAGTAATTAAAAAGTAAGAATTTCTTGATTCTAGAGGGATCTAAAAATTCATCTAAAACTAGGAAACTATTCTTGTTTTATAAATGTGTCCCACCTATGGGACCTGCACCTTTCTCAAGAATAGGGTGTGAGTATAGAGGTGGTCAGATATACACAGGTCTCTCCATTTATTTCTATGAAAATCCAAAAAAAAACAGCTCTTTTAGCAACCCCCATAGGAAGGATTTCTAAAAAGTTGGACATATGTAACCCTTACACCCAGCTTTGAGATAAGAGCGAGAATCAGAAAGGACCTGCATCTTTAAGACATTCATGGCATATGCATATATGTTATTACCATTGGGTATGCCATGAATGTTTGATAGGTTCAGCTCTTTCCTATCTACACTTGCACCATAGGTTCAACCCGAACATCCCAAATTGTTCGATTTTCAACTAAAGCAAATAATTAGATATTTGTCTCAGACCAGATAAAATTGGTGTTGTGCATCCATTGCGGTAAATTATATTTTGGGGTCCCTTTAGATGCTGCAAGAAGGCGCAAAAGAGGTAAGGGAATGTGAATATGAATGTTTTTATTTTTTACACTCCACCCTGGGCCTTCACCTAATTTTACTCTTCACCTATTTCACTTCTGGTTCTATCTGAACTTGTTTGACCCAGCTATGTTAGAAAAGCCTAGATGGACAGTTCATTGAAATGACCATCCTACTTCTTTCACATATGTCTTTTCTCAAAGCCTGTCAACTGGGAAAAATCTTGGCATTGTAGAGGCATGTCGAGCAGTCATCTCTTATCAAGAAGTAGACTGCCCAAAAGCAGCCTCTGAGAACATTTTCCTAGGGCATAGGGCCCATGTATGCGCTCTTGTGGCCAGATCAAGTGTCTAATAAGACCACACCTGTAATAATTTGAGGCTAAGGGTTGGTTCACACTAGCGCTTGTATTCCGTCCGCAAGGAGTCCGCATGGAGACCCCCCCGGACGGAATACCAACGCTAATGCAAGTGCTGTGCAGTTAAGCACACAGAGCCCATAGACTATAATGGGCTCCGTGTGCTTGCTGCGCACTACCCGCACAATTCATTCGTGCAGGCGGTGCACGGCAAGCACACGGAGCCCATTATAGTCTATGGGCTCCTTGTGCTTTGCAAGTACATCGCTTGTAATTGCGATTGCATTCCGTCCGGGGGGGGGGGTCTCCATGTGGACTCCTTGCGAACGGAATACAAGCGCTAGTGTGAACCAACCCTAAGGCCACACGTAGCAAAAAAGCTGTAGGAAAAAAAGCATTGCGGGTTTTACTGCACCTTTTTCACAGAAAGTTCTCAGAGGTTTCCTCTGCAGACTTCCTTCTTCCATTATACCTATAAGGAAACAGCCATCATTTCCGTAAGTAATTAATGGAAGCCAATGCAGCGCTTACACAGCGTGAGCCCCCCCAGCCTAAATATCTGCCTGAGACCTAACTTCATGACCAGATTTGCATCACAACATTTCTATCTGGGTGCGGTAATTTTGTATCCATAGATATATTATGCACAATGATGCGGAATAAGATCTACAATATCACTAACACTGCGCCTGATGACAACCTCAGCCCTTCTATACTGACGCCACAGCACTGCTACATACTGACACATATCCAATGTCACTGTCTGCGGTAAGAATTTGTTGCAGTCATTGTACATATTTATAGTCTAAGCGAATCCTGCATGCTTCAGAAGGCCATCTTGTCTCCTCGTATTGCTAGCTCCTGTCACTCTGTGTTTTCAGCGCTACCGAAGATTATCATTTAGTGGAAATATTGGAGTCAAACCCAGACTCATTGCCGTAAGACATATGCCAAGATTTGTTCTTTCTTCCCCAAAGTACAAGCCACAAAAAGAAAAAGATTAGCAGCAAACGCTGACAGAAATCCCGCAACAGCAAACGCTGCCAAATCCGGGCATAATTCATTTCATTTTAAAGATGTTTATGTGACTTAAAGCTTTCATTATCTTGGGAGGAAAACAATGAGTCGAAATGAGCCAGGAAAGGGGTTTTGAGATCCCCAAGTGCTCGTCCCTACACCAAACCACTTAGGACGTTTTGTTGAAAGAAACTATTAAAAGATTATATGTAAATGGTCGAATTTACACGAAGCCTAAACAACGATTCATTCCCAAAGTAGCAGAAAAGCTCCCAAATCTATTAAACAAACAGAACTGTGCAGGCACGACATCTAATCCGAGCGAGGTGAGCCTCTGCCCAACTATGATAAAATATTCATGGAGAAGTTTAGTCCTATACGGGGGAACGTTTTTGTATTATATAGGACACGAGTTTAATGATTTTAATAAACACCACTGTGACCAGTGCGAATACTGCGCAGTGGGATCAAATAAACCAAACAGCCTTGTTCTATTGGTTACATCACATCATAACTTTACATTTTTGGACAGGAGCACGCTTATTAATATATACTGGCTCCCATCATGCCGATTCATAGATGGTAGAGAACTGCAGGGGCGCTAGAAGTCTCCGCATTCTCCTTCTACTACTGTTAAAGGGGCTCTATCAGCAAAATCATGCTGATAGAGCCCCACATATGCGTGCATAGCCTTTAAAAGGGCTATTCAGGCACCGTAAAAGTTATATTAAACTACCCCCCCGTTTTAAAATAAAACCCTAAAACAGAATGTGATAAACTTACCGAACGTGCACGGTGGGCGGGCATTCAGGGTGCGTCGTCTTCTTCATCCATGCCTCCTCTTCCTCCGATGTCCTTGGGTCCCGTCCTCCTCCGGCGCTCGCGAACTGACATTGCTTAAAAAAAATGGCCTGGGCGCATGCGCAGTAGCATGCTGCTTCTACTACGGCTACTGCGCAGGCGCCCAGGCCATTTAGCCTTTTTAAAGGCTATTCACGCATATGTGGGGCTCTATCAGCATGATTTTGCTGATAGAGCCCCTTTAATCTGATTCTGGGTCACATGACCGACCCAGCTCTACTCTATGTACAAAGAGCAGGAGTAAAGCTGGATGGGTCAGATGGAAGTAGAGCACAGAAACTTCTGGGCTTCCTTAGCGGGCTTTGAAAATCTGTGAAGCAGCCCAATGATGTGTCTGAATTTTAAGAAAAAGGGATTAGAAAAAAGGCTAAACACCCTTTGTTGCTTTTTCTGTTATAGATCATCTTTTTACCATCTATACTAAGTCTAGCTGTTTACATCATTTAATAGCTGCTGCTCTGCTGATTCTGGCACAGTTGGAATTTTTTTTCGGTAGCCCCCACCATTCTGAGCAATTGGTGTAGTTAGTTTTGGTGCCTGATATGCTATGTTGGCTTTACATTGTCAGGCAGGAGCAGACAAGGAGGCATGACTCAGAGCTCCAATGAGAAGTGGACAGTGGCAGAGCTCAGTATCACACCCCTTGCCTGCTCCTGCCTGAATAGCATATGAGGCACCATAATAACAGCACTAAAAGCTCAGGAATGGTGAGGGCTAGAGAAAAAATTCCAACTGTCAGGATCGGTGTAGTGGCTCCTATTAAAGGATACAAAGAGCTGGACTTGATGGTGGTGCTGAAAGGTCCTCTTCAAATAAATTAGCTATAAAACTAAAATGTTATTTAAACTGCACATTGGATGCCAGAAAAATTAAAAATTGAAGAAGAAAGCCAGAATTGCAGTTTTTTCTTTGTCCATCCTCCGAGACATTAATATACCAAATTATCAAAAAGCTGTATATATCCTCTAAATGTACTAATAAAAAGTCTAACTTATATTCACAAGTGATGGTGTAGGGTCAGTGGGTCTTAAACAAACTTAGGCTAGGTTCAGACCAGCGCCTGGTCTCTGCTAGGGGATTCTGTTCTCAATTTCCACTTTAAAAAGCAGACTTTTCTCTCAGCATTTTTAGGGTGGAAACCCGGCAGACCCCATCACAGACTATATTGATTGCAAGGTTCCACAGGTAACCACTTTTGTAAACATATTGGTTTCCATCTATATGGTCCCAAAGTGGATCCCAGAAACAGAAGCACGAACAGGGTATTATTCTATCTTTGAAAGCATTCTTACTTTGTTTTTTTTTTTCCACCACATAAAACTTTTCCACAGTACTGCATATCCATGACAAAAACACAAAAAAAGCCAAAAATTGTTGTAAAAAGTAAAGCAAAAAATGTACAATATTGTTCAACTTCTTATTAAAATGTGAACTGATAAATGTTGTTAAAATGTAATTCTAAGGAAACTTTTAAACTGAAGTCTCTGAAAACGGCGAGGTACTTACATAAAGAGAAATGGGTAACCAAAAAGTTGATAAACTAATTCATATACGCTGAGAAAAAAAAACGGCATCGCAAACGCTCTTGCATTATATAGAAAAAAAATCAGTTCCCTTTTATAACCCTATGAAATAATATGAGCAATTCTGAACAATAGGCTTGTAATTTTGTGAGGTCAAACTACAGTTGTACAGAACACACCATGGGTAACGTTGCTTTGACATTGACAATTTGGCCGTCAATGGTAATCCCGGTGGTGGACAATTACAATAATGTGTAATCTACAGACTGTAAAGACCTTGATTTCTGGGTTTCTGAGATGCTGGGAAAAAATTGTTTTGTTGCAAAAAGAAAGTCTCCAATTATTGTCAAAGCGCTTTCTTTTCGCGGCCCTCACACACAGTTGTAGCTCGCTCAGACCTATTGTCGGTTTTTGAATTATGTTCTTAACCTCCTTCCAATAGAGTCTAAATTAAGTCAATGGACTCCATCCGTTCTGTAACCTGTTTATAATTCGGTACAACCCCTGAAGTCTATGCACAATGTATTTATATATAAACATATAGTTATATAATCATCCATATTTTAAAGGGGTTTTCCAGGATATTAATTGTGTTGGATAGGTCCATATCAGATCAGTAGGGGGGCTGACTTTTGGCACCCCACCAATCAGATGAGTGAAAGGACCATAGCACCCTGGAATACACAGAGCTCTACACATTGTGTAGTGGCTGCAAATTTTACTCTCATTTATGACACCATTTATACTACATAGTGGAGGTGTTACATCATTCCTTGCATACCGGTTTTCAGGGGGAAGAGTCACAACTTTTGTCACACACGACGTTTTTGTGCAAAAATTGCAACTTTTTTCAATTTGCACCACTTTTCAAAAAAGTGGGCAGAGTTGGAATCTAGATGAGATGGGGCAAGATTACGAGTGGCATACAGAATACCAGTCTTAATAAATTTCATCCAATATGCTCTAAAAATACGATAGCAGTTATGAAAATGGCTATCATACAGCTGTTATTGCTGCTCAGGAGGCTGAGGGCCTTTATAGTCCACTGGGCACTTCTTAGGGCCTTTTTCAACTCTGTAGTGGCATCAGCCATCTTCTTCGGAGTGGCCTGATGGGGGAGTATCATATCAACCAGGGATAGAAATAGACTTGATAAGCTTATTAGAAGGGCCAGTTCTGTCCTGGGGATCCTCCTGCTCCCCAGTACAGGTAGTGGGTGACAGAAGGATACTGTCCGTGGTGAGCTCCATGCTGGAGAACAACTCCCATCCCATGTTTGATACCGTGACAACACTGGGCAGTCCTGTCGGTGACCGACTGCTTCACCCCAAGTGTGAGAAGGAGCGCTATCGGAGGTCACTCCACCCCACTGGGGTTAGGCTGTACAACCATCACCAGGCTAAGCAGTGATCACTCTATACAGAGAAATGAACGATCCTTAAATTGTGATATCCCTCCTACTATTTTTTAACTCTGCCTTTATCTTTTTATGTGAACCTACTGTCTATGTAATGCCTCTCCCGTGCAGTTTTTGTATTCGTATTTTGTATTATTGTTGTACTATCCATGCTGCTGTATCACACTGAATTTCCCCATGGTGGGACTATTAAAGGATTATCTTATCTTATCTTATCTTAATCACTGTCTTGTGCATGAGGTCCACAGGGCTCAAAAGTTCAGTCAGTCTCATATAAGGAGCACGTTACTCAGCATTAGACTAAGGTTCCTTGGGCCCACCAGATAAATTGATTCCAAGAACCCTTAGGAAATAGACCATAGTTCTCTTTAATTTTTATGTGTCAATGGAAGATTCTCTGGTACTCATGTGGGCCAGTCCAACACTGCCATCGCTATATATAATACATAATCATATAGGTCCTTTGTATTGCAGCTCAAGAGCTCCAAATAACCCATCCGTGAGTAATAGTTCCAAAATATGATCTACACTTCAGGAAAATCAATGTGAATTGTAGCAATACAACAATACAATAGAACTCCTAAAACGAAATAAACACAAAAACATAAAATCAAAGGGGAAAAAAAAGCAAAAATAACAGCAATTGAAAGATAACCAAAGACTACAAACAAGACCTAGGAGGGAATTCTGACGGAACCAAAACACACAGGGTTTGGCCTTTGTCCTGAGCTACAACTCATCTGCTCATCTGTTTTAGTATCTGACCACTGGATAAATCAACTTGGATACATTTTATGTAGAAGTTGTCTAAAGAGTTTATTATTAGCAGCCATGGGTATAAAAGATGACATCCTGTAAATAATAATTTTGCTAATGTTTCCTTAGTTATTCTACAATGTAGTACTTACAATTCCGAAAGCCCTAAGCGTATTTTCTCTGGTCCCACGAGAGGAAATCATTTACCAGTCTCTTTGTGGGTTTTTGTAAAAATAAAGATCACAGACAATTGTTTGACTGCGTTTTGTCATCTTACACCAATTATCCCTGTCACTGCTTTTGATGTTCTTTAATCACGCTTCACACACAATGTAATCCAAAGTGGTTCCTCCCCTCCCAGTGTTCGAGATGATTTCATTGACCTGTCTACAACTTCAAAAGTCTGTGCAATTGTATTACCCAAGGATAGGGGCTTCGCCTTCCCTAGGCACTGAATATAGATGTGGCAGAAAATTCTGGAAAATGAAGATTCATCACTCCAAAGTCACAAACCTGTCACCTAATATCTGTTATTTCTGTACTGGAAAACTTGAAGAAACATTTACGTCAAACATCAGGTCCAAAATTTCTTAAAGAAATTTGGTTCCTTCCTAAATGATATAATATTACTTCATTTGCTTTGGTCTGGATAAAGAAAGTTCAAGTGGTGATCAAGATATTTCATAGGCTACAGCATATATATGAAGGTTCGTGTTCACCCATTACTTTAATGCTGATTTCAGTGAGATCAACCACCATCAATAGGTTTGGGGACCTCCTGACTCTCCTCCAATGGAAGATGTCGGGGAAGAGAAGAATCAAGGTTCTTTTGGACTTTGGGAAAATACGTATCGGGAAGAAGTAAAATTTTTCTACTTTAATAAGAGAATATTTTCAAGTGCAATTAAGCTTAAAGGGAACCTGTCAAAGAGATTTAGGCTGCTGGAACCATGAGCAGAAAGAAACACTAACAGGCTCCCCCATCAAGAAGATCTAAGTTTAACCAAAACACTCAAACAACTGCTGTGCATGTCCCCTAGAGGAACAAAAACAGTGCAATAAAGTTTAATTTTAAAAAATTACCCCCCAAAAAAACATTTTTTTTTTTATTTAAATCATTTTTTTTATTTTTTGTATTATATATTTTTTATATATTTATTATATTATATTAAATATTTTATATTTAGATAAAAAAAATCACTTAACCCATTTCACTACACGTAAAAGCCAATTTGCTGGATAAATAAAAAAAATATGGCAAAGTTTTTCTTTTTTTTTTTCTTCTTTTTTTTACTTATTTTTTACATCTCTTAAGAAAAAGTAAATTGCAAGCTCTATGTGCCCCATTTTTTTAGAAAATTCAGTGAAAAAAATATGGCTGCCTGAATGGAAAAAAAAATATATAAAAAAGTGAATCTAGAAATGTGAATACAAAAAGTTAAAGAAATTGCTTCAGTGCTTGGTCATTAACATTGAAAACACTAAGGGAGCCTTCACCTTCACACGGAGTAAACGCGCGTGTATTTTTGCAAAATACACGTGTAAAATTAAGACTTCCATTGACTTCAATGATATTTTTTACACGTGTAAAAATACGCCTGTAAAATGTCATTGAAGTCAATGGGAGTCTTATTTTTACACGTGTATTTTTACATGTGTATTTTGCAAAAATACACGTGCGTTTACTCCATGTGAAGGCTCCCTTAAAGGGTTAATCCACATCTTATCTACTGCTCATGCTTCTATCATGCTTATTATAACCTAACTTACCTTTCTGTCTGGCCAGTTGTACTTGGCAAATATATTGTCATAGGTGTCGACAGCTCCATCAGCAATTAACATTATGGCTTGACTACAGATGCTTCCTTCTCCTGTGTGGTTGAACTGGAGAAACAGATATATACTATTAAATCTAAGGATACAGGTTATAGTACTGTATACGGAGACTAGTCAGGCCAAACAATCTGGGTTCACACATAAGTCTTATTTTTAACATTTGGTTTCTACTGTAATGTCTACAGTATGTCTCCATATCTACAGTACCCTATGTCTCCTATACACAGTAAATGACAGTTAACAAAACATTCTTCTCCCTAAGTATTTTACTCTCTGAAAAGCAGCCCCAGGACCATATAGGGTATTATACAAAAGTTCTCAAGAGTAACGTGAATAAAGAACTTTGAGTACTTCATAGTACAACCCAATCATATTAAGAGTCTAAAGGTGGCCATATAACTTCCATAGCTCTGAACAATGGGTATTCTCCCTGTCCTGTTTCTCTACCCCCTTATACATGCAAGTTCAGCTTGTCAAGAATGTGCTCCAGATAAGGATAGAGAGTAAGTCAATGCCAAACATCACATTCAGTGACTTAGGTCTCCAGAGAAGAAACAATTTGGCCAAGTAAAATTCAACATGGTCAACATCAAGTTTGCTGGGTTCAGTCAATGTAATGTCTACGGGCACCATAAGTTCAAGGATATCCTCGGGTGACATCTTCTAGTAGGTCAGAATCACACGTCTGAATATATTGGTGTGATGTTCCTCTTTAAAATGTTATAACATGTAATATTTGTGAACACATCTTTACATTGTTTAGAAGCTTATTATTATTACGGACGTACAGCGAACAGCGAGGACAATAGATGTTCCCTTCTGTACAAAATCACACAAAGAGCCATCCTCCTGAGTGCTAGTGGGGAGTGTATTGTAATCCATTCACAATGAACCTGCTTTAACTTCTTTCCTGTACGTCTTACAACAAAAGCTTAAAATACTTTTCTTCCTTTATAATAAGGACTACAAAGACTTTACACTGTGGAGAATAAACAGACACGTTGGCCAAATATATTTTGGTAAAATGGCCAATGGGCAACAAATTCCAACAAAGTCAGAACATTAGGGCAAATTTACTTATTCTTTCTAAGATTTCGACAGCATAAACTTGGGCCAGGAAGTCTAAGATGTACAAGATTTATCACAGTGACTGACCCACGATGACAAATCTGGTGCATTTTAGACTGACAAGTCTAGTTTTAGTCCAAGTTCTTGTGTTATCTCGGCTTTAATGTTGAGGCCCTTGTTGAGAAGCTAGCCATTACTTTGCTTTGCATACCGGTTTGGGCTGCCATCCAAGGCTTGAAGTTTCCAAAGAGCTCTTGACCACCCAAACTGCCCATACTCTTATTTGCAGCCCTCTCCATTACTCCATTCTGTAGTTTTTTAAGTTTTAATCTACTGTAGAACACTCCTGGACTCATTACTGTTGTCCCCATTGAAGTGAAGCAAGGCACCAAGAGCAGCCGAAGGTGTGTCCATGGTTCCTCCTCATAAGGAGAAAAGGTGGGACCAGAGATATAAAAACCTGCTGCTGGTTTAAGGACCCCAACCCTAGTGGCAGGTTCCTTTAAGATTTTGGACAGTCTAAATTACCCATGTTGTGATCATTCTCAATAAAATTGCTGTATATAAATGTATATGGACTGTACAGTAGTAACGTGCCATACTAACCTCATTCAGCAAATCAAAGGCTTCGTTCAGTGCTATATCCAGCATCCCAATCCCTTTGGCTGAAAGTTTGTCTAAGTGCTCCCTGAAGTGCTAAAATGAAGAAAGAACAACACAGTTAGAGGGACATTACATCAAAATTACCTCATTTAACAGGGGGGGTCATAGACAACTGAGGGCCCTTATACATGAGCAGTTATGGTTCCCTTGTTTTTTAATAGATCAGCAAAGAGAACTCCTGTAATGGACAGTGAAAAGTTGGTCTTATGTTGATATGGCCCCTCGATCTACTAGGCCCCTGTTCAGACATGTCAATCCAACTGGGAGTCTGAAGTTTTACAGGCCTCCTCACCCATGTATGTATATGCATATACACATATGTCCTGACTGTACTTGTCCATAGACTAGTACTAGGGGGCGTTCTTCACAGCTTAGCGTCATCACTGGGTGGAAAGGAACGTACCCTCTGACCATACAGGGCTATGGATGAGTACTATCAGGAGGGACGCTCCTCACAGCCGAGCTAGATAGTCAGGAACACCCTTCTGACTGTGGGTAGAGATTGGTAACGTTACCAATATCTCCAATCCCCGGGCACATAATGGGAAAGACGATCGGATTTCTAGCGGTATATAAAACTGCATGTGCCTGAAGACATGAAAGGTCCTCTTTAAATACAATGCGAATAAGTCACCTCTGTTATTGCTGCTGTGCTCTATTCACCTGAAAGGTGCAATACCAGACATGAACCACAGACAAGGGGGTGCTGTTTTGAGAAGAAAGCAGCCATGTTTGTAATCACTCCCTTTAAAATATTTTATACCAATTCTATAAACTTCTGGGAATCCTTTAGCAATGAGAACAGTTTAATGCCGTTACCCTACTAAGCACGGTTCAACGGCTCGACGTTCCAGTCGCCACAAGGCAAGCACAGACTTAGCTTATCTAAATAAGGATTGTGGATATAAATGTGTTAAGCTCTTTAAGTAACAAATATGTCAGTAAATGACATGCAAAGCAAGAAGCTGTTGTATAATTAAGGGGGTAATTCATCGCGAGGATGCGGAAAAATACATAACGGTAAATGAAAAGTGTCACCGGGAGAAATATGGATTGTCATTTAGTTGGATAGGAATCAAGTTGTGAGCTCAGCCGCATTGTTCTGTCGCTGCAGCTTATGGTATTTCTAGATCAATGGCTTTGGGTTTGTTTATTGCTATTGAAAACAGGATTGTGGTAATTGTAATTTCAAGCGAAGCCGTTGGGTAAATCACGATGGCAGATTTTACAATGAGCGGAAAATTATTTCAATTTATAGTCTTATTTTTTAGAAATGAATTTGAAGGGTTATGATAAGCTTCACGAAAATGAAAAGGACACATGATAAAAGTGGGGTTACCCATGCCTGAACTGGTGACTATTTAGTGTCCTTATGTGCTCTATGTGCTGCCCCCAGATAACCACAACTTTTGCAATTCATTTAACAGCTGCATCATGAGATCTTATCACAGAATTTGTATTTTTACTGATGCAGTTTGTACTTCAGAGCTGATTCTCATATTATAGATGGGGACAGAAAGTTATACTTATAGTCAGCAACTGCCCACCCAGACTCCGAATGCATCATTTAAATTTGCAGGTGTATATGTATACAGTCCTATGAAAAAGTTTGGGCACCCCTATTAATCTTAATCATTTTTAGTTCTAAATATTTTGGTGTTTGCAGCAGCCATTTCAGTTTGATATATCTAATAACTGATGGACACAGTAACATTTCAGGATTGAAATGAGGTTTATTGTACGAACAGAAAACGCGCAATATGCATTAAACCAAAATTTGACAGGTGCAAAAGTATGGGCACCTCAACAGAAAAGTGACATTAATGTTTAGTAGATCCTCCTTTTGCAATGATAACAGCCTCTAGTCGCTTCCTGTAGCTTTTAATCAGTTCCTGGATCCTGGATGAAGGTATTTTGGACCATTCCTCTTTACAAAACAATTCAAGTTCAGTTAAGTTTGATGGTCACTGAGCATGGACAGCCCGCTTCTAATCATCCCACAGATGTTCAATGATATTCAGGTCTGGGGACTGGGATGGCCATTCCAGAACATTGTAATTGTTCCTCTGCATGAATGCCTGAGTCGATTTGGAGCGGTGTTTTGGATCATTGTCTTGCTGAAATATCCATCCCCGGCGTAACATCAACTTCATCACTGATTCTTGAACATTATTAGAGATGAGCGAACAGTGTTCTATCGAACTCATGTTCGATCGGATATTAGGCTGTTCGGCATGTTCGAATCGAATCGAACACCGCGTGGTAAAGTGCGCCATTACTCGATTCCCCTCCCACCTTCCCTGGCGCCTTTTTTGCTCCAATAACAGCGCTGGGTAGGTGGGACAGGAACTACGACACCGGTGACGTTGAAAAAAGTAGGCAAAACCCATTGGCTGCCGAAAACATGTGACCTCTAATTTAAAAGAACAGCGACGCCCAGCTTCGCGTCATTCTGAGCTTGCAATTCACCGAGGACGGAGGTTTCCGTCCAGCTAGCTAGGGCTTAGATTCTGGGTAGGCAGGGACAGGCTAGGATAGGAAGGAGAAGACAACCAACAGCTCTTGTAAGAGCTAAATTCCAGGGAGAAGCTTGTCAGTGTAACGTGGCACTGACGGGCTCAATCGCCGCAACCCAGCTTTCCCAGGATCCTGAATGGAATACACTGTCAGTGTATTCCCGTATACCCGATATATACCCCGATACCCGTTCCAACGGTGTGCCCCCCCACCTTCACCCCAGAAATACCCTGCAAGTCCCCTAGCAATAGAATTGGGGCTATATACACCCACAATTTTTACTACTGGTATACAGTGCCATTGTCTGACTGGGAATTCAAAGAATATATTGGGAATACAAATACCCTCATTTCTTGCTACTGCCATATAGTGCCAGTGTCTGACTGGGAATTCAAAGAATATATTGGGGTTACGTGCACCCACAATTTTTACTACTGGTATACAGTGCCATTGTCTGACTGGGAATTCAAAGAGTATATTGGGAATACAAATACCCTCATTTCTTGCTACTGCCATATAGTGCCAGTTTCTGACTGGGAATTCAAAGAATATATTGGGGTTACGTGCACCCACAATTTTTACTACTGGTATACAGTGCCATTGTCTGACTGGGAATTCAAAGAATATATTGGGGTTATAAATACCCTCATTTCTTGCTACTGCCATATAGTGCCAGTTTCTGACTGGTAATTCAAAGAATATATTGGGGTTACGTGCACCCACAATTTTTACTACTGGTATATAGTGCCATTGTCTGACTGGGAATTCAAAGAATATATTGGGAATACAAATACCCTCATTTCTTGCTACTGCCATATAGTGCCAGTTTCTGACTGGTAATTCAAAGAATATATTGGGGTTACGTGCACCCACAATTTTTACTACTGGTATACAGTGCCATTGTCTGACTGGGAATTCAAAGAGTATATTGGGAATACAAATACCCTCATTTCTTGCTACTGCCATATAGTGCCAGTTTCTGACTGGGAATTCAAAGAATATATTGGGGTTACATGCACCCACAATTTTTACTACTGGTATACAGTGCCATTGTCTGACTGGGAATTCAAAGAATATATTGGGGTTATAAATACCCTCATTTCTTGCTACTGCCATATAGTGCCAGTTTCTGACTGGTAATTCAAAGAATATATTGGGGTTACGTGCACCCACAATTTTTACTACTGGTATACAGTGCCATTGTCTGACTGGGAATTCAAAGAGTATATTGGGAATACAAATACCCTCATTTCTTGCTACTGCCATATAGTGCCAGTTTCTGACTGGGAATTCAAAGAATATATTGGGGTTACGTGCACCCACAATTTTTACTACTGGTATACAGTGCCATTGTCTGACTGGGAATTCAAAGAATATATTGGGGTTATAAATACCCTCATTTCTTGCTACTGCCATATAGTGCCAGTTTCTGACTGGTAATTCAAAGAATATATTGGGGTTACGTGCACCCACAATTTTTACTACTGGTATACAGTGCCATTGTCTGACTGGGAATTCAAAGAATATATTGGGGTTATAAATACCCTCATTTCTTGCTACTGCCATATAGTGCCAGTTTCTGACTGGTAATTCAAAGAATATATTGGGGTTACGTGCACCCACAATTTTTACTACTGGTATACAGTGCCATTGTCTGACTGGGAATTCAAAGAATATATTGGGGTTATAAATACCCTCATTTCTTGCTACTGCCATATAGTGCCAGTTTCTGACTGGTAATTCAAAGAATATATTGGGGTTACGTGCACCCACAATTTTTACTACTGGTATACAGTGCCATTGTCTGACTGGGAATTCAAAGAATATATTGGGAATACAAATACCCTCATTTCTTGCTACTGCCATATAGTGCCAGTGTCTGACTGGGAATTCAAAGAATATATTGGGGTTACGTGCACCCACAATTTTTACTACTGGTATACAGTGCCATTGTCTGACTGGGAATTCAAAGAGTATATTGGGAATACAAATACCCTCATTTCTTGCTACTGCCATATAGTGCCAGTTTCTGACTGGGAATTCAAAGAATATATTGGGGTTACGTGCACCCACAATTTTTACTACTGGTATACAGTGCCATTGTCTGACTGGGAATTCAAAGAATATATTGGGGTTATAAATACCCTCATTTCTTGCTACTGCCATATAGTGCCAGTTTCTGACTGGTAATTCAAAGAATATATTGGGGTTACGTGCACCCACAATTTTTACTACTGGTATACAGTGCCATTGTCTGACTGGGAATTCAAAGAGTATATTGGGAATACAAATACCCTCATTTCTTGCTACTGCCATATAGTGCCAGTTTCTGACTGGGAATTCAAAGAATATATTGGGGTTACGTGCACCCACAATTTTTACTACTGGTATACAGTGCCATTGTCTGACTGGGAATTCAAAGAATATATTGGGGTTATAAATACCCTCATTTCTTGCTACTGCCATATAGTGCCAGTTTCTGACTGGGAATTCAAAGAATATATTGGGGTTACGTGCACCCACAATTTTTACTACTGGTATACAGTGCCATTGTCTGACTGGGAATTCAAAGAGTATATTGGGAATACAAATACCCTCATTTCTTGCTACTGCCATATAGTGCCAGTTTCTGACTGGGAATTCAAAGAATATATTGGGGTTACGTGCACCCACAATTTTTACTACTGGTATACAGTGCCATTGTCTGACTGGGAATTCAAAGAATATATTGGGGTTATAAATACCCTCATTTCTTGCTACTGCCATATAGTGCCAGTTTCTGACTGGTAATTCAAAGAATATATTGGGGTTACGTGCACCCACAATTTTTACTACTGGTATACAGTGCCATTGTCTGACTGGGAATTCAAAGAGTATATTGGGAATACAAATACCCTCATTTCTTGCTACTGCCATATAGTGCCAGTTTCTGACTGGGAATTCAAAGAATATATTGGGGTTACGTGCACCCACAATTTTTACTACTGGTATACAGTGCCATTGTCTGACTGGGAATTCAAAGAATATATTGGGGTTATAAATACCCTCATTTCTTGCTACTGCCATATAGTGCCAGTTTCTGACTGGTAATTCAAAGAATATATTGGGGTTACGTGCACCCACAATTTTTACTACTGGTATACAGTGCCATTGTCTGACTGGGAATTCAAAGAATATATTGGGGTTATAAATACCCTCATTTCTTGCTACTGCCATATAGTGCCAGTTTCTGACTGGTAATTCAAAGAATATATTGGGGTTACGTGCACCCACAATTTTTACTACTGGTATACAGTGCCATTGTCTGACTGGGAATTCAAAGAATATATTGGGGTTATAAATACCCTCATTTCTTGCTACTGCCATATAGTGCCAGTTTCTGACTGGTAATTCAAAGAATATATTGGGGTTACGTGCACCCACAATTTTTACTACTGGTATACAGTGCCATTGTCTGACTGGGAATTCAAAGAATATATTGGGAATACAAATACCCTCATTTCTTGCTACTGCCATATAGTGCCAGTGTCTGACTGGGAATTCAAAGAATATATTGGGGTTACGTGCACCCACAATTTTTACTACTGGTATACAGTGCCATTGTCTGACTGGGAATTCAAAGAGTATATTGGGAATACAAATACCCTCATTTCTTGCTACTGCCATATAGTGCCAGTTTCTGACTGGGAATTCAAAGAATATATTGGGGTTACGTGCACCCACAATTTTTACTACTGGTATACAGTGCCATTGTCTGACTGGGAATTCAAAGAATATATTGGGGTTATAAATACCCTCATTTCTTGCTACTGCCATATAGTGCCAGTTTCTGACTGGGAATTCAAAGAATATATTGGGGTTACGTGCACCCACAATTTTTACTACTGGTATACAGTGCCATTGTCTGACTGGGAATTCAAAGAGTATATTGGGAATACAAATACCCTCATTTCTTGCTACTGCCATATAGTGCCAGTTTCTGACTGGGAATTCAAAGAATATATTGGGGTTACGTGCACCCACAATTTTTACTACTGGTATACAGTGCCATTGTCTGACTGGGAATTCAAAGAATATATTGGGGTTATAAATACCCTCATTTCTTGCTACTGCCATATAGTGCCAGTTTCTGACTGGTAATTCAAAGAATATATTGGGGTTACGTGCACCCACAATTTTTACTACTGGTATACAGTGCCATTGTCTGACTGGGAATTCAAAGAGTATATTGGGAATACAAATACCCTCATTTCTTGCTACTGCCATATAGTGCCAGTTTCTGACTGGGAATTCAAAGAATATATTGGGGTTACGTGCACCCACAATTTTTACTACTGGTATACAGTGCCATTGTCTGACTGGGAATTCAAAGAGTATATTGGGAATACAAATACCCTCATTTCTTGCTACTGCCATATAGTGCCAGTTTCTGACTGGTAATTCAAAGAATATATTGGGGTTACGTGCACCCACAATTTTTACTACTGGTATACAGTGCCAATTTCTAACTAGGAATTCAAAATGCGCAAGGCTCCCGGAAAGGGACGTGGACGAGGCCGTGGGCGAGGTCGGGGGAATGGTTCTGGGGAGCAAGGTAGCAGTGAAGCCACAGGGCGTCCCGTGCCTACTCCTGTGGGGCAGCAAGCATTGCGCCACTCCACAGTGCCAGGGTTGCTTGCCACATTAACTAAACTGCAGGGTACAAACCTTAGTAGGCCCGAGAACCAGGAACAGGTCTTGCAATGGCTGTCAGAGAACGCTTACAGCACATTGTCCAGCAGCCAGTCAGACTCTGCCTCCTCTCCTCCTATTACCCAACAGTCTTGTCTTCCTTCCTCCCAAAATTCCGAAGCTTTACAGAACAATAACCCAAACTGTCCCTGCTCCCCAGAGCTGTTCTCCGCTCCTTTCATTGTCCCTCAACCTGCCTCTCCACGTCACGATTCCACGAACCTAACAGAGGAGCATCTGTATCCAGATGCTCAAACACTAGAGTCTCCTCCATCTCCGTTCGATTTGGTGGTGGATGACCAGCAACCCACCCTCATCGACGATGATGTGACGCAGTTGCCGTCAGGGCATCCAGTTGACCGGCGCATTGTGCGGGAGGAGGAGATGAGACAGGAGTTGGAAGAGGAAGTGGTGGATGATGAGGACACTGACCCGACCTGGACAGGGGGGATGTCAAGCGGGGAAAGTAGTGTGGATGTTGAGGCAGGTGCAGCACCAAAAAGGGTAGCTAGAGGCAGAGGCAGAGGTCAGCAGCTTAGGCGAAGCCAGGCCACACCCGGAATCTCCCAAGATGTTCCAGTTCGTACCCAGCCCCGAAAAACTCCCACCTCGAGGGCACGTTTCTCGAAGGTGTGGAGTTTTTTCAAGGAATGCGCCGAGGACAGATATAGTGTTGTCTGCACAATTTGCCTCTCGAAATTGATTAGGGGCTCTGAGAAGAGCAACCTGTCCACCACTTCAATGCGCCGTCATTTGGAATCCAAGCACTGGAATCAGTGGCAGGCAGCAACGGCAGGACAAAGGCCGCCTGCCGTTCACGCCACTGCCACTGCCTCTGCCTCTGCCTCTGCCACTGCCACTGCTGACTGTGCTGGCGATGCACTCCAGAGGACGAGCCAGGACACCACTTCATCTGCCTCCGCCACTTTGTTGACTTCTACCTCATCCTCCCCTGGTCCTGTCTTATCTCCTTCTCCTGCACCATCAAAGGCACCATCAGGCGTTTCTTTACAACAACCCACCATCTCTCAGACATTGGAGCGGCGGCAGAAATACACTGCTAACCACCCACACGCGCAAGCCTTGAACGCCAACATCGCTAAACTGCTGGCCCAGGAGATGTTGGCGTTCCGGCTTGTTGAAACTCCCGCCTTCCTGGACCTGATGGCAACTGCGGCACCTCGCTATGCCGTCCCTAGCCGTCACTACTTCTCCCGGTGTGCCGTCCCCGCCTTGCACCAGCACGTGTCACTCAACATCAGGCGGGCCCTTAGTTCCGCGCTTTGCACAAAGGTCCACTTGACCACCGACGCGTGGACAAGTGCATGCGGACAGGGACGCTACATTTCACTGACGGCACACTGGGTGAATGTAGTTGAGGCTGGGACTGCTTCCCAAACTGGCCCGGTGTACCTCGTCTCCCCGCCTAACATTCCTGGCAGGGACACGAGAAGAACACCCCCCTCCTCCTCCTCCTCTACCGCCTCCTCCTCCGCCACCGCCTCCTCCTCCGCCACCGCCTCCTCCTCCGCTGTTAGATTGACCCCAGCTACGAGTTGGAAACGTTGCAGCACTGGCGTTGGTAGACGTCAGCAGGCTGTGCTGAAGCTGATCAGCTTGGGGGACAGACAGCACACTGCCTCCGAGGTGAGGGATGCCCTCCTCGATGAGACGGCAATATGGTTTGAGCCGCTGCACCTGGGCCCAGGCATGGTCGTTTGTGATAACGGCCGGAACCTGGTAGCAGCTCTGGAGCTTGCCGGACTCCAACATGTTCCATGCCTGGCCCACGTCTTCAACCTAGTGGTGCAACGTTTCCTAAAGAGCTACCCCAATGTTCCAGAGCTACTGGTGAAAGTGCGGCGCATGTGCGCCCACTTTCGCAAGTCGACAGTAGCCGCTGCTAGCTTAAAATCTCTCCAGCAACGCCTGCATGTGCCACAACACCGGCTTTTGTGCGACGTCCCCACACGCTGGAACTCAACGTTTCAGATGTTGAATAGAGTGGTTGAGCAGCAGAGACCTTTGATGGAATACCAGCTACAAAACCCTAGGGTGCCACAAAGTCAGCTGCCTCAGTTTCACATCCATGAGTGGCCATGGATGAGAGACCTTTGTGACATCCTACGGGTCTTTGAGGAGTCCACAAGGAGGGTGAGCTCTGAGGATGCGATGGTGAGCCTTACAATCCCGCTCTTGTGTGTTCTGAGAGAATCCCTGATTGACATCAGGGATAACTCAGATCACACAGAGGAGTTAGGGATAGCATCCGATCCGTCACAGCTGGAGAGTAGGTCCACACATCTGTCCGCTTCACTGCGTTTAATGGAGGAGGAGGAGGAGGAGGAGGAGGAAGAAGAGTTGTCCAATGATGTGATGGTGATACAGGAGGCTTCCGGGCAACTTCGAATCGTCCCATTGTTGCAGCGCGGATGGGTAGACATGGAGGATGAGGAGGAAATGGAGATTGAACTTTCCGGTGGGGCCAGAGGAGTCATGCCAACTAACACTGTGGCAGACATGGCTGAGTTCATGTTGGGGTGCTTTACAACCGACAAGCGTATTGTCAAAATCATGGAGGACAACCAGTACTGGATCTTTGCTATCCTTGACCCCCGGTATAAAAACAACATCTCGTCTTTTATTCTGGTAGAGGGGAGGGCCAATCGCATCAATGCTTGCCACAGGCAATTGGTGCAGAATATGATGGAGATGTTTCCAGCATGTGACGTTGGCGGCAGGGAGGGCAGTTCCTCCAGTAGGCAACCAAGTTCTCACCGGTCCACACAAACGAGGGGCACACTGTCTAAGGTCTGGGACACCTTGATGGCACCCCCTCGCCAAAGTGCCGCCACGGAGGGTCCTAGTGTCACCAGGCGTGAGAAGTATAGGCGCATGTTGCGGGAATACCTTTCCGACCACAGCCCTGTCCTCTCCGACCCCTCTGCGCCCTACACGTATTGGGTGTCGAAGTTGGACCTGTGGCTTGAACTTGCCCTATATGCCTTGGAGGTGCTGTCCTGTCCTGCCGCCAGCGTCCTATCTGAGAGGGTGTTCAGTGCAGCCGGTGGCATCATCACTGACAAGCGCACCCGTCTGTCAGCTGAGAGTGCCGACCGGCTCACTTTGATAAAAATGAACCACCACTGGGTAGAGCCGTCATTTTTGTGCCCACCTGTGTAAAGCACCCCAACATGAAACTCCATGTCTGTACTCAACCTCTCCAATTCCTCCGCATCCTCATACTCATCCACCATAAGCGTTGCACAATTCTGCTAATACTAGGCTCCCTCCACCCTGATTTCCCCCAACTCTGCTGGTTAGAGGCTCCCTCCACCCTGATTTCCACCAACTCTGCTGGTTAGAGGCTCCCTCCACCATGAATTTGCCCAAACTGGGCTGTTTAGAGGCTCCCTCCACCATGAATTGGTCCAAACTGGGGTTTTTAGAGGCTCCCTCCACCATGAATTGGTCCAAACTGGGCTGGTTAGAGGCTCCCTCCACCATGAATTTCCCAAAACTTGGCTGTTTAGAGGCTCCCTCCACCATGAATTTGCCCAAACTGGGCTGTTTAGAGGCTCCCTCCACCATGAATTGGTCCAAACTGGGCTGGTTAGAGGCTCCCTCCACCATGAATTTCCCAAAACTTGGCTGTTTAGAGGCTCCCTCCACCATTAATTGGTCCAAACTGGGCTGGTTAGAGGCTCCCTCCACCATGAATTTGCCCAAACTGGGGTGGTTAGAGGCTCCCTCCACCATTAATTGGTCCAAACTGGGCTGGTTAGAGGCTCCCTCCACCATGAATTTCCCAAAACTTGGCTGTTTAGAGGCTCCCTCCACCATTAATTGGTCCAAACTGGGCTGGTTAGAGGCTCCCTCCACCATGAATTTGCCCAAACTGGGCTGTTTAGAGGCTCCCTCCACCATTAATTGGTCCAAACTGGGCTGGTTAGAGGCTCCCTCCACCATGAATTGGTCCAAACTGGGCTGGTTAGAGGCTCCCTCCACCATGAATTTCCCAAAACTTGGCTGTTTAGAGGCTCCCTCCACCATTAATTGGTCCAAACTGGGCTGGTTAGAGGCTCCCTCCACCATTAATTGGTCCAAACTGGGCTGGTTAGAGGCTCCCTCCACCATTAATTGGTCCAAACTGGGCTGGTTAGAGGCTCCCTCCACCATTAATTGGTCCAAACTGGGCTGTTTAGAGGCTCCCTCCACCATTAATTGGTCCAAACTGGGCTGGTTAGAGGCTCCCTCCACCATGAATTTGCCCAAACTGGGCTGTTTAGAGGCTCCCTCCACCATGAATTGGTCCAAACTGGGCTGGTTAGAGGCTCCCTCCACCATGAATTTCCCAAAACTTGGCTGTTTAGAGGCTCCCTCCACCATTAATTGGTCCAAACTGGGCTGGTTAGAGGCTCCCTCCACAATTAATTGGTCCAAACTGGGCTGGTTAGAGGCTCCCTCCACCATGAATTTGCCCAAACTGGGCTGTTTAGAGGCTCCCTCCACCATGAATTGGTCCAAACTGGGCTGATTAGAGGCTCCCTCCACCATGAATTTCCCAAAACTTGGCTGTTTAGAGGCTCCCTCCACCATTAATTGGTCCAAACTGGGCTGGTTAGAGGCTCCCTCCACCATTAATTGGTCCAAACTGGGCTGGTTAGAGGCTCCCTCCACCATGAATTTGCCCAAACTGGGCTGGTTAGAGGCTCCCTCCACCATGAATTTCCCAAAACTTGGCTGTTTAGAGGCTCCCTCCACCATTAATTGGTCCAAACTGGGCTGGTTAGAGGCTCCCTCCACCATGAATTTGCCCAAACTGGGGTGGTTAGAGGCTCCCTCCACCATTAATTGGTCCAAACTGGGCTGGTTAGAGGCTCCCTCCACAATTAATTGGTCCAAACTGGGCTAATTAGAGGCTCCCTCCACCATGAATTGGTCCAAACTGGGTTTTTTAGAGGCTCCCTCCACCATGAATTTGCCCAAACTGGGCTGTTTAGAGGCTCCCTCCACCATGAATTGGTCCAAACTGGGCTGGTTAGAGGCTCCCTCCACCATGAATTTCCCAAAACTTGGCTGTTTAGAGGCTCCCTCCACCATTAATTGGTCCAAACTGGGCTGGTTAGAGGCTCCCTCCACAATTAATTGGTCCAAACTGGGCTAATTAGAGGCTCCCTCCACCATGAATTGGTCCAAACTGGGTTTTTTAGAGGCTCCCTCCACCATGAATTTGCCCAAACTGGGCTGTTTAGAGGCTCCCTCCACCATGAATTGGTCCAAACTGGGCTGGTTAGAGGCTCCCTCCACCATGAATTTCCCAAAACTTGGCTGTTTAGAGGCTCCCTCCACCATGAATTGGTCCAAACTGGGGTTTTTAGAGGCTCCCTCCACCATGAATTGGTCCAAACTGGGGTTTTTAGAGTCTCCCTCCACCATGAATTGGTCCAAACTGGGGTTTTTAGAGTCTCCCTCCACCATGAATTGGTCCAAACTGGGGTTTTTAGAGGCTCCCTCCACCATGAATTTGCCCAAACTCTGCTGGTTAGAGGCTCAATCCACCCTGATTTTCAAAACAAATGTTGGTGCCAACCTCAACTTACTACAAGGGCCAAATTCACTGCTGGTGACAAGCTCTCCTCACTGCAAGTGCCAAATACACATGTTTCAAGGTGTTTTCCTACTGTCAGAGAGGTGGTATTGAGTGTGTAAAGTGTGTAGTTGTTAGGCTGTGATGTTGGGGTAATAGAGGGTCTTTGGTGTGTTAGATGCCCCCAGACATGCTTCCCCTGCTGTCCCAGTGTCATTCCAGAGGTGTTGGCATCATTTCCTGGGGTGTCATAGTGGACTTGGTGACCCTCCAGACACGGATTTGGGTTTCCCCCTTAACGAGTATCTGTTCCCCATAGACTATAATGGGGTTCGAAACCCGTTCGAACACACGAACATTGAGCGGCTGTTCGAATCGAATTTCGAACCTCGAACATTTTAGTGTTCGCTCATCTCTAAACATTATTCTCAAGAATCTGCTGATACTGAGTGGAATCCATGCGACCCTCAACTTCAACAAGATTCTCAGTGCCAGCATTGGCCACACAGCCCCAAAGCATGATGGAACCTCCACCAAATTTTACAGTGGGTAGCATGTGTTTTACTTGGAATGCTGTTTTTGGACGCCATGCATAACACCTTTTTGTATGACCAAACAACTCAATCTTTGTTTCATCAGTCCACAGGACCTTCTTCCAAAATGAAGCTGACTTGTCCAAATGTGCTTTTTCATACCTCAGGCGACTCTGTTTGTGGCGTGCTTGCAGAAACGGCTTCTTTCTCATCATCTCCCATACAACTTCTCCTTGTGCAAAGTGCGCTGTATTGTTGGCCGATGCACAGTGACACCATCTGCAGCAAGATGATGCTGCAGCTCTTTGGAGGTGGTCTGTGGATTGTCCTTGACTGTTCTCACCATTCTTCTTCTCTGCCTTTCTGATATTTTTCTTGGCCTGCCACTTCTGGGCTTAACAAGAACTGTCCTTGTTGTCTTCCATTTCCTTACTATGTTCCTCACAGTGGAAACTGACAGGTTAAATCTCTGAGACAACTTTTTGTATCCTTCCCCTGAACAACTATGTTGAACAATCTTTGTTTTCATATCATTTGAGAGCGGGCTGTCCATGCTCGGCGACCATCAAACTTAACTGAACTTGAATTGTTTTGTAAAGAGGAATGGTCCAAAATACCTTCATCCAGGATCCAGGAACTGATTAAAAGCTACAGGAAGCGACTAGAGGCTGGTATCTTTGCAAAAGGAGGATCTACTAAATATTAATGTCACTATTCTGTTGAGGTGCCCATACTTTTGCACCGGTCAAATTTTGGTTTATTGCATATTGCGCATTTCCTGTTAGTACAATAAACCTCATTTCAATCCTGAAATATTAGTGTGTCCATCAGTTATTAGATATATCAAACTGAAATGGCTGCTGCAAACACCAAAATATTTAGAACTAAAAATGATTAAGATTAATAGGGGTGCCCAAACTTTCTCATAGGACTGTATATATATATATTATAGTATATTACAATACTTCCAGTTTCCTATTCCACATCAGAATGGCCTTCCTGTGGGAGGAGGATGGGAGCCATTACATTGCTATGGCAGCCAAGATCCTTCTGAAAGCACCCAGGACTTCCAGTGCTTTATTACTATTAAGTCTGGCCTATGGAAGGGCTCAATAATAACATAGGGATTTTACCATAGACCGCATTACTGTAGTGTTGAAGTCTATGATATATGGTCTAATGATTGATGGGGGAAATTACCTAGATTGACTTAAAAAATGTGTTTAAAGAGGACCTTTCACCATTTTGCCCATAGGCAGTTCTATATACTGCCGGAAAGCTGACAGTGCGCTGAGTTCAGCACACTGTCGGCTTTCCCAATGTGGGCCCGGTGTGAAGAGCTTACGGTCCGGTACCGTAGCTCTTCTATGGTCAGAAGGGCGTTTCTGACAGTTAGCCAGAGACGTCCTTCTTCACAGCACAGCCAATCGCACTGTACAGTGTGAGCGGGGAGGAACGCCCCCTCCCTCTGCTTGCAGTACTCGTTCATAGATGAGCATTATCAGGGAGGGAGGGGGGAGTTCCTCCCGGCTCTCACAGCACAGCGCGATTGGCTGTGCTGTGAAGAAGGACGTCTCTGACTGAGTGGCAGAAACGCCCTTCTGACCATAGAAGAGCTACGGTACCGGAACCGTAAGCTCTTCACACCGGGCCCAGATCGGGAAAGCCGACAGTGCGCTGAACTCAGCGCACTGTCAGCTTTCCGGCAGTATATAGAACTGCCTGTGGGCAAAATGGTGAAAGGTCCTCTTTAAAAAAAAAAAAAAATATATATATATATATATATATATATATATATATATACTCAAATCATAACCATAACTTAAATCACATATAAAAGTAAATTAATATAAATTCAGCATATCATATTCCTTATATATCAAAAATTCTTGCTGGGCCATAATTCCAATTAGGCCAAACAAAAATGTCTACAAGACCAATTTACTGAAATCCTAGCCATGGGCATATCGAACAAGAGGGCAGGCATAACACCTGTTTTGTAGCCAAGAGGGGCAGACTCCACCCAAAATCAGGGTTCAGTTAAGATAAGATAAGATAATCCTTTCATAGTCCCACAATGGGGAAATTTCAGTGATACAGTTTCATGGATGGTACAGTAGTATATAACAAGAGAGAAACACATACAAGCTCATGGCAGATAGAGAAATCCTAGGAATCATAGCAACTAAAAAGAAAGAAACTGTTATGACCCGGTCTCAGCAGTCTCGGCCTGTTAGGTTCAGGCGCAGAGTGTCCGGACGGCATTCAGCGCGTGAATCACCTGATGCACGGCAGGGAAATGTTCACACCAGACATGCTGTTTCTGCTCTGGCACTCGGGCGTGGTTCACGTGGTGAGTGGCCTGGTGGATCAGTGCCTGGTGTGTCTTGGCCTCTGAAGGGGTTAAGTTCTCTGCAGTGCTGAATACTTTACAGGCCATGGGCGAGGCCTTCTCTTCAGTATATAAGGCTGTTGTACATGCTACCTGATGCCGGTCTTAAACGTCTGTTCCTGTTCTCAGTGAATGTCTGTTGTCTGAAGTTGCTACCATCTGCCTCCTGGCCCATCCAGTTTCTTGCTCCTGTTCACACAGGACTGTTCGCTAAGTATTGAGCTTGTATCCAGACATAGTGTTCCGGGCGCAGCGAGCCCTAGGTATTTTTCTGTTTGGAAGTTTGGAGTTTTGGTAGGGGTTTTTGTGTGTGATCCTAAGTTCTGTTTTTTCCTATCCCTTGCTTAGTTCAGTTATTCTGTGTTTCACGTTTATTCTCTTCCTATGCTTTTGTGTTCTCATGTTCACCGTTAGTCCAAGTCTGGACATCCGTGGGGGGCTTGTTCTGTATCTGCCTCTCCTTCATAAACGTGAAGCTAGACAGGGGCTCTATTTCCCTTGGTAGGTTAGCTACTTCTCCGGCTGTGCTCGTGCCCATTCAGGCAAGTTAGTCGGGCCCACGGCTACTTCTAGTTGTGCGAGGCAGGGTGTAGGAGGATCCACACTAGAAGTCCAAACTGCTCATACTTACGATTTTGTTTTCTTTTGGTGTGTTTTTCCTGTACTGTACTGAGAAGTTATCAGTCAGGGGCCAGTCTGTGGTCAAGGATCCCGAGACCATAACAGAAACAAAGACACACTGCAGGATCATTTAGTTCTCTGTGTGAAGTTATGTTAATAATACAGCCGAATGTGGTTGGAGGATATGAGGAGGGGGGTCACAGCATGTAGATATAACAGGCAGAAACATTTTTGCAGAAGTGGGGGACATAGGCAGCTATCATGATAACATGTGGCAGTTCCTTTGGTAGGTAGTGCGATCTCATGCTCACAGCTGATAGCTCGGTATCTTGCATCAGCACTATTGTCCATTAACAACAAAAAATGCCCCAAATGTCCTTCATCACAAGCCCTCCTCCTCCTTTCTTCGTACCACTGTGTTCTACTGCCTAAAGAAGTCTGAAGCCATCCAGGTAGACAGGGTGCTTCTCTCTTGCCAAGCTTCCATAAACTCATGGGGTAGGTGGGTGATGGTAGGTTCCCAGGCTGTAACAGAGTCCCACATGTACACAGTAAAAGAAAGAAATACCAGTCAGCTGTAGGCATCTTCACACATCAGCAATAGACACCAAAAATCATCTCCTTGAAAGAAGAAGTCCACACTTCCATGCAGGTTTCTCCTCCAGCTTTCTCTTTCTCATGGTGACCATGCTGTCCTTAGCTCGTGGGGGGATGATAACAGACACATGTGCACACAGGAAACGCCAACTGAATCAGGTCTTGAGTCTTGTCCATGCTTTAACAACAGAAACAAAAGGAAAAATACTCCACAGGGTCTTCCATTCAATTTATAGCTGCTAATTCATAGTGCTGGTTAGAGGATTCTTGAAGATAAGATAAGATAAGATAATCCTTTAATACAGACAAAAAGAGTGAAAAGGAAAGAAAGGTTGCTCTCAGCTTGGAGCTCTGTATCGAGGCAGCCACTAAATGCGGCGCCATCTTGGAAAGAGAGTGATTATAGTAGTGATTATAGTAGATGATGGAGGTGAGAGAGGGGAGTCATTACAGCAATAGAAAGCAGAATATAGAGGTTCAAGGCAAAAATGTTATAATCTTGCCAAAAGTGGTCATAATAGAGGGTGGGACAGTACTACAGGAAGGTTTCCTATGGCAGTGAGAATGTGGAATTTGTGTCCTATTCCTTATTTTAACGGGACATTGAATTTGTATATAAAATGTTCACATGCATTGCAGTAACTGAGCGATATGACAAAATTGAGTTCATTGTTCCATTCAAGAATTGCAATTTTATGCGGCATATCTCCTGGGCGCACATGAGGGCAATGTATTGTTTCTCGCCTTATACCCCACGTTCAGCTGACATAGAGCTGTGATGTATAACGTCCCAGCTCATTATATCTCTCAGGAATAGACGTATTGAAGTGTTCAGTGTACTGTAGCAATGTTTCAAATAAAATACTCAAATTTGTTTTGTGTACAAAATTGTATCCGATGCGGGTTTCACGGACTATGAATTTTAATGAAGCCATGTTCTTTGCTCGAAGGCTCAACAGCGAGCAGATGCTGGTATGTGACGGCGGGAATATGATGAGTTAATGACATGTTCTCCAGTCTTGATGCTACAAAGATACCGTCCTCATCAGTTTTATTTCAGACTTTCCTGTTGTCCTTTGAAATGAATGTTCCGGTAAACTAAAGATCAATTGAAGTCTCCAATTTCCATTCACGTCCATCTAATATAAACAAGGACTCTGTGTAATGTCACTGTACGCCGGCGAACGCTGTAGGTAACTGCTTGTGACCGAGAAACCTATGGATGATTTGGCCGCTCTCGGAAATACTTTCACAGCTGTGATTTCCAATGGCATTCGGAGATATATCAAAAGTACAGAAAAATGAAACATATTAAACTACGATGAAAGGTGCTGAGGTATGTCTGCAAATATCATGTGACTTACAAAGACCTCTGTTACAGAGGAAATCAACACTCTTGCTACAAGGCACTTTCGGAATGTTCCGTCTGAAGGGAGAAGCTGCTGAAAGATTTCCCGTTTCTACAGAGCCCTCAATAAAGGGAAACCATAGAGCTAATGCTCATTCAGTCTATAAATACCAGTATATTTCTACACCGTAAGTGGAACTGATACTGGAATGTAAATACAAATGTAAATTTCTGATAAAATTCTAAATAAAGAGTTATACTATGCTGCTGTGACACAGTTGAGTACTTTAAGGGGTGGTCCACCTTAAACCATCTCCTTATTTTAGATGGATCCCGTGATGAAGTTTGTCCCAAATGGGGTTGAGCCGATCTTGACTTTTCAGGATCGATTTTAAAATCCCATTTCCGATCATTTTTCATTCGAACGCGATCTCGATCCCAATTCCGATCCCAATGCAAGTCAATGGGATTTTTTTTATTAATCAGAGATTGGATTTTAAAAGCAATCCTATTCACTATACAGCATGGATTCTAACAATTGTTAGAATCCAGGCTGTGTAGTGAACCACTAAAGTAGCCAGAGGATTTTTTTTTTAATCCTCTGGCTACTTAGTCCCCCCTGGTGTCCACTTACCTCCAGAGATGGCTGCTCCGATGCTTCTCTTTCTTCTTGTCCTCGCTGCCGCTCCACACTTCTCTTCTCCCTTCGCTGCCCCCTCCCAGCCAGGTTAGTAAAGTGTGGGCGGGTTAGGAGAGTGTTGGCAGGTTAGGAGAGTGTGGGCTGGTACTGGGAAGGGAGACGTCACATCTCCCCACCCTGTACCCGCCCACACTCTCCTAAGCCACAAGCCCGCCTACCTAGTGCTTTAAACACTAATCTGGGAGGCGGGGCAGAGAGGCAAGAAGAAGGAGGGCACCGGAGCAGCCATCTCTAGAGGTAAGTAGCTGCTAGAGATGTTTAGTTTAGCCTTCCATTCGAATAAATGGAGGCAGCCGGCGCACAGGGGGTTAAGGCTGTGTGCCGGCTGCTTCCATTCATTCCTATGGAACTGCAGCGGAGCCTTCACACTGAGTATACAGCGTATACTCAGTGTGAAGGCTAAGCAAAGCATTGTGGGAAAAGATCACCGATCTCGATCCCACATAAAAAGATCGTGTTCGGAATTCCGATGGCGATTGTGAAATTTTCTCGATTGCCGATCGGAATCCGATCTTTTCTGAACACGATCGCTCAACCCTAGTCCCAAATTATTCTACTGCTGGGAATCCAAGCGATCATCTGCGGTCCATGGTGGAACCTAGTAACAAGCGTTCAATTTCTCTATAGTGAATGAAGCATTACATTTATCTATTAAATCCAATGGGCTGTCCATGTAAGGCATGGCCAAAATAGGAGGTCTTCCAGAGAGCAATAAAGTTTGTGACCAACCAGGCAACTAGACAATCATCCAGAATGGGTGATCCCTATGCTCATATGAAAAAGAGTATTCCCATAGGATAGGGAATAACTTGATGATCTCAACCACCCAAATTCCCCAAGGTCAAGACCATTGCTCTTTTTATTTTAATTGGAGTGTCACTGATATCCTAACTAGAGCTCTTCGCTATCTGGTACTCCCATTGAAATGCCGACCACCATTCCATTGAGAACAGAGAGCAATATTCCCCCGTTTCATGGTGGTCAGACCCTCGCCGATCTGCAAGTTATCACCAATCTTATGGAAACTTTTACTTTCTTTAAATTGAAAACAAAAATTAGGAATAAAAGTGATGAATTTTTACATATAGTCATGTTGCTTTGAAAAATAAAACTAGATTTTTTGCATAAAATCATATAGTATTTGTGTATTTTATTCATGTAATAAAAATTAAAAGTGAAAAAACATAAAGTAAATCCATCATACAATAAACAATAGTGGATTTATAACCCCCCCTCCCCCCCAAAACCTGCTGCCAAAAAATTTTTGGACTTTTTTTTTTACTCTTGTCCCCCTCCCTTGGCCCTTATTATCTAGAAGGATAATAGGTGGCAACCCAATGACTCTCATGATAAGTTTACAACTACTGCCTGCCTTGTCCTCTCCCCTCATTTTATTTAGACTTTTTATACCCCCACCCCAAAAAACGGGTAGGGCATGATTTTGTCCCACAGTCCTGCAAATGTACTATACTATAGTTTACATCTACTCTGGGTCTAGCTGGCCTAGATTTGAGGTTCTGGTGCATGGAGGGACAGAAATGCGCCTAATTTATAAACACTCGAATGTATTTTAATAATTTAGACATATCTCACTCTATAGTAGAACCGCCAGTCTTAATAAATCCCCCTCAATGTATTTTGGACTTTTCAATCATGAATTCCTTCTATACTGCCCAATAAATTCCAAAAGATCACACAGCATTTTCTATTCACTGATGGTCAAAAACTTTATCTCACACTCAAAAAAAAAAAAAACCTGAAAAAATAAAAGATAAGACAATGTGTAGATAAGAATAAAATCACATCTTTTCATTATCAATCAGTGTGACACAAGGAAGACTCCATCTGCTGTAGGGAGATAGGGACATTGTGTCATAATTGATGGCCAATTCACTGGCTGGACACACAGTCAATGTCAGGTCAAGTTACTTAAGATAACAAAAAAAACCCCCACATACTCAGGTTGTCAATGTGCCTGCAAGTCAAACAAGAGGGAATCAAATGGATCAAAGACTGGAGATTTAACCCCTTCCTGATGTTTTTGACTCTCTGCCTTTCAGGAGTCACCATTTTTTTCCCATTCACAGAGCTGTATGTGCACTTTGTTTTTGCAGAACGAACTGTACTTGGTAATGGTACAATTTAATATTTTCTATGATGTATTGAGAAGCTGAAACATTTTTTTTTATTGGAGTGAAATTAAAGTAAAACTGCATTTGTGCGAGTTTCATTCAGGCTTTGTTTTTATGGCATTCAATGTACAGCCAAAATGACAAGTCACCTACATCCTAGGGCCGTATGACTCCAGGGATACCAAATTTATATAGTTTTTACTTTTCAACCCCTTAAAAACAAATCTTTGCAGAAAAAAAAATTATTGGAGTCGCCATATTCTGACACCTGTAAGTTTTTAATATTTCCGTGTATGGGGTCTTTTGTTGAGGGTCACGGACCAGCCTTAATAGTTATATTACTATGGCAGGCCTGGGAGCTTTCATAAGGCTGTCAGAGGAGTAGGGTGGCTCCCAAAATCATGCTGCGTGGGGGACATCCTGCAATGGAAAAGATATGATGCCAGTGGGGATCAACTCTATGGGGACTTTGGGGGGTATTACATAAAGCAATGCCCCGATCGTAGAGAAGTGTGGGTGAAAAATGTCCATAGCACCCAAGGGACACCTGTTTTCATAGATCCCTCCTACATTACAGTGTAAAGAACATGGACCAAAAAATGGACAGAAATAGGACCTACCCTGAATTTTGCAGTGTGAGCTCACGACACCCACGAGGACCCATGAGATGCAAGATAATGTGTATGGGATAATAGAAGTGATTGAGCCCATGTGATATCCATTAATCAAAAAGGATAGAACACAGACAAAAAATATTGTCATGTGTATGGGGTCCAAGAGGTAAAATCAGAATTCTGGATTCTTGTTACTACAAACCGATGCATTATCTGAGCTCATATGACTATCACAGGATTAGAACCATAATGAAATATACCATTATGTCTCATGGGTCATGGCTGACCACTGGGACTACCCAGCTGATCCTGTATTGTAATTCCTGGTTCAGCATCTGATCAGGAGCGGTGCTATTTCATGGACCCTTCATTCTAGGTATCAGTGACGGTTTCTATGACCAAACCAATCTATATGCCATAAATATATTTTGCTTGAGGTTATCGCAAGGGTTTTCCACCCTTGACCACATACCCTATCATGCATATGGAAACCATCATTGGGAAGCCCCTCTATTAACCATGTAATATCAGATTTTCCCTATAATGGCTGCTGTAAGAATATCTAGAGTCAGGTACAACTTCCCGCACCATAACAAGTGAGCGTGAGGGTTAGAGAGCCAGAACCCTGGTGATCAGCTGATCGACCCTGGCAGCTTCTTACTGAAACCCCTTTAACAACATAAGGTCTTTATTTTAATGATGAAATCCTCTAAAACGAAGGTGTTGCAAAGTCGGCAATACAGTCCTATGAAAAAGTTTGGGCACCCCTATTAATCTTAATCATTTTTAGTTCTAAATATTTTGGTGTTTGCAACAGCCATTTCAGTTTGATATATCTAATAACTGATGGACACAGTAATATTTCAGGATTGAAATGAGGTTTATTGTACTAACAGAAAATGCGCAATATGCATTAAACCAAAATTTGACTGGTGCAAAAATATGGGCACCTCAACAGAAAAGTGACATTAATATTTAGTAGATCCTCCTTTTGCAAAGATAACAGCCTCTAGTCGCTTCCTGTAGCTTTTAATCAGTTCCTGGATCCTGGATGAAGGTATTTTGGACCATTTCTTTCTACAAAACAATTCAAGTTCAGTTAAGTTTGATGGTCGCCGAACATGGACAGCCCGCTCTCAAATGATCTGAAAACAAAGATTGTTCAACATAGTTGTTCAGGGGAAGGATACAAAACGTTGTCTCAGAGATTTAACCTGTCAGTTTCCACTGTGAGGAACATAGTAAGGAAATGGAAGACCACAGGGACAGTTCTTGTTAAGCCCAGAAGTGGCAGGCCAAGAAAAATATCAGAAAGGCAGAGAAGAAGAATGGTGAGAACAGTCAAGGACAATCCACAGACCACCTCCAAAGAGCTGCAGCATCATCTTGCTGCAGATGGTGTCACTGTGCATCGGTCAACAATACAGCGCACTTTGAACAAGGAGAAGCTGTATGGGAGAGTGATGAGAAAGAAGCCGTTTCTGCACGTACGCCACAAATAGAGTTGCCTGAGGTATGAAAAAGCACATTTGGACAAGGCAGCTTCATTTTGGAAACAAAAATTGAGTTGTTTGGTTATAAAAAAAGGCGTTATGCATGGCGTCCAAAAAGAAACAGCATTCCAAGAAAAACACATGCTACCCACTGTAAAATTTGGTGGAGGTTCCATCATGCTTTGGGGCTGTGTGGCCAATGCCGGCATCGGGAATCTTGTTAAAGTTGAGGGTCGCATGGATTCCACTCAGTATCAGCAGATTCTTGAGAATAATGTTCAAGAATCAGTGATGAAGTTGATGTTACGCCGGGGATGGATATTTCAGCAAGACAATGATCCAAAACACCGCTCCAAATCCTCAGGCATTCATGCAGAGGAACAATTACAATGTTCTGGAATGGCCATCCCAGTCCCCAGACCTGAATATCATTGAACATCTGTGGGATGATTTGAAGCGGGCTGTCCATGCTCGGCGACCATCTAACTTAACTGAACTTGAATTGTTTGTCCAAAATACCTTTATCCAGGATCCAGGAACTGATTAAAAGCTACAGGAAGCGACTAGAGGCTGTTATCTTTGCAAAAGGAGGATGTACTAAATATTAATGTCACTTTTCTGTTGAGGTGCCCATACTTTTGCACCGGTCAAATTTTGGTTTAATGCATATTGCGCATTTTCTGTTAGTACAATAAACCTCATTTCAATCCTGAAATATTACTGTGTCCATCAGTTATTAGATATATCAAACTGAAATGGCTGCTGCAAACACCAAAATATTTAGAACTAAAAATGATTAAGATTAATAGGGGTGCCCAAACTTTTTCATAGGACTGTAGATTTTTATTTTCCTTGTAGGACTCGCCATACAATAGCGTTATCTTTTGTTCGCGGCTTTCATGAAAGAAATGAATGCACTTCGATATCTCTATACATTTAGTCTCGTACCTCTTTGTTGTTTCTGTCTGCTTGCACTAGCGTCCCATTCAGACATGGCTCTACGTATTGAATTTCTTCATTATACTGTAAAGAGAGACGATAAAAAGACTGTAAATACAATGGATGGAAAAAAACGTGATGGACGGGGAGTCGAATCTATAATTCTGTTATACATTACTGATTATTTTAGTCTATGGGAAATTTTACAGATTTTGTTAACATTCGTTAGTAAATTGAGAACTATTGTAACATAGCTATCGCCTTATAGAAGACCCTAGGAGTCAATCCTGTACCGGCCACATTGTAAGTTTCTGTATAGACAGATATACAGAAGATATATACATGTAATGTACTAAACACATATCTTTTTATCAATCTGTATTTTTATCCAGAGCTGAACTCACTATTCTGCCGGCTGCTGACACCTTGTATAGGATTTGGTGCCAGAGGCTGTATCAAACATCTTGGCACAGAGTCTGGGTTTCAGGCCCTCAACTAGAGATGGACGAACTCCTTCATCACAAGCCAGGTTTGACCAGAATATCCAAAACAATAGGGGAATTGTCTCATACATGAATTGTGATAAAATATTATACTCCGGGGTCTCTTTAGGCCCCAGAGTATATTAGGTGGATAACCAAAATAAAAAGTTCCATCCAGCTCACCCAAATATTCAACGACTACTTCACACTTGTGTGTCCAGGAAGCACGGAAGCCTTTAGGACTTCAAGGCAACATGGCAATTCTTCAATAATAAAATTCCAGCTTCAACCGAATCACGGAAATCCAATTCAATGTGGTATAAAAAACTCCAATTTTATTAATCCAAAGTTAAAAAATGGTCATATTCCAGCTTATGACAAAGGCCTTTGTCATAAGCTGGAATATGACCATTTTTTAACTTTGGATTAATAAAATTGGAGTTTTTTATACCACATTGAATTGGATTTCCGTGATTCGGTTGAAGCTGGAATTTTATTATTGATATATTAGGTGGAGGCCCATAGGAGGTGAAAAAATAAATAAACAAACATCTGTACTCACCTTTCTTCACTTCTTTTGGGTCTCCTTGTGGCGTCCAGTGCTCTCCTGGTGACATTATGCACCCGGGGTGACCACTGAGATCTATGATTGGACCACAGTCTTTTTGGTGACGTTATGCAAGTGGGCTCACCACTCAGGAGTGATTGGGCCTCAGTGATGACATGGGCATGCCATCTGCCATGACACTTGGCATGCCCATGTCACCACTGAGGCCTCAGTGGTGACCCCAGGCACATAACATCACCAAGAAGATTGACAGAGTCTCGGACACTGTGAGGGGTCCAAAAGAGGTGAATGAAGGTGAGAATAAATGTTTCATATTTTTTACACCTCCACTGGGCCTCCACCTATTACTCTGGGGTCTGAAGAGTAATATATAATACCGTCTATATTAGAGGATACGAATGCCCCCCTTTAAGCCCATTTTAAGCACAGATTCATATCCATTTTACATTTTTCCATTGCTTCTAAAAATACAAAATTTAGCAATTCTGAAAATAGTTTTAATGATAAATATGTATATCTGTTTATTTGCAAATAACAGATTTTAGAAAATAATATAGTTTCATTATTTAAGATGACATTGGGCCCCTGTGATGGTACAAAGGTTGTGCCCATGAGACTGGTTTGGATTTAGGATTGATTCCGTAACTTGAAGTTGGTAACATACTGCAAAAACTCTGCAGCCATATTCATTGTCATCTGTGTCCATTACTAACTACTAGATGTATGTGAAGAGAAATAGAGGACAGAAGGAAGAGCGTATGACTACACAGAGTGTATATGTAGTCTGTTACCATGGATACATATAAGTCTGCAGAGAAGCAGTAGACAAAAATCATAGATTAATGGGCAGAGTTCTTCCAAGGGCTTCCAAGCGGGACTTGCACTCTGCAAATCTTGGATTAATATTATTATAACTATTCACTTCCTTCTACTAGTTTTCTCTCCTTTGACACTACAATTCCAAGAAACATTCAAGAATCTAAACAAAATGGCGGCCTCCACCAGCTGCATCGGCGGAACGTTAAACTTTAGGTTTGCAAATACAAATATTCCATTTCTTTTTAGCATTTTTCCATTGAATGCATGACCTCAACTGCTCCAAATCCATTGTCCCACCTCTATACAGATGGTGAAGTTAACACTCGTGTCCTATAATAATACTCAGCGCTGCAATTTACTGCATGATTTGGTGTTTTAGTTCAAAGGGAATGGAGAATATGTCTCTTTCATGTTCTGTCGCTGTTTGTCATGCACTGTTGATCTGACCTTATGCATTACAAGAGCAGCCCATTAATCATCAAGCCTTATTCCCGCACCCTTTGTGCCAAAGCAGCGAAGACCAGGAGACCAACATTTTAAACTACATTTTTCTCTACGGTTTTTCTTTGAGAGCAGACGTTATAGAAATTCAGATTTTCTCATCTCGCTCGGAGGAATATTGCTCTTTAAATAGATACAATTTTCCTTAAAGATCCTGCAGCTTGGATGCGGTACCTGAAGAGGGCAGATTCTATTATCTGTAATCCCCTCTGAGATGAGGTATCTTCACTGAAGAGTCCATTTCTCAAGCTTTAGAATAGAAGTTCAATCAATACCAGAATACTTCAAATGATACTTTATAGTCAAGTAGTGGATCTGTAGACTTCATATACAGAGCCAAGTGATGGCTGGATAAATATATGTTCACTAGTTACATGAAGCAAGTCCTAGATTACAGGTTGCAGCTATGTATACCTAGAAAATGGGGCCTAAGAGGACAGAGGAAATATAAATGGAAGGGAAAGTCTGGGGGCTGTTCAGGGATAGATACAGAGAGTTAACATAAATACACTCGAAATGCCTGATAGTGTATGGCAGTGTGAATGCATACCTTAAACAGTAAAGGAATTGCACATGGAAGGGTTAAATTCCTGTCCTGCCTGTGCCTCGTAGGGTATCGAAGGCGCAGTGTTATCCATGCCAGTGCATCACATCTTGGCATAGTAGAGTTGACTGGTTATGTTACATAGTTGTGGCAGGTCATTGCTAGAGATGGGCGATTCGGATCACAACAAAGGGGATTCAACATAAATATTCCCAATTTTTCAGTCTTTAACTAAGTCAAATAATATGGAATTTGTCTCGGACAAACTAAAGCGGCCTCTGCCAGTAAATTATTATATTGTGGGGTCCAGGGGTGAACCTACCCCTTTCGCCGCCCGAGGCGAACGACAGAAAGCGAAGCAAAGGGGGCGGGGCTTAGCGGCGTTCGCAGGCAGAGAGCAGGTAGGGAGAGGACCTGCTCTCTGCCTGAGCATGAGGGGAGTCTGCTGGAGCAGCGCTGCTTCAGCGACCTCCCCAATCCACCGCTCGGTGTTAAGCCAGTCCAGGACAGCTTGTCCTGGACTGGCTTAGGTAAGCAAAAAATGCCGCCCTCCCTGGGGCCCTGACATAGCGCCGACTGAAGCGGTCGCTTCAGGTCGCCTCATGGGAGGTGCGGCGCTGGTGGGGTCTCTCCCAAACCCAGAGTATAATAGCTGGAAGCCCAGGGGAGATGACAAAATGACTCAATGTACCCATGTCACTGCTGAGGCCCAATCACAAGCTTCAGCGGTGTCATCAGAGAAGAGTGCCAAATGCCGCAAGGAGGAAGACATAAAGTGCCAGACACTGAGGAAGCCTAGAAGAGGTAAAGCGGGTAATGGTAAGTAAATAGGGCCCATTACAGCCTATTTAAAAAACAGAAGTAGCAGTGCTCACCAGGCCTCTATGCTTGCGGGCCCCATAGCATAGCTGCTATGGTGTTAGTTGCTGCTGGGTAGGCTTTTAGAATTTAGGGCCCCACTTGTAAACTTGCCCAGAGCTTCACTTTGTCTAAAATCGGCCTTGCCTATGGGAGAAGTGGTATGTTGCTTTCCCATGGTGCTTAGTGCATGGGACTTATATGGATTTAGTATTGAGCTTGAAGTTAGTATCGGATGGCCTATGATCACAGGTCCACTTGGTTTCCACCAGGGTATACCTATACAATAGCTGATATAATTCCTTAAATCTGTTCAGTCATTAGTTAGCCACAAATTTCTAGGGTAAAGCTGTGGAACCTCTGCGGAGTAAAAAAAAAATCTTGAGTTTCGTCCATCTCTACTGTTAACACTTCTATATTTCAGTGTTCCTATATTGCAGAATTTTGATTTCTGCACCTGCTGAAAACTTTTGCACAGTTGGGTATATTCCATTCTAAATATTGCTGACTATTGTACTGCGTGGGTTGATTTATTTATTTTTTTTCCAGGTTAAAATGGGACTATAGTGATACATCTGAATCTGATAATAATGATAATTAGTCGTCATATTTGGCCGTTTAGACACCTTAATTAGACAGTTAATTGATTGCCAGAACCAAAACATCATATTTCATAGGAATTCTGATGATGACATTTGTTAAGGGAGTAAAATAATATTTAGGCGACTCAACATTCTCATTGTAATTGTGTCGCCCGCTAATAATGCTCCATGTAATTAGGCAATGACTAATTAAAGATTAATAAGGGAGATATCTGACCTGACTATGCACTTCCACTATATACAGCTAGCAGTTTGTGCAGAAGGGGATATTTGCATGTAATAGTTGGCAGATTAAATACGGTTAACTGGTAACACATATCTATTGTAAATGTGTCCCCTCCCAGACTGTAAGCATGTCATAAATAATAGAGTATTATCAACAGCCAGGGCAAGACATTACCTAGAAAACCAACAATTACGTGGAATAGTTGTGAAATAATACTAAGAAAATAAAAGCTTCAATACACAGACCTCTCCTGGAACCTACAACATGGCTAGTATTCTCTGTATGTCTGCCCAATGTCATAAGTTGAAAGAGAATTTCAAGATCAACACGACGAAGCACCGCGCTTACTGCAAATGGTGAAGGAACACACATAGCATTATTTCGACTGATAAAACTGTTACCAGGTCTAAAAAGCCAATGCCAATGCTCATCTGATCGGTGCTGTCACCATGAACATTTTGGTGTTTTGTATATCCAAATCCATTCAGCCATTCCAAAGATATAAGCCCTTAGTGCAGATTAGGGTCTACTAGCCAACTGGGCAGTAACACTTTAGATGCTTCTGGAGGTGGAGTCTCTGTGTTCTAGGCCACTGCCCACTTGGCTAACAGTCCCTAATCTGCACCAAAATTAAAAGGGCTAATATGTTTAGAATGGGTCCACAGATTTGGAAAAACAAAACATCAAAATGCTCTGGGTGACAGCGTCAGATGATGTAAATGATTGGGATTTGCAGACCTGGTAACAGGTCCTCTTTAAAGGGGTTTTCCCCCTATCAAATATTTATCCCTTATTCACAGAATAGGAGGTAAAGTATCTTTTAAAGGTGTTTTCCCATCTCACTGTCTCAGCAGTCTGCCTGCAGTCTGTTCTTCTCACTTCCTGTACCCCCTCCCCAGCTTGCTGGACGGGATACCACTAATACTTATGGAGATCAGATAATATGCACATGCTAGTAGAGAACGGACTCAGTGTTATCTGTGTGTTTACATATAGAGATAACAGGCTTTATCAGCAAACTGCAATTAGCTGAACAATTGGGTAAATTTACCCAATTGTAGGCGTCCAAGCTTGTGGAAACAGTTTGGCCCTTTCTTATATTGGAATGTCTCTATGCCTTAATGTGTGTCGGCATATTCTATCTTATGTTCTATTAACACAACCAAGCTAAATCTTAGACTTGTGTTTAACAAATCTGCCTTTTTCACTGACCCATTCACCTCTACCAGAAAATTGGGCAAGTGAAAATGACCCAATAATCTGACCCGTAAAAAAAAAATAGAGCATGCTCTATTTTTTCATGGACTGCCAAGGAAGTTTGTCATGTGGGTAGGCTCTTAGAAATAATGCAGCTTTGGTAGAGAATATCTCAGCAATACAAATAATCTCACAATTGTTCATCATCTTTTTTCAATCTGAAAGAATTAGGATCGATGGGTCTATTTATTTTTTAATTACATGTAAAAAAAAAGCCCACTAAATAATACAATTTAAAAAAAAACACACTAGTAGGAATATATCTTTAAATAAGCTACAAAATGCCGAATATTTTTGAGTTTCCCTGTTTTTCAAAGAAGAAAATACAAAAAGTCAACATCACAGTTACTTATCTATAAACCCCCCACAATTTCTGTTCCGTAAGTGGCTCCAAATACCACCTGAGAGCTTAATTATAGCAAGAAATGGATGGAAAACGCTGCACCTATTGTTCCTCCAGTTGTTTGCCAGGGGTCTTGTCAATTGTGCTTGGACAGGGGTTTACAAAGAGTTCAAGTCATCTCTAAAATTAATAACAAGTGAATGCTGAAATGAGTGCGTTTCTAGCGCTGACATTGTGCCGGGGCTGCCAGCGGGGGTCCAAGTGCAGTTAGAAGGAAAGGGAAGGTTTTAAACAGAGGACTTAGAAACAAAGTCAACATACGGCAATTATGTTGAAGAAGTCATCATCTCCGAGGGTGTCCAAAATAGAGGATACTGTTTGCTTGGCAATTGTCAGGCGGAGTCCTTTCATGCTCCCACTTACATCAACCAAAATCACCACGTCTTTCGGGGAGGTAGCTGCCTGGATGTACCTGAACAGAAAAGTTACAGAGTTGTTGTTATTGTTTTTCATCTTTTTGTTATAGTTCATTCCCGGTCAATGCTATATTTTGTCTTCTCTGCTGTACTTACCATTTTCGGTTTCTGCAGTCAAATGCAATGACGCCGTTCTCATCGGGCTCCCATTTAATACCTAAAATGGTAAAACCGAAGATGTCAAATGCAATAAAACATTCTGTTCTTAAGAGCAGAGACAAGATCCTTGTTGCTATGCTTATCCAAATTTCAGCTATGTAAAGGTGCAATACGTAAGGAACAGATAGGAACAGAGAGGCAGAGCATACAAAGTAGTATGTGTGTGTTGGTGGGTGGGGGGGGGGGGGTGGATGCTCCTGCTGCAGATAATAGCCTTACAGTCAGTCCGAGCTGTGCTATTCTCATATAAAATTATTTACATATATTGTTTTAAAAAATGAGATAAATGATTTATTAGATAACTAACATCAGTTCATTGGTGGTCATAGCCCGCTACCCCCACTGATCACCTCTTTGAAGTGCATAGACAAGTACTGCGGCCTCTTCATTGCATATAAAGCACAGCGCTGTGTATTGTATAGAGGTGGTGGCTGGCATTGCAGCACAATCCCATTTCCTTGACGTTACACCACAGCCTGTGAAAATGAAGTGACACTCATCTAAGATCCAGGCACCACAGCCTCTTCAAACAGCTGATCCGTAGGGGCACCGGTTCTCAGCCTTACCAGACTGGTATGGGCAACCTATTCTAATAGGCCTTCAATATAAAAATATCAGAAAAAATACCCGCAATATAAACAAGGGGTTGGATTGTATAACTGGTTCTTCCTTTTCTGAATTAAAGAGAACCTGCCAGTTCCTCCGCCAACTCTATCTCTCTATATCCAGCAATAGATCCTTCTTCATTGATTTTGTTACATTTTAATTTTTTTGCATTTGCTGCAGTTATCATTTTCTAACAGCTATTAAAAACATTTATTAAATCGTAAACTCCTTACCAGGGTATTGCCGAAAAAATCCTTTCGCACTTCCAAAATATTGCCATATGAGGGAAGGGTCACGGTCAAAGTTGTCAACAAAAACCTTATTTAAAGATTCCGACCAATAAATTCCATTCACTATTTCAGGATCTGGAAAGAAAGAAAATAAAAATCGTAAACCTTAAAGAGGAATAGATGATGATAAAGAATGGACATTTGGTGATCAATAATGACCGTCCGATCACCTTAAAGGGAGTCTGTTACCTGAATCTGGCATATCATTCCAGCCATGCAGACAGAGGTTAGGGTCATATGAATCAAATGGTATATAGCCTTTCGAAATCGGTGCGTCTGTTGTCACTTTTTAAGTCAATATGCAAATGAGCTCTTTGGGGCAACAAGGGTGTTACCACTTAACTCTTTGGAGCAATGATAACAGCCTCGTTTCTCAAGAGTTGACTTTCATATTGACAAAAATGGCAATATGTCAGCAATGATGGTACCGATTCAGAAGAAGAAAACACTGTTTGATTCATATGACCCGAACCTATTTATTTGTAGACTGGATTAATAATCTGGCTCTGGTGACATACTCCGTATAACCACACCTTAGGTTTGCAAATCCTAAGTAGACCTATATGTCTCCAAGGTTACAGACTGCAAACAAACCTATATAATCTGATCCTGCCGTCATACTCCCCACCTATCTATGAGGACAGCACATTCAGAGATTCAGAACAGAATTGCCATAAGCATCACCCCTTATTTATATAGGTCATCCCCCAAATGCCACCTCGTTGCATTTGATTCAGACGTAGTGTATATCCCCCTTAACACACACTAGAGTTCATAAAGACCCTAAGTAACAAGCCGCTGCAGTCATGTTTTATCTGCCCCTGCTTATTACTAAACCATTGCATGTATGTTACCAGAAAGTAAGAGACCAAGGCAATAGAATTTGACTACATGATCAGACTCCTGTATGTTTGTTTGTGGTCTGTAACCATGGGGACACATTGACTCCCTATAACAGCTGTATACACAAAATGGTAGGATATGTTAAAATAAGATAGGTTTGAAAAGTTGCTTCAGGCAAAAACACAGATTCTTTTGTTGCAGATTTTGCTGCGTTTTTTTTGAGCCGAACCTAGGAATGACCACAAAAGGAATGGGAAGTATATAGGAAGCTCTTATACTTCTACCTTCTGCTCAATACACTCCTGACTTTGGCTCAAAAAACCGCAACAAAATCTGCAACGAAAAAAGCTACGTTTCCACAACGTGGGGTCTTAATCTCTTTATTTTAGATAGTGTATATACTCGAGTATAAGCTGACCCGAATATAAGCTGAGGCCCCTAATTTTACCACAAAAAACTGGGAAAACTTATTAACTCGAGTATAAGCCGAGGGGGGAAATGCAGCAGCTACTGGAAAATTTCAAAAATGAAAATGGTCGGAGTTTTTGGGTGCAGGAGGTGCTGGGGAAGGGGAGGGAGTGTTTCGGTGTCTGTCTGCCCCTTCCCTGAGCTTGAGGACTGGGTTTTCTTTCCTCCACTTGGAATTCAGTCTGGCTGAATATAGGGGATCTGCAGTGCTCCTATTAACCCCTTCCTGATGGAACAGGAGCACTGCAGAGCCCCTATATTCAGTAGACCGGGCACTGTCAGACACAGGGATACCTAATGTGTTTGTGTTTCACAGTCATTTTCTACTTTTATATGTATTCTAGGGAAAGGAGGGATTTACAACTTTTATTTTCTTTATTTTTTTTAAAGCTGCTTTTTTCCCCCACTATTTTATGGGAGATTCTATACATTACTATTGCGGCTGGTCATAGACCCCCCCCTCCTCGCCAAAAAAACCTCAAGTATAAGCCGAGAAGGGCTTTTTCAGCACAAAACCTGGGCTGAAAAATTCGGCTTATGCTCGAGTATATATGGTACATTGGAAAAATAAAGTGGTTTTTATAAGTGCACAAACCCTCAAATGCTCATATAAGTTAAAAATGGAGCTCTCCTTTAAATTTTCAACTGCTTGTAATTCATTCTCTTCTGAAAATTCCTATGCTGATGCTGCGTTTTATAAATTTTCTCCTAATAAATCTCCATTAAAGAAGACACTTTTACAATCCCCCTCTAGAATATTCCATGTCGTACTTATTTCCTATCCTGTGGATAGCACATAGGGAATAGATGTCTGTAATGGGGCAACCTCTAATCTAATCTAATCTAGTGTATAGAGAAGTGGTCACAGATTGTCACAAAAAATCATTAGTCCACATGAAAGCTCAGGTGAGGCCAGATAACTTCTATTATAAGTAAATTTTACAATGGATTGTTCTGCAAATTCACCCTAGATTTTACATTATTCAATAGAAATGATAAAATCCACAACTTCTCTGTACAAGAAAAACCAGGTTGCAGATTTGGGAACCATGGTCGGTTTCCATACAGACTTTTCTTGAAAACCCTAAATTTACAGATTAGTGTCTTAAAATAGCCCTACAAACACTGATATGTCATATGGCTTGATGGTTTTATGCTTACATAATCATATTTGCAACAAGAGACAGCATAGTAGCCTTGTGCCACTGGAGGGCGCCAGTGCTTAGCTTTGAACTCGCCTTAGTAAACACATAAATAATATGCATACGTAAATATGTATATGATAATAAAGTTCACTTTTCTCATAGATTTTCACATGAAATGGTTACTTGGCAATCTATTGTTGCCTGCACATCTTCCTTATTCCCAGTCACATTAATAAATATACAGTTTTAAGAGGTTCTGGATCAAACTTTGGAAAGAACAAGGCAAAATGTTAGTTACAGATGCGTCCTTCCTGTTGTCTGACAATGTCCATGTTTTGTGATATTGTGTCACAAAATAACTTCCCATGGGTATGTTTACACGGCGGAAAATGGATTCCACATTTGAACATACCGTGCGGCTGGCCGTGACAGAATGCCGATGCTGTGCACCAGCTTCCCGTTCCGGATTGGGCCCGAATGAATGGGAGTCTCAGGACGCGGACGCCGCAACAAGATAGGACATTTTGCTTCTTTTTTCTGCTACCAGCTAGAAGAAAAAAGAAGCGAGCGGCTACCATTGAATCAATGAGAGCCGTTTTGGCAGGCGGATTTTGAAGCAGATTCTGTGTCAAAATCCGCTGCCAAAAAACTGTGTGTGAACTAGCTCTATATGTGTCTAAGTCTAAGTGCGCCACCCAGTGGTTTTATTGTGATAAAGATTTTGTTAGCATGTTGCAATATTGCATCACAAGGGTGAAGCGGAAGTCACCGAAAGGCTCCATACTGCCCCATGATAGATATCTGGAGAAGAACTAACAACATACAGAGGTACATGGCTCTGTATCCATTGTACTAGTGCACACGGGTGAACCTACCTTTTTTGCCGCCCGAGGCGGACGACAGAAAGCCCCCCCCCCTCCCCGGGAGGAGGGGGTGGAGCGGAGGGGGCGGGAGGAGCGAAGGGGGTGGGGCAGAGCGAAGGGGGGCGTGGCGGAGCGGCATTAGCAGGCAGGGAGAATACCTGCTCTCTGCCTGAGTGTGAGGGGAGGTCGCTGGAGCAGAGCTAAATCCACAGGGCCTCCCCAATCCACCGCTCGCTTCCTGTGCCAGGCTGCCGAGACAGTAATGCTAAGCCAGTCCAGGACAGCTTGTCCTGGACTGGCTTAGGTAAGCAAAAATGCAAAAAAGCGGTCGCTTCAGGTCGCCTCATGTGAGTTGCAGCGCTGCTAGCGCATCTCAATAAATTAAAATAGCATCAATACTATGGTTGGGTTGTGCTTGGATTTGGTGATGTCAAAGGGCACATGGAAGGGTTATTATCGTGATTTAGGAATTGTCCCTCTTTGAGTTCACCAATAGTTAAACATAAGAAGCATGTGGGCCCATTTATGAAACCTTTGTATTGGGCCCACCAATGTCTTAAATGGCTGTGCATGCATGTTCAGCCAAGCCTAGCATTGAAGGATGGGTTCACACCAGTGCCCGGTCTCCGCTTTGTGGGTTTCAGTCATCTGCCGACAGGAGACGGAAACCTGGCAGTCAGTGTCCACCCGTGAGCGTCTTCTGGTCTCCACGGCGGAACCATTTTTTTTTAAACGAGACACAAAGCCTTGCTTGTCCAACTTTGTGTCCAGTTAAAAAAAACGGTTTTGCCGCCGAGAGGAAGAAGAAACTCACAGGTGGATACTTTGCAAACCCATTCAAATGAATGGGTTTGAAAACTGACTCAGGTTTCCGTCTTATGTCCGAGAAACTGGACAGGAGACGGAAACCGGCAAAGCGGAGACCGGGTGCAGGTGTGAACCCGCCCTCAGCCAGCAACTATTGCAGTTTTAGTCTAATAAGTCCAAGGCGAGAGAAAAATTGGACCCTATACAAGACAGTCCTGATTTACTATGTAAAGTGCATCCTTAATTATACATCGACTATTCTATAATATTAATGCAATATGTTTTTTAAAAAATGGTGATTTTTGGATTTTTTAATTTACAAAACTGATTCCCAGTCATTTCTAAGCATGAATTCCCTAAATATAGGAAAGACCAGATAACTCCTATCACTGAACTCCAGGGATACCACTATTATAAAAAAAAAATGAAGGAAATTGTTTTTGTGAATGTCACCGTCTGCTTTAGTTTGCGAATAATGTGGGATACAATCTTATGTTCAAGTGCGGATATCTAACATTTGTTGCTTCCAAGACCCGTCAGGAATGTTTGACAGTTCTTTGTAAAGTATTGGAACGAGCGCAGGGAGATAAATGGACTCCGCTTGTGTGAGGTGACTCAAAATCCACTGGAGACAATTTATTCTAAATTATTGGCCAAGTTTCTGTTTATTTTGCCACAAGATGGGAAATCTGTTACAAGGCCTCTGGGATATTTCCATGATCTGGCCCAGTTTTATTTAACATATTCTGACCATTACTTCAATAGGATTAGTTCCAATTAATCAAGTTAATATTATAAAAGGAAGACTAAATCTAGAAAGTAATATTTTCATACATGGAGTGTAGACATAATATACATTATTCATGTATTTCCCGGTATATCCATCGCAAATGCGAAAAAGACACCAACCCCTGACTACAAGATTTATGATACTTTGTAACAATACCTATAATTGTTAGATATATCTGTCTCCTATATAGGGAGTGCAGTTATCTTCTAGCTGTAATATAGGATGCAATGTCCCCAAAGGTTACTAGAGAAAGTGAATGACTGATTCATGCTGGAAATAACACCCACATTTCTGGACAATATAAACATAAATTCTTTCACAGTATGTTGTCTAGTTTCTATATATACCATATATACTTCTGTCTAGTTTCTATATACCTCTGTCACCATTGTGATACAGACTGGAATGTCTCAGAAGGCTACTAGAGAAGGAGAATGGTGAGCTTATGTTAGAAATGACTCAAATATAAAAGGGCAATATAAGCTGTATTCTTTAACAGTATATAATTCCGGCACCAATGTCATACTGACTGCAACGTCTTCAGAGGTTACTAGAGAGAGTAAATGACTATAACCTATAGTTTTGCCTTATGACTGTGATATGATATGGGCTGCAAGGTCTCCAAAGGTTACTAGAGAAAGTGAATAACAAGTTAATGTTGGAAATAGAACCCACATTTCTGGACAATATAAATATTCATTCTTGAACATTATTCTATACAGATTCTAGGTATATTTCTTCCACTGGAGTGATTCAGGTTGAAATGTCTCGGAAGGGTACTAGAGAGTGAAAATAGTTGGCTCAAGTCAGGAATGATGTGTATGTAGACAATATAAATCGTAATTCTGTAGTATTTTTTACAATTCTATCATCAATGTCATATTGAATGCAACGTCTACAAAGGTTACTAGAGAGGGTGAATGACTAGTTCATTCATGTACAGTACAATAAAAATCTATAAGCCATTTAACGAAGCAGTCCATTTTGTTTGTTGGATTTGTAATATATTGAAGGCATGTGGGAAAACAGTATCACCACATATATTTCTACGGATATCAACAGAGGAGTAACTAAAGGCTTGTCAAGGGCCCTGGTACAAAAGTTCAGTTTGGGAGCCCTGTGCAACATCTCTTCACAACTGTCGGCCGCATTTTCATCCATACATTATAGCACCATGTACATGTCCCTTTATTTCTCTATCTGGATCAAGAGCTCCATAAAGACTTGCTCACAACATGTCTGTGCACACAAACTGCCCCCCACACAATGATAATGACCCCTTTTGTGCCACAGTCTACCCCACAGAATCCCTTCTGGACTATATGCTGCTGACCGACTTCTAAATTTCTCCTTTCTGACAGTGGCAGGCTGTGTATCATAAGTCCTCTCACTCCAGTGCACCAGAGGCCATGGGAAATAAGTTTACGATGTGCAGCTATCAAAGGAAGTCAGAAAGGAGATTAGAGAAGTTTAACCAGCACCAGTGTGTTGAGGGTGGGACGCCCTGGCTTCTGGACCAGGCAGCAGCTGCGACCCCAATAGTTATGCCAATGGGCCTCATGATATGTACAGTATGAATAAGACATTTGAAAAGTTGTTGGTGGCAGCGGTTCCTCTCCTACGAAATATATATATGGGTCTTGTATTTGTTTTATTTATTGGAAGGTTTTATAGCCCAGAAACTAGTAGACGTTGCTGGCCCTTTTGGTGTTCAATCGCGTCCATGAGAGCCAAATACTTTTTCACTGAACCGACGAGGATACAGTGAAACTGAAAATTAAAAGGTAAATGAAGCGTGGCGGTTTCTAAGTTAGCAATTGGGTATTGTTAAAAGTTGGTATTGTTAACAAAAGCAAAGTTTCAGGGTGTTACATTTCATTTAGCTGCCAGGGCGAACAGGGGGTCAGATCATTGCTTTCCACAGTTCATAGTCACAAATCTAAAGCCTGTACAGAGAACTGGAACACTGTGTATACTATGATTGTGCATCATCGCTTTCCATGGATGGGCCCGCTAGCACCTGCATGTTTTTATGTGTTTTACAGTAGTACAAATGGGACCCATCTACTGGTTCTGATACGTTAATCTCGATACTGTATACTAATTCAATTTCTACAGATAGAAAAAAGGTCCTGTCTTCTTTTCCTTTGGTAGAACAGACTCTTCTTCCATCACTTACATTCAAAAACTTTGCATATTAAAGAGACTCAAAATCCATTAAAGACTATTTATTATAAATTATTGGCTACATTTTTGTTTATTTTGCCCAAATCGTGTAGATATTTGTAGATGGGCACACTATACATTAAATCAAGATCTTTTATTTCCAGATTTGGAACCAAAAAATTAGAAGTAAATGGGGAACTGAGCAGCCAGGGACATGTTTGGGTGATTTTTGTAGGACCTTTAGGACATCTACACCATTTTGAAAAAAAAAATCTTGTGTGAATTTTACCGCTTGAGGTTATGAATAGAGATGAGCGAACAGTGTTCTATCGAACTCATGTTCGATCGGATATTAGGCTATTCGGCATGTTCGAATCGAATCGAACACCGCGTGGTAAAGTGCGCCATTACTCGATTCCCCTCCCACCTTCCCTGGCGCCTTTTTTGCTCCAATAACAGCGCAGGGTAGGTGGGACAGGAACTACGACACCGGTGACGTTGAGAAAAGTAGGCAAAACCCATTGGCTGCCGAAAACATGTGACCTCTAATTTAAAAGAACAGCGCCGCCCAGGTTCGCGTCATTCTGAGCTTGCAATTCACCGGGGACGGAGGTTTCCGTCCAGCTAGCTAGGGGTTAGATTCTGGGTAGGCAGGGACAGGCTAGGATAGGAAGGAGAAGACAACCACAACAGCTCTTGTAAGAGCTAAATTCCAGGGAGAAGCTTGTCAGTGTAACGTGGCACTGACGGGCTCAATCGCCGCAACCCAGCTTTCCCAGGATCCTGAATGGAATACACTGTCAGTGTATTCCCGTATACCCGATATATACCCCCGATACCCGTTCCAACGGTGTGCCCCCCCACCTTCACCCCAGAAATACCCTGCAAGTCCCCTAGCAATAGGATTGGGGCTATATACACCCACTATTTTTGCTACTGCCATATGGTGCCATTGTCTCACTGGGAATTCAAAGAATATATTGGGCTTACATATAACTTCAATTCCAGGGAGAAGCTTGTCAGTGTAACGTGGCACTGACGGGCTCAATCGCCGCAACCCAGCTTTCCCAGGATCCTGAATGGAACACACTGACAGTGTATTCCCGTATACCCCATATATACACCCCAAATCCCCGTTCCAACGGTGTGCCCCCCCACCTTCACCTCAGAAATACCCTGCAAGTCCCCTAGCAATAGAATTGGGGCTATATACACCCACAATTTTTGCTACTGGTATATAGTGCCATTGTCTGACTGGGAATTCAAAGAATATATTGGGGTGACGTGCACCCACAATTTTTGCTACTGCTATACAGTGCCATTGTCTCACTGGGAATTCAAAGAATATATTGGGGTTATGTGCACCCACAATTTTTACTACTGGTATATAGTGCCATTGTCTGACTGGGAATTCAAAGAATATATGGGGGTTACGTGCACCCACAATTTTTGCTACTGCTATACAGTTCCATTGTCTCACTGGGAATTCAAAGAATATATGGGGGTTATGTGCACCCACAATTTTTACTACTGGTATATAGTGCCATTGTCTGACTGGGAATTCAAAGAATATATGGGGGTTATGTGCACCCACAATTTTTAATACTGGTATACAGTGCCATTGTCTGACTGGGAATTCAAAGAATATATTGGGGTTATGTGCACCCACAATTTTTACTACTGGTATACAGTGCCATTGTCTGACTGGGAATTCAAAGAATATATGGGGGTTATGTGCACCCACAATTTTTACTACTGGTATACAGTGCCATTGTCTGACTGGGAATTCAAAGAATATATGGGGGTTACGTGCACCCACAATTTTTGCTACTGCTATACAGTGCCATTGTCTCACTGGGAATTCAAAGAATATATTGGGGTTATGTGCACCCACAATTTTTACTACTGGTATATAGTGCCATTGTCTGACTGGGAATTCAAAGAATATATGGGGGTTATGTGCACCCACAATTTTTGCTACTGCTATACAGTGCCATTGTCTCACTGGGAATTCAAAGAATATATTGGGGTTATGTGCACCCACAATTTTTACTACTGGTATACAGTGCCATTGTCTGACTGGGAATTCAAAGAATATATGGGGGTTACGTGCACCCACAATTTTTGCTACTGCTATACAGTTCCATTGTCTCACTGGGAATTCAAAGAATATATTGGGGTTATGTGCACCCACAATTTTTACTACTGGTATACAGTGCCATTGTCTGACTGAGAATTCAAAGAATATATGGGGGTTACGTGCACCCACAATTTTTGCTACTGCTATACAGTTCCATTGTCTCACTGGGAATTCAAAGAATATATGGGGGTTATGTGCACCCACAATTTTTACTACTGGTATATAGTGCCATTGTCTGACTGGGAATTCAAAGAATATATGGGGGTTATGTGCACCCACAATTTTTACTACTGGTATATAGTGCCATTGTCTGACTGGGAATTCAAAGAATATATTGGGGTTATGTGCACCCACTATTTTTAATACTGGTATACAGTGCCATTGTCTGACTGGGAATTCAAAGAATATATGGGGGTTATGTGCACCCACAATTTTTGCTACTGCTATACAGTGCCATTGTCTCACTGGGAATTCAAAGAATATATTGGGGTTATGTGCACCCACAATTTTTACTACTGGTATACAGTGCCATTGTCTGACTGGGAAATCAAAGAATATATGGGGGTTACGTGCACCCACAATTTTTGCTACTGCTATACAGTGCCATTGTCTCACTGGGAATTCAAAGAATATATTGGGGTTATGTGCACCCACAATTTTTACTACTGGTATATAGTGCCATTGTCTGACTGGGAATTCAAAGAATATATGGGGGTTACGTGCACCCACAATTTTTGCTACTGCTATACAGTGCCATTGTCTGACTGGGAATTCAAAGAATATATTGGGGTTATGTGCACCCACAATTTTTACTACTGGTATACAGTGCCATTGTCTGACTGGGAATTCAAAGAATATATTGGGGTTACAAATACCCTCATTTCTTGCTACTGCCATATAGTGCCAGTTTCTGACTGGTAATTCAAAGAATATATGGGGGTTATGTGCACCCACAATTTTTACTACTGGTATATAGTGCCATTGTCTGACTGGGAATTCAAAGAATATATGGGGGTTATGTGCACCCACAATTTTTACTACTGGTATATAGTGCCATTGTCTGACTGGGAATTCAAAGAATATATGGGGGTTATGTGCACCCACAATTTTTACTACTGGTATATAGTGCCATTGTCTGACTGGGAATTCAAAGAATATATGGGGGTTATGTGCACCCACAATTTTTAATACTGGTATACAGTGCCATTGTCTGACTGGGAATTCAAAGAATATATTGGGGTTACGTGCACCCACAATTTTTACTACTGGTATACAGTGCCATTGTCTGACTGGGAATTCAAAGAATATATGGGGGTTACGTGCACCCACAATTTTTGCTACTGCTATACAGTGCCATTGTCTGACTGGGAATTCAAAGAATATATTGGGGTTATGTGCACCCACTATTTTTAATACTGGTATACAGTGCCATTGTCTGACTGGGAATTCAAAGAATATATGGGGGTTATGTGCACCCACAATTTTTACTACTGGTATACAGTGCCATTGTCTGACTGGGAATTCAAAGAATATATGGGGGTTACGTGCACCCACAATTTTTGCTACTGCTATACAGTGCCATTGTCTCACTGGGAATTCAAAGAATATATTGGGGTTATGTGCACCCACAATTTTTACTACTGGTATATAGTGCCATTGTCTGACTGGGAATTCAAAGAATATATGGGGGTTACGTGCACCCACAATTTTTGCTACTGCTATACAGTGCCATTGTCTGACTGGGAATTCAAAGAATATATTGGGGTTATGTGCACCCACTATTTTTAATACTGGTATACAGTGCCATTGTCTGACTGGGAATTCAAAGAATATATGGGGGTTATGTGCACCCACAATTTTTAATACTGGTATACAGTGCCATTGTCTGACTGGGAATTCAAAGAATATATTGGGGTTACGTGCACCCACAATTTTTACTACTGGTATACAGTGCCATTGTCTGACTGGGAATTCAAAGAATATATGGGGGTTACGTGCACCCACAATTTTTACTACTGGTATACAGTGCCATTGTCTGACTGGGAATTCAAAGAATATATTGGGGTTATGTGCACCCACAATTTTTACTACTGGTATACAGTGCCATTGTCTGACTGGGAATTCAAAGAATATATGGGGGTTACGTGCACCCACAATTTTTACTACTGGTATACAGTGTCATTGTCTGACTGGGAATTCAAAGAATATATTGGGGTTATGTGCACCCACAATTTTTACTACTGGTATATAGTGCCATTGTCTGACTGGGAATTCAAAGAATATATTGGGGTTATGTGCACCCACTATTTTTACTACTGGTATACAGTGCCATTGTCTGACTGGGAATTCAAAGAATATATGGGGGTTACGTGCACCCACAATTTTTGCTACTGGTATACAGTGCCATTGTCTCACTGGGAATTCCACAAATAATTTGGGGATTCATTCACCCTACATCTCAGGCTCTTGCCATATTCACCCAGGTTGTCAGTGCTGCACCAGCTCGTTCCCAGACAGCTCGGCCCGAAAAACACGTTACCTATATAGAGGATTTGGACAATGAAGACAACATGTTCTAAATCTAATGTCTGCACCTTCTCCAGAATTAAAATAAAGGCAGCGTTTAACTTTCAAATAGCACTGCACAAAGGAAGAGCTTATCAGCTTGTCTCATGACATGCTACTGAAAAGTTTCATTTGTGTATCTTAATGTAAATATAGTTGTATAAGCTTTTTGGGTTTTAGGCACTGCCAAGTTATTTATTACCACCCGCTCCCTTATAATGATGATGACGCCAAAGTCACTGTGGGTGTTCAGAGCTCACAGCTTTGGGTGACATTTGTCTTGCTCTCTGTCGGTACCAGCTGTCTTTTTGGATACCGTAAAGTTATGTTGACTTTATTAACAGCTATAGAAGCTTTAGCTAGGTTGTGACGGTGTGTAACCCTAACAACACTAAGTGGGATACACATTAATAGTCAGTCTATGTACGCTAAACGTATCACTGAAGTAATTTTTTTTTCCCTCTCCCCTAATATAAGAAAGGAACAGACATTAGACCTAGACCGGGGTTCGAGGCTTGAAAAAATCCAGTATTATTTGTTCTTCATGATGTGAAATATGTGTTGAAAAGCAACCCAAGATGAAGTCAGCCATGTGTGCCAGTGTGTTACTTGGCATGCCTTTGCTGGCCCCAACTGTAAGGGTCACTCTCCATTTCCTCCATTTTCCACTCCCCTTCACACCATTTGTGGTGAAGCAATGGGATGCACTGAAGTGCACCCTCTAGCCTCGTGTGGGATAGGGACATCAGATGCCACTCCAACCCCCTCGTCTTCCTCCGCCAGCCAACGGTGCGAAGATGAGAGGAGTGTGCTCTGAATGTTTTCTGCCTAGCAGAGGCTAGTTTTCACTTACGAAAATGGCCCCACTTTGACCTGTATATCAGGCACAATGGTGTAGGTTTCAAAGAAACATGGCACCAACAAGTTGGAAAACGTGGGCCATGCGTGGACCGTGTTTGAGTCTGGCAAGCTCAAGATCTGCTACCAGGTTCCAGCCATTATCACAGGCGCAAAAATGCCAGGCCCCAGGTGTAGCAGGGAAAAAAAAATGCCATCTCAGCCAGGATGGCATCCCTGACCTCGGAGGCACTGTGCTGTCTGTCCCCCAAGCTGATCAGTTTCAGCACGGCCTGCTGACATCTCCCCATGCCAGTGTTACAGTGTTTTCCGCTAGTAGCTGGGGTGGAGGTTGCAGCTTCGTAGGGTTTCAGTCTACTCCTGCCATGAATTTTGGCCTGGGAGAGGAGATAGGCCACCCCGGTTTGCACCCGGGGAACAGACTCCACCACATTCACCCTGCCTGTCATTAAAGATAAGCACTGCAGCATCCCTGACCACAGGCGCTTGTCCATGTGTCGGTGGTCAAGTGGACCTTGCAGCAAAGCGCAGAGCTCTGGGCCCGACTGATGTTATGGGACACATGCAGGCGCAAGGCAGAGACAGCACACCAAGAGAAGTAGTAACGGCTAGGCCCAGCATAGGGAGGTGCCCCAGCTGCCATCTGCTGACGGAAGGCCTGGGTCTCCAGAAGCATAAACAAACACCAACATCTCCAGGGCCAGCAGTTTATCGATGAGGCTGTTACAGGCTTGGGCATGGGGGTGGGTTGTATTGTACTTCTGCCTGCAATGAAAAGCTTGGGAAATGTGGAGTGGCTGGGAAGAGGCGCATGATGGTGCAGGCCAAAAGGGCGCATGAGGGTGAACTCCCCAATGTGTCAGAGATAGGTGTGTAGGTGTCCTTGCATCATATACTTGCACCATATTTGGCTTTGGAAGTTAATTTTGTGCCAAAAAGTGGTTAAGACAGCGATCCCTCAGCTACTCCCGTTACACTGTCTATTGAAGTTACCATCTGTGGAAGTGGACCACCATTTCTAAGATCCCAAAGGAAGCAGGCAAGAGATGTGCAGTTCAGAAAAAAAGATGAGAAAATAAGTTTAGGCTGTAGAGCACAGAGGGATCGGAGAGGACAGAGCTGGTGTCGGCCAGGTATTCCCACAACATGCGCCTATACTTGTCCCTCCTGGTGACACTAGGCCCCTGAGTGGCAGTAATTTGTCCAGGGGGGCCATTAACGTGTTCCAGACCTAGGAATAAGTCTTCCAACAGGGTAGAGTTTTGCATGCCTTTGCTTCTACCCACTGTTTTTGCTGCTTAGCTTCCCTCCACATCTACTCTGCTTTCACCCCTAAACATCACCCCAGTTTATGCCTTTGCTTCTACCCAGGTTTTTTGTTGATTTAGCTTCCCTCTACATCTACACTGCTTTAGCCCCTAGACATCACCCCTGTCCATGTGGGGTCGGTGGCCTCGTCATCCACCAACTCCTCTTCCAATTGCGCACTGCCCCCTTACTGCAAACCGCACATGACCACAGCTTGCCTTGATGGCAACTGTGTCTCATGATCCCCACTTAGGTCCAGACAAGTCGGTGGCGGGTCCAAAACCCCAAAATTGGAAGGAAATGGCAGATGCTGCAGTATTTCTAACACCTGTTCCTGGTGCTCGGGCCTGGTCTGTGTTGTACCCTGCACCCTGCTTAACGCATCTGCCATATCCGAAGTTGTGCTGAGCGCATGCTAATGTTTCGTGTCCAGTGCAATGGATGGGATGGGATTTCACATAAGTCTGCCACCCATGGCCACTCATGGTTGAGCAACTGAGGGAGTTGACTTTGACGAACCCGAGGGTTTTGGAGTTGGAACTACATCAAAGGTCTGTGCTGCTCACACACTCTGCTCAACACATGATATGTTTAGTGCCAGCAGTGTGGAGACGTCGCACAACAGCCGTTGTTCCAGCAGGTACAGGCGTTGTAGGAGTGCATAGAGGCTAGCAGCGGCAACTATACACTTTAAAAACTATCCGCACAAGCGCCACACTTTCACCAGTAGCTCAGGAACATTGGGGTACCTTTTTCAAAAGATTAGCAGCAATGAGTTAAAAACGTGGCCCAGGCATGGAATATGTTGCAGGCTGCCAAGCTACAGAGCCAATCCCAGGTTACGGCCATTATCACACATGACAACATGCCTGGGCCCAGGTGCAGTGGCAAAAACCACATTGCCGTCTCATCGAGGATGGCATGACTCACTTTGTAGGCAGTGTGCTGTCTGGCCCCCAAGCTGATGAGCTTCAGCACGGCCCACTGACGTCTCCCCACACCAGTGTTGCAGCGTTTCCAGCTCGTAGCTGGGGTCAATTTAACAGCGGAGGAGGGTGGTGTTTCAGCCCTCCTCCCAGGAATGTTGTGTGGGGAGACAAGTCAGGCCACCACATTTTGCGACCCGGTCCACGCCTCAACTACATTCAACCACTGTGCCCAAATTGAAAGGTAGCGTCCCTGTCCGCATGCACTTGTCCATTCGTAACTGGTCACATGGAACTTTAGGGCTAAGCGCTGAATTTAGGGACCGCCTCATGTTTGGGGGAAAGTGCTGGTGTGGACGGCACAGTGCGGTGGCGCAGTAGACACTCTGCCCAAAAAGGGCAGAGTGTCCCCCAGCCGGGATTCCAACATCTCCTGGGCCAGATTTCTTGAGATGAGGCCGTTGAAGCCTTGGGCATGTGGGTGGGTTGCGCTGTACTTTAGCATGAAATGAAAGGCTTGGGAGATGGGGAGTTGCTGGGAAGAGGCGCATGATGGCGCGGGCAAAAGGAGAAATGGCAGGAAAAGGTGAGGATAAGGGTGAACTCCCCAAAGTGTCAGAGGCAGATGTGGAGGTGTCCTGGCTCCTGGTCTGGACTGCAGCGCCAGCCCTGTCAACAGTGGAAGAGGCAGTGGCCGCCAGGCCAAACGACGATTATCCTGCGCTTGCTCTCACCCACTGAGCCCAGGGCTTGCCTTCCAAATGATGGCACCCGCAAGAGGTGGTGAGATTCCTCTCCGCAGATCTCCAAACCATCTTGGACTTGCAAATTGCACTAAATTTGTCATGTAACTGACATGTATATGATGAGTCTATCCATTGTCTGTTCATTTTGGTGAAAGTCAGCCTGTCAGCTGACAGACAGCTGTGCTTGTCAGTGATGATGTCACCGGCTGCTTGTACCCCCAGTTTTTGCTGCTTAGCTTGCCTCCACATCCACACTGCTTTTGCCCCTACACATCACCCCTATCCATGCCTGTGCCTCTAGCCATAAGTCTGCCACCCATGGAAACTCATGGTGCAGAAAGTGAGGGAGCTGACTCTGAGGAACCCTTGGGTTTTGTAGCTGGTACTCCATCAAAGGTCTCTGCTGCTCACACACCCTGCTGAACATACGGTATCTAGGGTTAGAGCGTGTGGTGACCTCGCACAACAGTAGGTGCTTCAGGCAGATGTAGGCCTTGCTGGAGTGTATTGCGGCTAGCTCCAGGTACTGTAGACTTGGGAAAGTGGGTGTCCAAGTGCGGCACTTTCACCCTTAGCTCAGCTAATTTGGGGTATGTTTTTAAAAATCATTGCACCACTACATTGAACATGTGGGCCAGGCATGGAACGTGTTGGAGGCTGGCAAGCTCCAGAGCCCTCCAACAAGCTAAAAAACCTGGCCCCAGGGGCAGCGGGGATAAACAAATTGCCATCTCATCCAGGATGGCATCCCTGACCTCAGAGGCAGTGTGCTGTCCGTCTCCCAAGCTGATGAGCTTCAGCCCAGCCTGCTGACGTCTCCCCACACCAGTGTTGCAGCGTTTTCAGCTCGTAGCTGGGGTCAATCTAACAGCGGAGGAGGAGGAGGGTGGTGTTTCAGCCCTCCTCCCAGGAATGTTTTGTGGGGAAACAAGTCAGGAAAATTCTTGAAACGGGAGAGTTTTGCATCTTTGCCCTTGCTGCCTATGGACATCCCTTTGCCTCTAGCCACCATTTTCCCTGCTTTGCTTGCCTCCACATCCACACTGCTTTTGCCCCTAGACATCACCCCAGTCCATGCCTTAGCTTGTACCCCCAGTTTTTCCTGCTTAGCTTGCCTCCACATCCACACTGCTTTTGCCCCTAGACATCACCCCAGTCCATGCCTTAGCTTGTACCCCCAGTTTTTCCTGCTTAGCTTGCCTCCACATCCACACTGCTTTTGCCCCTAGACATCACCCCAGTCCATGCCTTAGCTTGTACCCCCAGTTTTTCCTGCTTAGCTTGCCTCCACATCCACACTGCTTTTGCCCCTAGACATCATCCCTATCCATGCCTCTTCCCCTAGCCATAACTCTGCCACCCCTGGAAACTCATGGTGCAGAAACTTTGGTTGCTGACTTTGAGGAACCCTTGGGTTTTGTAGATGGAACTCCATCAAAGGTCTGTGCAGCTCACACACCCTGCTCAAGATATGGTATTGTAGGGTTTCAGCGTGTGTGAATGACGGACAACAGCCTGTGTTTGGACAGATGTAGGCCTTGCTAGAGTGTTTTTAGGCTAGCAGCGACTCCTGTGCACTTGCAAAAGTGGGCGCACAAGCGCCGCATTTTCAACAGTAGCTTCGGTACATTTGGGTATGTTTTTAAAAAACTTTGCACCACTAGGTTAGACGTGGGCCAAACATGGAACGTGTTGGAGGCTGGCAAGCTCCAGAGCCGCTACCAGGTTCCAGCCATTATCACAGGCGTAAAAATGCCAGGCCCCAGGTGTAGCAGGGAAAAAAAAATGCCATCTCAGCCAGGATGGCATCCCTGACCTCGGAGGCACTGTGCTGTCTGTCCCCCAAGCTGATGAGCTTCAGCACCGCCTGCTGACGTCTCCCCACACCAGTGTTTTAGCGTTTGCCGCTAGTAGCTGTGGTGGAGGTTGCAGCGTCGTAGGGTTTCAGTCTACTCCTGCCATGAATTTTGGCCTGGGAGAGGAGATAGGCCACCCCAGTTTGCACCCGGGGAACAGACTCCACCACATTCACCCTGCCTGTCATTAAAGATAAGCACTGCAGCATCCCTGACCACAGGCGCTTGTCCAAGTGTCGGTGGTCAAGTGGACCTTGCAGCAAAGCGCGGAACTAAGGGCCCACCTGATGTTGAGTGACACGTGCTGGTGCAAGGCGGGGACGCCACACCGGGAGAAGTTGAGACGGCTAGGGACGGCATAGTGAGGTGCCACAGTTGCCATCAGGTCCGGGAAGGCGGGAGTTTCAACAAGCCGGAACGCCAACCTCTCCTGGGCCAGCAGTTTAGCGATGTTGGCGTTCTAGGCTTGCGTGGGTGGGTGGTTAGCGGTGTATTTCTGCCGGCGCTCCAATGTCTGAGAGATGGTGGGTTGTTGTAAAGAAGCGCCTGATGGTGCCTTTGATGGTGCAGGAGAAGGAGATAAGACAGAAACAGGGGAGGATGAGGGAGAAGTCAACAAAGTGGCGGAGGCAGATGAAGTGATGTCCTGGCTCGTCCTCTGGAGTGCATCGCCAGCACTGTGAGCAGAGGCAGTGGCATGAACGGCGGGCGACGTTTGTCCTGCCGTTGCTGCCTGCCACTGATTCCATTGCTTGGATTCCAAATGACGGTGCATTGAAGTGGTGGACAGGTTGCTCTTCTCAGGGCCCCTACTCGATTTCGAGAGGCAAATTGTGTAGACGACACTATATCTGTCCTCGGCGCATTCCTTGAAAAAACTCTACACCTTCAAGAAACGTGCCCTCGATGGGGGAGTTTTTCTGGGCTGGGTACAAAAGGGAACATCTTCGGACATTCCGGGTCTGGCCTGGCTTCGGCAAAGCAGCTGACCTCTGCCTCTGGACATGTCTCTGCCTCTAGCTACCCTTTTTGGTGCTGCACCTGCCTCAACATCCACACTACTTTCCCAGCTTGACATCTGCCTTGTCCAGGTGGGGTCGGTGTCCTCGTCGTCCACCACCTCCTCTTCCAACTCCTGTCTCGCCTCCTCCTCCTGCACAATGCGCATGTCAACTGGCTGCCCTGACAGCAACTGCGTCTCATCGTCGTCGATGAGGGTGGGTTGCTGGTCATCCGCCACCAAATCGACCGGAGATGGAATGGAGGAGACTCTAGTGTTTGAGCATCTGGACACAGATACTCGTCTGTTAGGTCCGTGGAATCGCGAAATGGAGGGGCAGGTTGCGGTACAGTCAAAGGAAGGGAGAACAGCTCTGGGGAGCAGGGACAGTTGGGGTTATTGTTCTGGGAAGATTGGGAATTTTGGGTGGAAGGAGGACAAGACTGTTGGGTAAGAGGAGGTAGAGGCTGCCTGGCTGGTGGACAATGTGCTTTAAGCGTTATCCGACAGCCATTGCAAGACCTGTTCCTGGTTCTCGGGCCTACTAATCTTTGTACCATTCAGCCTAGTTAATGTGGAACTTTTGTGCAAAGCGCAGAACTTAGGGCCCGCCTGATGTTAAGGGACACACGCTGGTACAAGGCTCAACTCACCCTAAGTGCCAAAAACACTGCTGGTGCAAGGCTCTACTCATGCCAAGGGCCTCAATCTCTGCTGGTAGCTCAGCTTAAGGTCATGTAACTTTGTTTGGAAGGGCTCATGTTAAGGGCTAGAAAAGTGAATTTTGGAAGGTCTTACCACATATCACACACACACACACACACACACACACACTCAAAATGACAGTTAAGGGTGAGGGCTTTTGGAATTCCCATTGCCTATTCCATTTGTGGTTGTCATGGGGAACGTGATTTAAAGGGGTGGTTGTTACTGTTTGTTTAGCTTAAATTGGGGTTTGTGTCCATCCATTTGGGGAGTAAAGAAGGTTTCCAGGTATTTTCCCACTTTGATAGAGGTTTTTTTGAATGTGGAAAGTGTGTAGTTGTTAGGCAGTGATGTTGGGGTAATAGAGGGTCTTTGGTGTGTTAGATGCCCCCAGACATGCTTCCCCTGCTGTCCCAGTGTCATTCCAGAGGTGTTGGCATCATTTCCTGGGGTGTCATAGTGGACTTGGTGACCCTCCAGACACGGATTTGGGTTTCCCCCTTAACGAGTATCTGTTCCCCATAGACTATAATGGGGTTCGAAACCCGTTCGAACACACGAACATTGAGCGGCTGTTCGAATCGAATTTCGAACCTCGAACATTTTAGTGTTCGCTCATCTCTAGTTATGAATACTGTGAGATACAATCTTATGTTCAGGTTGACAGTTGTCTGCAGAATCTTATTGTAAATCCAATCCCTCTTACACCACCAGAGGGTTCGCCACAATTTTCCAGAAACCTTGTCATTAAATGAAAAGCTTGTCTTCAATAACACAACCAAAACTCTCCACTATTATATTCCACTATATCTATGTTCTAAAGATGCGGATAGAGTTGATATTTGGACCTTCCACCCGGAGCAGCAGGATAGTACCCGAAATGCTGCACTGTCTCTCTTGATCCAGGACAGGTTAGGGGGCCCCCTTACCATAGACTTGAGATCAAGCCTTATGGAAGAAGCAGTTAGTTGATCAGCACACATCCTGGTCCTAAAGCTCTACTCTAGGGAGAAAATATACAGTTACAGAAACTGAATAGAAGCTGCAAAATATGGAAATTATGGGATACATTTCTGACTACCCTACAGCTAATACACATCTAAAGCTCCGGTCCATCCACACGGAGTAACGCGAGGTGTTTTTTGTGCTTATTTTGTGCTTATTTTTACGGCCGTAAAAAGATGTTTCCATTGAGTTCTATAGTAAAATACGCCTGTATTTCTACGTCTGCAATTTTATGTCCGTAAAATAACGGATGTAAAATTACGGACGTAAAAATACAGGCGTATTTTACTATAGAACTCAATGGAAACGTCTTTTTACAGCCGTAAAAATAAGCACAAAATAAGCACAAAAAACGCCTCGCGTTACTCCGTGTGAATGGACCCTTTTTCTTTCTTGCAATAACAAATATCGCTGAATAGACATTTTATCAACTTAGTCAAAGGGAGAAGATCAAGGACTTTAAGGATTTTATTATGCTAATTTTTTCTCAGATAAATAGTTATTAAATTTATTTTCCAAAGTATGATTTATTGGACTTTTTTATCTAAGTTTTTTAAATTTATTTTATATTTTTTATGAATATTCCTATGATTATTTTTTATTTTATGTCTACCTCCAAGAACAGGATATTATTGCATTTTATATGTGTGTGTGTGTGTGTGTATATATATACACTCACCGGCCACTTTATTAGGTACACCTGTCCAACTGCTCGTTAACACTTAATTTCTAATCAGCCAATCACATGGCGGCAACTCAGTGCATTTAGGCATGTAGACATGGTCAAGACAATCTCCTGCAGTTCAAACCGAGCATCAGTATGGGGAAGAAAGGTGATTTGAGTGCCTTTGAACGTGGCATGGTTGTTGGTGCCAGAAGGGCTGGTCTGAGTATTTCAGAAACTGCTGATCTACTGGGATTTTCACGCACAACCATCTCTAGGGTTTACAGAGAATGGTCCGAAAAAGAAAAAACATCCAGTGAGCGGCAGTTCTGTGGGCGGAAATGCGTTGTTGATGCCAGAGGTCAGAGGAGAATGGCCAGACTGGTTCGAGCTGATAGAAAGGCAACAGTGACTCAAATAGCCACCCGTTACAACCAAGGTAGCCAGAAGAGCATCTCTGAACGCACAGTACGTCGAACTTTGAGGCAGATGGGCTACAGCAGCAGAAGACCACACTGGGTGCCACTCCTTTCAGCTAAGAACAGGAAACTGAGGCTACAATTTGCACAAGCTCATCGAAATTGGACAATTGAAGATTGGAAAAACGTTGCCTGGTCTGATGAGTCTCGATTTCTGCTGCGACATTCGGATGATAGGGTCAGAATTTGGCGTCAACAACATGAAAGCATGGATCCATCCTGCCTTGTATCAACGGTTCAGGCTGGTGGTGATGGTGTCATGGTGTGGGGAATATTTTCTTGGCACTCTTTGGTCCCCTTGGTACCAATTGAGCATCGTTGCAACGCCAAAGCCTACCTGAGTATTGTTGCTGACCATGTCCATCCCTTTATGACCACAATGTACCCAACATCTGATGGCTACTTTCAGCAGGATAATGCGCCATGTCATAAAGCTGGAATCATCTCAGACTGGTTTCTTGAACATGACAATGAGTTCACTGTACTCCAATGGCCTCCACAGTCACCAGATCTCAATCCAATAGAGCATCTTTGGGATGTGGTGGAACGGGAGATTCGCATCATGGATGTGCAGCCGACAAATCTGCGGCAACTGTGTGATGCCATCATGTCAATATGGACCAAAATCTCTGAGGAATGCTTCCAGCACCTTGTTGAATCTATGTCACGAAGAATTGAGGCAGTTCTGAAGGCAAAAGGGGGTCCAACCCGTTACTAGCATGGTGTACCGAATAAAGTGGCCGGTGAGTATATATATATATATATATATATATATATATATATATATATATATATATATATTTTATTTTTTTTTTGGTGGGGGGTATATTATATGGTCTATGTACTGTGTATATATATTATAACCCTCCCTGCATGATGATATTTGCACATACTGTGTCTTCCTTCTCCCAAGATGAATTGTGATTATCAGTAAAATTTAATAAAAGCGCCCTGTCAAAGACAAAACTGACAGGGGTGTAAAAAATATTTATCAGTAGTAGTACGGATGTTTGTACCAATTTAATACCTGTCACTCTCAGCGTTGGTTAGGAGATGCATGACTGAAAGATTAAAGGGGATGTGAAATTCACACATCCAGATCCTGACACAGGGAGGTACTGAAAAATGACTTATAGGCAAAGGGAGGAAAACTAATCCACAACAAACCCACATCACACAGCAGAAAGTATTTTTTGAAAAGTGCTGAATTTCATCAATTTGGATGAAAAATCAGGGTCAACATTAGAGATGAGCGAACACTAAAATGTTCGAGGTTCGAAATTCGATTCGAACAGCCGCTCACTGTTCGAGTGTTCGAATGGGTTTCGAACCCCATTATAGTCTATGGGGAACATAAACTCGTTAAGGGGGAAACCCAAATTCGTGTCTGGAGGGTCACCAAGTCCACTATGACACCCCAGGAAATGATACCAACACCCTGGAATGACACTGGGACAGCAGGGGAAGCATGTCTGGGGGCATAAAAGTCACTTTATTTCATGGAAATCCCTGTCAGTTTGCGATTTTCGCAAGCTAACTTTTCCCCATAGAAATGCATTGGCCAGTGCTGATTGGCCAGAGTACGGAACTCGACCAATCAGCGCTGGCTCTGCTGGAGGAGGCGGAGTCTAAGATAGCTCCACACCAGTCTCCATTCAGGTCCGACCTTAGACTCCGCCTCCTCCGGCAGAGCCAGCGCTGATTGGCCGAAGGCTGGCCAATGCATTCCTATGCGAATGCAGACTTAGCAGTGCTGAGTCAGTTTTGCTCAACTACACATCTGATGCACACTCGGCACTGCTACATCAGATGTAGCAATCTGATGTAGCAGAGCCGAGGGTGCACTAGAACCCCTGTGCAAACTCAGTTCACGCTAATAGAATGCATTGGCCAGCGCTGATTGGCCAATGCATTCTATTAGCCCGATGAAGTAGAGCTGAATGTGTGTGCTAAGCACACACATTCAGCACTGCTTCATCAAGCCAATACAATGCATTAGCCAGTGCTGATTGGCCAGAGTACGGAATTCGGCCAATCAGCGCTGGCTCTGCTGGAGGAGGCGGAGTCTAAGGTCGGACCTGAATGGAGACTGGTGTGGAGCGATCTTAGACTCCGCCTCCTCCAGCAGAGCCAGCGCTGATTGGCCGAATTCCGTACTCTGGCCAATCAGCACTGGCTAATGCATTGTATTGGCGTGATGAAGCAGTGCTGAATGTGTGTGCTTAGCACACACATTCAGCTCTACTTCATCGGGCTAATAGAATGCATTGGCCAGCGCTGATTGGCCGAATTCCGTACTCTGGCCAATCAGTGCTGGCCAATGCATTCTATTAGCTTGATGAAGCAGAGTGTGCACAAGGGTTCAAGCGCACCCTCGGCTCTGATGTAGCAGAGCCGAGGCTGCACAAGGGTTCAAGCGCACCCTCGGCTCTGATGTAGGAGAGCCGAGGGTGCACTTGAACCCTTGTGCAGCCTCGGCTCTGCTACATCAGAGCCGAGGGTGCGCTTGAACCCTTGTGCACACTCTGCTTCATCAAGCTAATAGAATGCATTGGCCAGCGCTGATTGGCCAGAGTACGGAACTCGACCAATCAGCGCTGGCTCTGCTGGAGGAGGCGGAGTCTAAGATCGCTCCACACCAGTCTCCATTCAGGTCCGACCTTAGACTCCGCCTCCTCCAGCAGAGCCAGCGCTGATTGGCCGAATTCCGTACTCTGGCCAATCAGCACTGGCTAATGCATTGTATTGGCGTGATGAAGCAGTGCTGAATGTGTGTGCTTAGCACACACATTCAGCTCTACTTCATCGGGCTAATAGAATGCATTGGCCAGCGCTGATTGGCCGAATTCCGTACTCTGGCCAATCAGCACTGGCTAATGCATTGTATTGGCTTGATGAAGCAGTGCTGAATGTGTGTGCTTAGCACACACATTCAGCTCTACTTCATCGGGCTAATAGAATGCATTGGCCAATCAGCGCTGGCCAATGCATTCTATTAGCGTGAACTGAGTTTGCACAGGGGTTCTAGTGCACCCTCGGCTCTGCTACATCAGATTGCTACATCTGATGTAGCAGTGCCGAGTGTGCATCAGATGTGTAGTTGAGCAAAACTGACTCAGCACTGCTAAGTCTCTGCATTCGCATAGGAATGCATTGGCCAGCCTTCGGCCAATCAGCGCTGGCTCTGCCGGAGGAGGCGGAGTCTAAGGTCGGACCTGAATGGAGACTGGTGTGGAGCGATCTTAGACTCCGCCTCCTCCAGCAGAGCCAGCGCTGATTGGTCGAGTTCCGTACTCTGGCCAATCAGCGCTGGCCAATGCATTCTATTAGCCCGATGAAGTAGAGCTGAATGTGTGTGCTTAGCACACACATTCAGCTCTACTTCATAAGGCTAATAGAATACATTGGCCAATCAGCGCTGGCCAATGCATTCTATTAGCTTGATGAAGCAGAGTGTGCACAAGGGTTCAAGCGCACCCTCGGCTCTGATGTAGCAGAGCTGAGGGTGCACAAGGGTTCAAGTGCACCCTCGGCTCTCCTACATCAGAGCCGAGGGTGCGCTTGAACCCTTGTGCAGCCTCGGCTCTGCTACATCAGAGCCGAGGGTGCGCTTGAACCCTTGTGCACACTCTGCTTCATCAAGCTAATAGAATGCATTGGCCAGCACTGATTGGCCAGAGTACGGAATTCGGCCAATCAGCGCTGGCCAATGCATCCCTATGGGAAAAAGTTTATCTCACAAAAATCACAATTACACACCCGATAGAGCCCCAAAAAGTTATTTTTAATAACATTCCCCCCTAAATAAAGGTTATCCCTAGCTATCCCTGCCTGTACAGCTATCCCTGTCTCATAGTCACAAAGTTCACATTCTCATATGACCCGGATTTGAAATCCACTATTCGTCTAAAATGGAGGTCACCTGATTTCGGCAGCCAATGACTTTTTCCAATTTTTTTCAATGCCCCCAGTGTCGTAGTTCCTGTCCCACCTCCCCTGCGCTGTTATTGGTGCAAAAAAGGCGCCAGGGAAGGTGGGAGGGGAATCGAATTTTGGCGCACTTTACCACGTGGTGTTCGATTCGATTCGAACATGGCGAACACCCTGATATCCGATCGAACATGTGTTCGATAGAACACTGTTCGCTCATCTCTAGTCAACATCAAAAACTAAAACTTAAGAAAATATATTTTATTCCTTTATATTTCCAGTTTAAGTTTTAAAGGGTATTTATCATTAGCCTATTCATCTATCTTGTATTGTCTTTATATAATATACAATATGAATTTTAATAAAAATATAGTATAGTTTAAAGGGTTCTTCTACAAACTGATTGGGCTGTGATGTGACCTACTGTTATTATAGTACTGTATTAAATGGAGGTCATTAAGACGTCTTGAGTCCTCCATAGTCAAAGCTACTCTCCAAAAAGAGTCTCCGCAACTTGGTTGTGTTACCATGCCCCCATTTTGGAAGGGGGTATACTATAACACTTTACAATCAGTGCCATGAAGTGTGAAAGTGTGTCGATCTCAAGTTGCTGATAAGGATTCTCAGAAGACTGGAATGCAAAGCAGTGTGAACCTAACCCACCGATTTCCAGATGGCCACCAAATGGGTATGGGTCTCCTGGCTCAATGGTAGATTTCAGGCGTTGGATTTCAACATGGCCAAATCTTCTGTTCTTGGGAATCCACTGCGAAGCCTATGGTGTATGTATATGGGGTGCTTATCCAAACCCATTCAGTCATTCCAAAGATATAAGCCCTTTTAACGTTGATGCAAATTAGGGTCTACTCGCCAAGTGGGTAATAACATTGTACACAGAGACTCCGCCCAAAAACAAAACCACAGCATTGCCGATCATATGTCTAGTAGACACTAATATGCATCAACTCTACCAGGGCTTATATCTTTGGAATGGCTGAATTGATATGGATAAACAAAACGCCAAAATGCTCACAATTAGATGATACATGTCAGTGGGTTTTTAATATCTGGTGACAGGTGCTCTTTAAGTCTACTAATGGGTATAAATCATACAGCAGCACATATTATTCTATAGTATAAACCAATGGAAGGCGGCGTAGATTCATCTGTGTAGCTGAGCCTTAGAAGATGCCTACATATTGGAAATATCAATTTTCCAGAAACCAATAAAATTTCAAATTAAAAAAACTTGCACACAAAAGCAACAACAAATCTAGTGCCGAGAAACAATGTTATTAGTAGCTAGTTTATCCGCAGTCTGTCCTGCCAGTGAAAACTGTATATCCCACTATAATTAGCTGGCACATTTGTATACAACATGTCTCCTACAGGCAATAGGGTGTGGGCTTCAAAAACTCCAGATTGTAAGAATTATTATTATTATTGTGCCGATCATAAGATACGAGCCTGACATATCTTACATTTACGAATTCTTTAACATGGAAATTGGAAGAGCTGCTCAGAAAGTCAGACACTGAAGATCTTTGTGAGAACAAAGACATGGCTTTAGGAAAGACTGGGAATAAGATCTGCCATGCACATCTTGAGTGAAACCAGATGGAGAAGCAGAGAATTCTCTAGTTCTTTGTCTAAGAGCCAAGATGTATAAAGTATGAAGCAAAGTTGTATGACATCGTTCTCCGCAAACTTGGCCTTGGAATTGGGACCCAACTATTGGTTGACAAGCTAAACTATAACTACTTTGCTATGTGCAATATATAGAAAAAGCAAGGGCAAAAACAATTGCTCAAAGCCCAACAAATGAGTCTTTCCTTGGTAAACCAAACCCAGCATATCCACCTTGGTTTTGATTGACGTCGCCAACTCTTTACAAGGGCTGGTGGGTGTGCGATAAACTTGTATTTAGACATTCTGTAGCTGCCAACTTCAAGAGGCAGAACTGCAATTAAGAGAGGGGAAAAAGCAGCAAGACCCAATAAGAAAGGGGGCGTGTCTTAGACTACCTCAGACTCCCTTCATGCACTGTAACTAGGCTGTAGATTCATATCTGCAGACGAGAAGAGGAAACTCTACATCCTACTTTGAGAAGAAGAGGCCACTGTGGAGATTGCTGCCGAATACGTGTCCAGCTGTCACCAAACAAATGGAAGATGAAACCCCACGGACTGTTATACCCAACCCCCCCCCCCCTCCTATACAGCTGTCACCAACTAAGAGGAAGATGAAACTCCACGGATTGTTATACCCCAAACCACCCACCCCACCTCCCCATATAGCGGTCACCAACTGAGAGGAAGACGAGACTCCACGGACTGTTATACCCCAAATCAACCCCCCCATACCCCCCCCCCCCCGACTCCAACTCCCCCCTCCCCCCCATTTTACTAGCTTTGGCAATGCCGAATATCTATTCGGACATGCCAATAAAGAGGATAAGAAATTGCATAGGATTCGGATTACTTATCAGTACTGGCCTATATGATTTTTTTAAGGGGTTGTCCAAGAAATTCTGTTTTTGGCAGGGAAGGTGAAAAAAAAGCAAAAAAAACCCCCCAAAACCCATACCTGTCCCCGGAGCTCCAAAGTCTCCCATCATGGTCCAGTCCTGTTGCTCCTGGGGTTTTGGTGGAAGTCCCCATACATGACCACTGAGGCAGCCTAAGTAAAGGAATCAGGATATCACTTGTATGTGTCACCTATGACGTCCCGCGTCCTTTCCTTAAGCCATTCAGGCCTCTGATTGGCCTCAGTGGTCACGTGCAGCAAGGATGTTTGCCAAAACAAGGCCACGAGAGCAGCAGAACTGGACCACGGTGGGAGACATTGGAGCACCAGGAATAGGTGAGCATGTTTTGTTTTGTTTTTTTTCACCTTTCCTGGTGTCTTTGCCACAAACATGGTATCATGGACAACCCCTTAACGTCATGAAATGACACTCACTTTAATTTTCCCAAATTATGATATTAGTGATATTGGGAGTTCCTGTGTAAATGTTTTACACGGTGTGGAATGATTTTGAAAATAGAAGTGATAATAATTTATTTATGTTAATTAACAAAATTAAGTGAATGAAGAAGGGAGAAATCTACGTCCTATCTATATCTGGTGTGACCTTTGCCCTTTGGAGGAGGAGTCCTGGAAGTGATGATATGGCCCCACAGAACCCTGATTGCAACATCATCCAGTCTGTCTGGAATGACACGAAGAGACAGAAAGATTGAACCAAGCCTTCACCGACAGAAGATCTGGGCTTAGTTCTCCAAGATGGTGGGAACAACCTCCACGTTGAGTTCTGCATGCAAGAAGAAGAATTGATGGAAGGCAAAGGGCAAAGGTCACAGCACATATTGATGGGATTTACATTTCTCTTTTATTCACGTCATGTTTTAATTGACAAAAATGAAATTTTGAAAATTTTATTTTTGAAAATATTCTTACTTTCTAGAATTTTTCCACTCCTGTCCAAAATGTTAGCACTGTACTCATGTGTATAGTATATTTGTTAATCTTAGCTCAGCTTCTTATTACAAAATACTGCCCCCTAACCATCAAAATCAATGACATACGGAAAATAACTGTGTAATTATCATAAAATGACATCACATCTCCGTGTATTTACAGTGCTGTCCTCTTATGTTATAAAAAAAAATCACCAATGGGCCCATCAGATACCAGGGGCCTTGTACATCTATGACCTTTGCGCCCCTATGGCTTTGTAAGTCTCCGTACGCCTGTAAAGGTGCTCAGTTATCCTCAGAACTTTGCACCCCTATAGCTATGCCTTAGACTAGTTTCATGGTCCTCCATTCAGGACTTTTCTCTCCGCTGATTTTCTGCAATGGAGGCTCTGCTGCAGATGTGAACCTAGCCTTCAATTGTGAATGTTATCAATGCATCGATATCAATCATTGACAATTATGATGATAATATAATATAATAATTTGCGCCCTTCCCTTTGTCGAGCCCTGGATTTCCCCTCTAACACTGAGCGGCGTTCAGCTCATATATATAGTAGTCTTTTAATTCATTATGGCATATTCTATGGGACCTGGGAAAATATTGACATTAGCCAAGGACCATATATCATTAAATATTTGCAAATATTTTCTGCGGGCCAAAAGTGCAGACATTCCTTATGTTTAGCTGAATGAAAACTCTGGTACGTTCCAGTAGAAAAGTAGTTAAAGAAAGCCATTATTTGCTTGTCACACCAGGAACATCTTGGCTGATTCAGGTCTCCACAAGGAGATGTTTGATGACAGTGAATGTTAATGCACAAAGCAGCCAGGATGATAGATGGGCTGATGGGTAAAACGCAATGAGGAAAGATTAGCTTCACTGACTGTGCTTAGCTCGGAGCCAGTACACGGAGAGCAAGAGATTGGAGATATCATTTAAATAGCGGGAGGTTATTGTATTTGGGGGATGCGCTTACAGTATGCATACATCAGATATATCCGCAGCTACCGACGGACGCCGTTCGCTTAAACACATAATATCTGAACAGCTATAATAATAATAAAAAAAAAAAAAAATCTTATTTTTTTACCATTTCTTAAATATGGAATAAATTCCCTGATCTATCCCTGCCCCGTCTAAAGGAACCTTTCACATTGAAAATCTTCAGCCACCATTTTATAGGACAAGAGGAATGGAACAGATTGATATATGCTGTCATTTTGTACAAAAAAATAAATAAATTGTAATTTATTGGATTTCTGATCATTCTGTGCTAGGTGTCCAATGGGCGGTATCACTCATACAGGAAAGACTGTCAATCACTTAAGTAGGACCGCCCACTGGACTCCTAGCAAAGATTAAGACCAATAAATGACAAGTTATGCAGAATCTTTTCTCATATATATATGTATATATTTATATATATATATATATATATATATATATATATATATATACACACACACACACACACACACAGTATATATATATATATGCCACCCAACATATCGTACCAGATAGAATGACTTCCCCTTGTGGATCGATGCTGCCATTGCTGAGATATTGTTTGGCAATTTGCAAATGAGATCTATGATTTAGTTAGACAGTGCCTAGCACTGTCAGTCAGGGAAGGAGGGACAGAAGGGGGTGCAACCGGGGGAGCCTGATCTCTTTGGGGCAAAGGTACCCGCCTCATTGCTCCAACCACCTTACTAGCATTTTAATAAAAAAGTGATATTTTAGCAGGGCTGTTTGATGTATGTAGGATTCTGATAATAGTAGGGACGTAACTACCAGGGTAGAAGTGGTAGTGGCTTCCACAGGGCCCGAGACATTAGGGGGCACAGCGAGCACCTGATGTTTTTATTTTTTTTATTTTTTTTTAATAGTAAAGTAACCCCAGCAGGTAATGGGCCCTATTTACTTACCAATCCTCGATCCTGCTCGCGACCGCCTGCGCTTCCCCTTCTGCGTATGCGGCTTTGATCACGAGCAGGATTGGTAAGTGAGGTCGCAGGCCCACAAACCCCACAAACACTGCCATCATTATAATGGAATAATTATTCAGGGATGGTCCACTATGGGACATAATACTGTGTGCAGGGGCCACTATGAGGCATAATACTGTGTGCAGGGGCCATTATGAGGCATAATATTGTGTGCAGGGGCCACTATGGAGCATAAAAGTGTATGTGTAGGAGCCACTATGGGGCATAATACTGTGTGTAGGGGCCACTGTGGGGCATAATACTGTGTACAGGGGTCACTATCGAGCATAATACTGTGTGCAGGGGCCACTATTGCACATAAAAGTGTATGTGTAGGGGCCACTATGGGGCATAGGAGCGTGTGCAGGAATGCGGTTTGTGTGGGGAAGGGGCAGTTGAAAGGGTTGGGGTGCCTCATGTCAAATGTTTGCCTTGTGGCCCTGCCATTCCTAGTTATGCCACTGGGTAACAGACTCACTTTAAGGAATCTAAAAAGTCACTCTTCCCCATACAAGGACACTAGTTTTGCCTCTACTCTGGACGGTCATTAGAATTCTTGTAGTGTCCCTACGACAAGGCAGAACTGACAAAGTCCAGGACATGTAATGTTGTTATGGTGTCAATGGAGCCATAAATGGGCTGACCTGGTTAAAGTAGTGAAACAAGTACTTAAGACATTGACTATAAGGCCTGGAAACTTTAATATAACACTTTTCATGGTTGTCGTCTTATAAGGTAATTCAGAAAGCTAAGTCTATTTTTTTCACAATTGATAAGAAAAATGAGTGGAGGATTTCACACATACATACATATGTATAATTTAAATAGAACGGCCTCAGATTTGTGCTACATTTGTAGCGGGATTTAGTAAGCGGTAATATCAGGAGAACCTTCCTCTTGGTTTAGCCATACAGTTACTTAAGAGAAAATTCCAATATTTCAAAGCCTGGTCCAAAAATCATTTACCATCTCGGATCAAGACTCATTCAGCTAGAGAAATCTTTGCAAGTGAAAAGGAAAAAAGAAGCGTCAGCTCTGTCAGGAGGAATTTTCGCACAATGCTCCTCTCCGCCACACCACAAGACAAGCGCATTCACTGGCAGCTGATAAATGCATACAATAATCAAAACTTATGCTAGCGCTGGGGAAGACTCCTCCGAGTGTATAGAGTCTGCTCGGGAGGATATTGAAACATGATGAACCGCAGCCATCTTTTGATTAGGTAGGTTTTTCAATTTGCCAGTTAAAAGGATCTATGAATATCATTCCGTCACACTTCCCTATCAAACCTTTCCAAAAGGCTGTTGAGCTAAGATTACCTATTTTCTAGAAAATTAGAACTTTACAAAAAAAAAAAAATCATCCACAACTGCTAAAGCCAGATTATGATCCACAGCTGTCAGATTCTGCAGGATAAATTCATTCTATGGCCGCCGCGTATTAATAGACTGCAGCGACAATTCAATAGACGTCAATCAGCGGCTCCCATCTGTAGTAAAATGTCATAAAACATTAAAAGCGATACAAAAGTATGATGATGTATTTCACCATGCTGCAGATATCAGATAGAACAAGGGCTATGAAGAGAGGACAGTCCTAAAGGTGGAAGCTCCTAGGCCAGGAGGCAATGTCTGTCCATGCCCATGTACCATTTAGGTTCACATGATGGAATATGGAGGGGAATTTGAGGTCTTCCTAATCACATTCCTCTGCAAATTCCGCCCTATGGATCCCACAATGGAAAACAGCTTTAGCTTTGGGTTTGCTTACAGATTATCCCCATATTTAAGCCTCTTGTCGCAGATCCTGGAAAAGAATCAATCACAGATTCAATACACACACACACACACACACACACACACACACACACACACATATATATATATACAGTATATCATACATATATATAGTGCATGATCATTTGGAACATCCCTTATATAACAACCTCTCAGAAATGTATTATTAAGTTCCAACCATTAAAACTAAGGTGAATGTAATGCATGGTATGGAGAAGTCCTGCAAAGTAAGTGCAGTTCTTACCTAGCAAATCTGCTTTATGGCATCTATGTGCCCCTCTTAAGGATAAAAGGTCTCCTGCTGCCACATCACTGATGCCTGGGTGTTGGTTTTTTAAAAATGGCTGCTGTTATTTTACAGATGTATCAACCGTGGACAAAACATGTCCTAAAGTTGTCCCTTTGCAGTATTGCTGTATGATAATGTATGCGTTGAGTGCTGCTTTTTCCTTGATGGAACAAAGTGTAGAAGAGGATCTCCAGTTCTATCTAGCAGAAGTTTTTCTGGCACATCTCGTGGTATGACCGCATACTGGCTGTGGCATTCAACTTAAGGGAGGCCTTGGTGACTTTTTGGGTGTTCCTGCAAAGTCGGATTATTCGGTGGTTTGTCCACACTGTTCAGGAAAGCAACTATGAGATCACAAGGATGTGGAGGACTAGTCTGAGTGCGGAAGGGAGAGTGTCCTGAGAGAACAGTTGTGATACCCATTGTCTTGTGGAAATTCTTGGTGATTGAAGTTGCTGTGATGAGTGCTGTAACATATGTAATCTGTTCCTTAGTCTGTATTACTACCATCAAGACCAGTAAAGACTTTTTAAGGATATAAATGTCTAGTGGTTTTATTTCTGGAATAACTACATTATAACACCAGTTCTGTATGGGGCACAGCCAGTGGGAATGAACCAGGCATGGTTATTACAAGAGCACTAAGGGGGCATATACTATGTGGAGCCACTAAAGGGACATATCCTATATGGGGCCACTAAAAGGTCACATACTACGTAGGGCCACTAGAGGTTCATATGGTACGTGGGGCCACTAATTGGATATATACTATGTGGGCCACTAAAAGGACATATACTATATGGGGCCACTAAAGTTACATATAGTACATAGGGCCACTAAATACATATATACTATGTGGGGCCACTAAATTTACATATACTACATAGGGCCACTAAAGGGACATATGGTACGTGGGGCCACTAATTGGATATATACTATGTGGGCCACTAAAAAGATATATACTGTGATGTTGTTATAAGTATGTTCTGTATGTTCTGTTCTGATTACTTATTCTGCTTTGTCTGCCTAGCAACAGTGAGGTAGTAATGGAGGAGGAGCTGAGCTTAGGGGGAGGAGTTGTTATACAGGGAGCCATGATGGAGCATGGAATAAAGTGTTCTGATCTACAAGAGTAACCATCTCATAGTGGACTTATTCCAGAAGACCTGCATCCTCACTACAACACTACAATTGGCGACGAGGATTAAAAATAATCAGCTAAAGGTATTTCACTGCTACAGAAAACTGTTTACAAGACTGCAATCCTAGCACCAGCCATGGCCTGCTTACCCTCCTTTGCTGTATTTGATGTGCACCAGCCCCAAGCAAACTTAGCAGCATGCTGGAATAAATGGCTGAAACGCTTTGAGATATTCCTGCAAGCAATGAACATTACTGACAATGCAAGAAAGAAAGCCATGTTATTACACTATGCAGGGGAGCAAGTCTATGATATCTTCACAACTCTGCCCAATACAGGGGAGGACAGTGACTATGAGCTAAGCAAAGCAGCATTAACTAAGCATTTCTCTCCATACATAAATGCAGCTTTTGAAGTTTTCAAGTTTAGACAGTCAAAACAGTCAGCAACAGAAACCATTGATGAATATCATGTCCGCTTAAGACAACTTGCAGCTTACTGTGAATTTGCAGATATAGACAAGGAAATTCTGATGCAAATCATACAAGGTTGTGTATCCTCTAAGTTAAGGAGACAGGCACTCAGAGATCCCACCATGACTTTAGCAAAGCTACTGGACATTGCACGTATTTATGATGCAGCAGAGAATCAAGCTAAACTTATAGAGAACACAGACTGTATACCAGAGCAGCCATCTTCTGTAGCAAAGCTCACTCAGAAGCCACATGTGCCTCACACACAGGCTGCAGCCTGCTACAACTGTGGAGGTCCTTATCCTCATCAGAAACCATGCCCAGCAAAGGGAGTAACTTGTCATAACTGTGGGAAACAAAATCACTTTGCAAAAGTCTGCAGATCAAAATCACAATCTTCTCTCTCTGCTAAACAAGCCTTGCCACAGAAAGTTCAGGCAGTGCAGTCGGTGTCCCCTGCTGATGAGCCCTGCAGCACCTACTTATTCTCAGTGACTGAGGGGTCTCACAATGTGCATGCAATGTCTAATCCCAAACAAGTCATATTAATACATGGCAATCCGGTGGAGACACTGGTAGACACAGGGGCGTCTGTCAATGTTATTAGTCATGCCACTTATAGCCAGCTAAAGAACAAACCTGCTTTGCAAGGCACTAACCTGAAGATATATCCTTATGGTTCAGCTACTGCATTACCCCTATGTGGCAAATTTCAGGCATTACTAACGGCTGAAGGGAAATCCATCACGGACACTTTCTATGTAGTGGAGTGTTCTGCAGACACTCTTCTCAGCTGCAATAGTGCGGTATCTCTGGGCCTAGTGAAACTGGCAAACAGCGTAACACACTCTTCTGTCCAAACTATTATGCAGAAATATCCTCAACTCTTTCAAGGCATAGGAAAGCTGAAAGACTTTCAAGTGAAATTACACATTGACCAGTCAGTCCAGCCGTCAGTTCAACCTCACAGGCGCATCCCATTCCATGTCCGCAAGCTAGTGGAGAAAGAGCTACAAGACCTGGAGACAGATGATGTTATTGAACGTGTGGAGGGCCCAACTCCCTGGGTCTCACCAATTGTTGTTGCGCCTAAACCTAAGCACCCTGGTAAAATCAGGTTATGTGTGGATATGCGACATGCCAATCGAGCCATTCAAAGAGAAAGGCACATTACGCCTACCATTGATGATATTCTCACAGATCTAAATGGTGCAAAAGTATTCTCAAAAATTGATCTAAAATCTGGTTATCATCAGCTTGAATTGCACCCAGACTCCAGATATATCACAACTTTTAGCACTCATGTCGGTCTAAGAAGGTTCAAGAGGTTGAATTTTGGCATTTCATCGGCTGCAGAAATCTTTCAGAATGTTATCAGGCAGGTTCTTTCAGGAGTACCTGGAGTCCTCAATGTTAGTGATGACATCCTTATCTTTGGCACAACCCAAGAGGAACATGACAATCACCTAGAACAAGTTTTTCAGAGACTGCAAACCTGCAATTTAACTGTTAATCCATCAAAATGCGAGTTCAACAAGACGTCATTGAATTTTTTTTGGCTACATTTTTTCTGAAAATGGTGTTTCTGCAGACCCTGAGAAAGTAGCAGCCATAACCTCTGCTAGCCAGCCACAAAATGTCTCAGATGTTCGGAGTTTTCTTGGTCTGGTCACATACTGTGGACGATTCATACCTGATCTGGCTACTGTTTCTGAACCCCTACGACAACTCACTAAAAAGGATACTCCTTGGTCATGGACAGTTGAACATCAATCAGCATTTGATACACTAAAGTCCAGTCTTTCTAGTGACACAGTCATGGCCTATTTTGACCCACTAAAGTCTACTGAGCTTATTGTGGATGCCAGTCCTGTAGGCCTTGGTGCAATTTTAACTCAGGTGTCTAAAACTGGCAGTATCTCTACAGTCTCCTATGCGAGCAAGGCTTTAACAGAAACGGAACAGCGCTATTCTCAAACTGAGAGGGAAGCTCTCGCAGTTGTATGGGGATGCCTTCATTTTCATCTTTACCTCTTTGGTCGTCCGTTCACAGTGGTCAGTGATCATAAACCACTCATTCCAATCTTCAATAAACATTCATCAAAGCCACCCCCACGACTTGAACGCTGGCTACTCCGCCTGCAGAACTATCGCTTTCACTTGAGATATGAGGCAGGAGCTGGGAACCCTGCAGACTATTTTTCAAGACACCCTTCACCACAGTCTACCAAAGATGACTTGCCTGCCACTGTCTTAGCTGAGGAGCATGTAAATTTCATTGTTACACACTCTGTGCCAAAAGCAATGACCCTCGAAGAAATTAAACATGTGGTGGATTCTGATCCCCAACTTCAGTTGGTAATTGACACTGTTCGGTCTAAGAACTGGAACTCTTTTCTAGCTGAGACTCGTATTCAACCGCAGGGCCAAACAGCATATTTGCAGGCCTTCTTTAATGCAAGACACTCTCTTTCTGTATCTGACTCAAACATACTACTACGTGACAACCGCCTGGTCATTCCTCAGAAACTTCAGAGTAGAGTGATCGATCTGGCCCATGAGGCCCATCAAGGTATAGTTAAAACAAAGCAATTACTTAGGGAGAAAGTATGGTTTCCTGGACTAGATAAACAAGTGGAAGCACTTATTGCCACATGTATACCTTGCCAAGCAACTACGGTGGACCATAGCCAAGCACCAGTACAAATGACACCTCTGCCAGACAATCCATGGACTGTTGTGAGTGTTGATTTCTGCACTTTGCCAGATCATTCCTATATACTGGTTGTCATAGATGATTTTTCTAGGTTTCCAGTCATTGAACCCGTTTCCACCACCTCTGCAAGAGCTGTCATACCAAAACTGGACAAAATCTTTTCTGCATATGGCATACCTGAAACAGTGAAGACTGACAATGGGCCACCTTTCAATAGTGCAGATTTTCAGTCTTTTGCAACTTATCTTGGTTTTAACCACAGGAAAATAACTCCTTACTGGCCTCAAGCCAATGGTGAAGTGGAGCGCTTCATGCAATCAATCAACAAAACTCTTCGGATTGCTACCATGGAACACAAGGATTTGCAGCAAGAATTGTACAGGTTCCTTAGACAGTACAGAGCCACCCCACACTCTACTACTCTACTGCTTTTCGGCAGGCCTTTGCGCATTAAGCTTCCAAACATCCCAGTAGTTCACGTCCAGACTCCATTGGTCCTCAATGATTCCCTTGCCAAAGGCAGGATGAAAAGATATGCAGATAAGAGAAGTTGTCGCTTCAAACAGCTGGACGTGGGAGACTGGGTCCTTGTTAAAAGGGTGAGACCCAGTGACAAGTTATCATCCCCTTATCATCCAGAACCCTTTCAAATCACACACGTTAAAGGTACCATGGTTACTGCTCAACGCCAGGGTCATCAAGTGACACGAAATATCTCCCATTTTAAAAAGCTTCGTGACTACAATCCAGGAGCAAGTGCAGAGGAGACAGATGATGAGGAAGTTTCACCAGGTACAACTGGTTCAGCAACACCAACAAGAGACACCTCCGAAAATTCACAGACTGTTTCTAATAACGAGATGTCTCAACGCTACCCGACAAGGATGAGTCGAAGGCCACCAATGCACCTCAGGGACTATGTTCTGCAGTAAAATTTTCTTTTCAGTTCGGACCTTTTATTTATTGTCCATTCATAATGTTTGCATTTTATTTTATTTTTTTTATAAGAAGGGGAGAGATGTGATGTTGTTATAAGTATGTTCTGTATGTTCTGTTCTGATTACTTATTCTGCTTTGTCTGCCTAGCAACAGTGAGGTAGTAATGGAGGAGGAGCTGAGCTTAGGGGGAGGAGTTGTTATACAGGGAGCCATGATGGAGCATGGAATAAAGTGTTCTGATCTACAAGAGTAACCATCTCATAGTGGACTTATTCCAGAAGACCTGCATCCTCACTACAACACTACATATACTAAGTAGGGCCACTAAAGGATCATATACTATATGGGGACACTAAAGTTACATATACTACATAGGGCCACTAAAGGGACATATGGTACGTGGGGCCACTAATTGGATATATACTATGTGGGCCACTAACAGGACATATACTACATAGGGCCACTAAAGGAACATATACTATATGGGGCCACTAAAGTTACATATACTACATAGGGCCACTAAAGGGACATATGGTACTTGGGCCACTAATTGGACATTTACTATATGGGGCCATTAAAGGGGTATTTGTATTCTGTTCTGGTGACACTGAGGGGCTATTATACTGTGAAGCAGTAATGTGTAGAATACAGAGGAGTGCAGCATATGGAGCCTGGCATTTTACTGGGTAAGATAGCACAGTATGCAGCATTATTTTCTAAAAAAAAATTTCACCTGTAAATGGAATAAGGTACAAAGGGGCTATGGCATGTTAATGGGGCTACAGCCTATATTTTTTGTGGTCCGTTACACATTCTGTTTGTCCTATTATCCCTAAAAATGTTATTTTCTGTAAACTTCACCCAATAAAAGTTACACATATTATATTCAAAAGTAGAAATGAGCGAATAGTATTCGAAACTAGAGTTTCGAATACTTCACTCCCATAGGAATGCATGGGAGCGGCCGTACAACAAGGGGTTAAGCGGCCAGCCCTGCTGTAACCCCTTGCTGTACGGTTGCTCCCATACATTCCTATGGGAGTGAGGTATTCGAAACTCTAGTTTTGAATACTATTTGCTCATCTCTATTCAAAACCAATTTAACAATGTCAGTAACTACAAAAATAAGGTTTCTAATCTGGACAATTCCTTTCAGGGGATTTTTAAGGATTAATAAGATTGATACCCTATCCTTAGTATAGGTCATCAATAAGGGTACGGTCTAACACCAAGCACCCACCATTAACCTGTTGAAGAGCTTATTCTCTGCATAAGAAACACAACACTGCCATACACTGTATAGTGGCTGTGCTTGGTATTGCAATCATTTGAATAAAACTGAGCTGCAAAAAATTCTTGTGAAGTCACTGGCCTGAGAAGTGGAAGCAGCTGATCGGTGGGGGTGCCAGGTGTAAGATTCTCTGCAGATCTGAGATTGATGACCTAACCTAAAGATAGGACATCAATATTTTAATGGCAGAAATCCCCTTTAATTATTTCAGCCTCTGCAGATAAAAAGTAAAATTTTTCATTCAGAGACAGCAGTTACTGATACTGAAACTTGCAGAAACGTATTGAAGTATATGAGAGAGTAGCAGATTATAGTCAGTGCAGAGGTGGCAAGGACAATGTCTGAGGGGCTCAGCAGACCCCCTATTATGTAACAAGTACTAGAACTGGCACACAATTCCTAATCCGGTGTCTGTTACAGTTTTTACCCAAAGATGTCAAGTGTAGCTTTCAGAATTTCATATGCAATTATGTCTCCCAAGCTGTAGATGGCGCTTTCCTCCTAACATATATGATTTATGGTTAGTAAACAGGGCTCAGCGTTAGGATAACGTTATCACATTCAGTCTTGTAGAGATTATATCAGAGTTTTCATCCTTTATGAATAATTGAAGTCTGATTTCATTGCTATTTAATGCAAATATGGGCGACGAGAGCAATGCAGAGAATCCCACGAGACCCGGGAGACAATTAATATAAAAAAACAAGTATTAGATTAAAACAGATTTATTTTTGTAGAAGCAAAGCTGGAAAGTTTGTTGTAACATAAAAGTATCCGTGTCCCAAAGGTAATTCCCATTGACACCCCAATGGCGGTCACAGGATGTGACTAGAGATTACACAGAGCGCTGTCTGAGCTTGTAGTGTGCTCCGTGACATCTCATTGTAAGGTAGTGACATGAACAAGTTCTTTTAAAGAGATATCTTTACTAGAGATGAGCGAACACTAAAATGTTCGAGGTTCGAAATTCGATTCGAACAGCCGCTCAATGTTCGTGTGTTCGAACGGGTTTCGAACCCCATTATAGTCTATGGGGAACAGATACTCGTTAAGGGGGAAACCCAAATCCGTGTCTGGAGGGTCACCAAGTCCACTATGACACCCCAGGAAATGATGCCAACACCTCTGGAATGACACTGGGACAGCAGGGGAAGCATGTCTGGGGGCATCTAACACACCAAAGACCCTCTATTACCCCAACATCACAGCCTAACAACTACACACTTTACACACTCAATACCACCTCTCTGACAGTAGGAAAACACCTTGAAACATGTGTATTTGGCACTTGCAGAGAGGAGAGCTTGTCACCAGCAGTGAATTTGGCCCTTGTAGTAAGTTGAGGTTGGCACCAACATTTGTTTTGAAAATCAGGGTGGATTGAGCCTCTAACCAGCAGAGTTTGGGCAAATTCATGGTGGAGGGAGCCTCTAAAAACCCCAGTTTGGACCAATTCATGGAGGAGGGAGCCTCTAAACAGGCCAGTTTGGACCAATTCATGGTGGAGGGAGCCTCTAAAAACCCCAGTTTGGACCAATTCATGGTGGAGGGAGCCTCTAAACAGCCCAGTTTGGACCAATTCATGGTGGAGGGAGCCTCTAAAAACCCCAGTTTGGACCAATTCATGGTGGAGGGAGCCTCTAAACAGCCCAGTTTGGGCAAATTCATGGTGGAGGGAGCCTCTAAACAGCCCAGTTTGGGCAAATTCATGGTGGAGGGAGCCTCTAAAAACCCCAGTTTGGACCAACTCATGGTGGAGGGAGCCTCTAAAAACCCCAGTTTGGACCAATTCATGGTGGAGGGAGCCTCTAAAAACCCCAGTTTGGACCAATTCATGGTGGAGGGAGCCTCTAAACAGCCCAGTTTGGACCAATTCATGGTGGAGGGAGCCTCTAACCAGCAGAGTTGGTGGAAATCAGGGTGGAGGGAGCCTCTAACCAGCAGAGTTGGTGGAAATCAGGGTGGAGGGAGCCTCTAACCAGCAGAGTTGTGGGAAAGCAGGGTGGAGGGAGCCTCTAACCAGCAGAGTTGTGGGAAAGCAGGGTGGAGGGAGCCTCTAACCAGCAGAGTTGTGGGAAAGCAGGGTGGAGGGAGCCTCTAACCAGCAGAGTTGGTGGAAATCAGGGTGGAGGGAGCCTCTAACCAACAGAGTTGTGGGAAATCAGAGTGGAGGGAGCCTAGTATTAGCAGAATTGTGCAACGCTTATGGTGGATGAGTATGAGGATGCGGAGGAATTGGAGAGGTTGAGTACAGACATGGAGTTTCATGTTGGGGTGCTTTACACAGGGGGGCACAAAAATGAAGGCTCTATCCAGTGGTGGTTCATTTTTATCAAAGTGAGCCGGTCGGCACTCTCAGCTGACAGACGGGTGCGCTTGTCAGTGATGATGCCACCGGCTGCACTGAACACCCTCTCAGATAGGACGCTGGCGGCAGGACAGGACAGCACCTCCAAGGCATATAGGGCAAGTTCAAGCCACAGGTCCAACTTTGACACCCAATACGTGTAGGGCGCAGAGGGGTCGGAGAGGACAGGGCTGTGGTCGGAAAGGTATTCCCGCAACATGCGCCTATACTTCTCACGCCTGGTGACACTAGGACCCTCCGTGGCGGCACTTTGGCGAGGGGGTGCCATCAAGGTGTCCCAGACCTTAGACAGTGTGCCCCTCGTTTGTGTGGACCGGTGAGAACTTGGTTGCCTAATGGAGGAACTGCCTTCCCTGCCGCCAACGTCACATGCTGGAAACATCTCCATCATATTCTGCACCAATTGCCTGTGGCAAGCATTGATGCGATTGGCCCTCCCCTCTACCGGAATAAAAGACGAGATGTTGTTTTTCTACCGGGGGTCAAGGATAGCAAAGATCCAGTACTGGTTGTCCTCCATGATTTTGACAATACGCTTGTCGGTTGTAAAGCACCCCAACATGAACTCAGCCATGTCTGCCACAGTGTTAGTTGGCATGACTCCTCTGGCCCCACCGGAAAGTTCAATCTCCATTTCCTCCTCATCCTCCATGTCTACCCATCCGCGCTGCAACAATGGGACGATTCGAAGTTGCCCGGAAGCCTCCTCTATCACCATCACATCATCGGACAACTCTTCTTCCTCCTCCTCCTCCTCCTCCTCCTCCTCCTCCATTAAACGCAGTGAAGCGGACAGATGTGTGGACCTACTCTCCAGCTGTGACGGATCGGATGCTATCCCTAACTCCTCTGTTTGATCTGAGTTATCCCTGATGTCAATCAGGGATTCTCTCAGAACACACAAGAGCGGGATTGTAAGGCTCACCATCGCATCCTCAGAGCTCACCCTCCTTGTGGACTCCTCAAAGACCCGTAGGATGTCACAAAGGTCTCTCATCCATGGCCACTCATGGATGCGAAACTGAGGCAGCTGACTTTGTGGCACCCTAGGGTTTTGTAGCTGGTATTCCATCAAAGGTCTCTGCTGCTCAACCACTCTATTCAACATCTGAAACGTTGAGTTCCAGCGTGTGGGGACGTCGCACAAAAGCCGGTGTTGTGGCACATGCAGGCATTGCTGGAGAGATTTTAAGCTAGCAGCGGCTACTGTCGACTTGCGAAAGTGGGCGCACATGCGCCGCACTTTCACCAGTAGCTCTGGAACATTGGGGTAGCTCTTTAGGAAACGATGCACCACTAGGTTGAAGACGTGGGCCAGGCATGGAACATGTTGGAGTCCGGCAAGCTCCAGAGCTGTTACCAGGTTCCGGCCGCTATCACAAACGACCATGCCTGGGCCCAGGTGCAGCGGCTCAAACCATATTGCCGTCTCATCGAGGAGGGCATCCCTCACCTCGGAGGCAGTGTGCTGTCTGTCCCCCAAGCTGATCAGCTTCAGCACAGCCTGCTGACGTCTACCAACGCCAGTGCTGCAACGTTTCCCACTCGCAGCTGGGGTCAATCTAACAGCGGAGGAGGAGGCGGTGGCGGAGGAGGAGGCGGTGGCGGAGGAGGAGGCGGTAGAGGAGGAGGAGGAGGGGGGTGTTCTTCTCGTGTCCCTGCCAGGAATGTTAGGCGGGGAGACGAGGTACACCGGGCCAGTTTGGGAAGCAGTCCCAGCCTCAACTACATTCACCCAGTGTGCCGTCAGTGAAATGTAGCGTCCCTGTCCGCATGCACTTGTCCACGCGTCGGTGGTCAAGTGGACCTTTGTGCAAAGCGCGGAACTAAGGGCCCGCCTGATGTTGAGTGACACGTGCTGGTGCAAGGCGGGGACGGCACACCGGGAGAAGTAGTGACGGCTAGGGACGGCATAGCGAGGTGCCGCAGTTGCCATCAGGTCCAGGAAGGCGGGAGTTTCAACAAGCCGGAACGCCAACATCTCCTGGGCCAGCAGTTTAGCGATGTTGGCGTTCAAGGCTTGCGCGTGTGGGTGGTTAGCAGTGTATTTCTGCCGCCGCTCCAATGTCTGAGAGATGGTGGGTTGTTGTAAAGAAGCGCCTGATGGTGCCTTTGATGGTGCAGGAGAAGGAGATAAGACAGGAACAGGGGAGGATGAGGGAGAAGTCAACAAAGTGGCGGAGGCAGATGAAGTGATGTCCTGGCTCGTCCTCTGGAGTGCATCGCCAGCACAGTCAGCAGAGGCAGTGGCAGAGGCAGAGGCAGTGGCAGAGGCAGTGGCAGTGGCGTGAACGGCAGGCGGCCTTTGTCCTGCCGTTGCTGCCTGCCACTGATTCCAGTGCTTGGATTCCAAATGACGGCGCATTGAAGTGGTGGACAGGTTGCTCTTCTCAGAGCCCCTAATCAATTTCGAGAGGCAAATTGTGCAGACAACACTATATCTGTCCTCGGCGCATTCCTTGAAAAAACTCCACACCTTCGAGAAACGTGCCCTCGAGGTGGGAGTTTTTCGGGGCTGGGTACGAACTGGAACATTTTGGGAGATTCCGGGTGTGGCCTGGCTTCGCCTAAGCTGCTGACCTCTGCCTCTAGCTACCCTTTTTGGTGCTGCACCTGCCTCAACATCCACACTACTTTCCCCGCTTGACATCCCCCCTGTCCAGGTCGGGTCAGTGTCCTCATCATCCACCACTTCCTCTTCCAACTCCTGTCTCATCTCCTCCTCCCGCACAATGCGCCGGTCAACTGGATGCCCTGACAGCAACTGCGTCACATCATCGTCGATGAGGGTGGGTTGCTGGTCATCCACCACCAAATCGAACGGAGATGGAGGAGACTCTAGTGTTTGAGCATCTGGACACAGATGCTCCTCTGTTAGGTTCGTGGAATCGTGACGTGGAGAGGCAGGTTGAGGGACAATGAAAGGAGCGGAGAACAGCTCTGGGGAGCAGGGACAGTTGGGGTTATTGTTCTGTGAAGCTTGGGAATTTTGGGAGGAAGGAGGACAAGACTGTTGGGTAATAGGAGGAGAGGAGGCAGAGTCTGACTGGCTGCTCGACAATGTGCTGTAAGCGTTCTCTGACAGCCATTGCAAGACCTGTTCCTGGTTCTCGGGCCTACTAAGGTTTGTATCCTGCAGTTTAGTTAATGTGGCAAGCAACCCTGGCACTGTGGAGTGGCGCAATGCTTGCTGCCCCACAGGAGTAGGCACGGGACGCCCTGTGGCTTCACTGCTACCTTGCTCCCCAGAACCATTCCCCCGACCTCGCCCACGGCCTCGTCCACGTCCCTTTCCGGGAGCCTTGCGCATTTTGAATTCCCAGTTAGAAATTGGCACTATATACCAGTAGCAAAAATTGTGGGTGCACGTAACCCCAATATATTCTTTGAATTACCAGTCAGAAACTGGCACTATATGGCAGTAGCAAGAAATGAGGGTATTTGTAACCCCAATATATTCTTTGAATTCCCAGTCAGACAATGGCACTATATACCAGTAGCAAGAAATGAGGGTATTTGTAACCCCAATATATTCTTTGAATTCCCAGTCAGACAATGGCACTATATACCAGTAGCAAAAATTGTGGGTGCACGTAACCCCAATATATTCTTTGAATTACCAGTCAGAAACTGGCACTATATGGCAGTAGCAAGAAATGAGGGTATTTGTAACCCCAATATATTCTTTGAATTCCCAGTCAGACAATGGCACTATATACCAGTAGCAAAAATTGTGGGTGCACGTAACCCCAATATATTCTTTGAATTACCAGTCAGAAACTGGCACTATATGGCAGTAGCAAGAAATGAGGGTATTTGTAACCCCAATATATTCTTTGAATTCCCAGTCAGACAATGGCACTATATACCAGTAGCAAGAAATGAGGGTATTTGTAACCCCAATATATTCTTTGAATTCCCAGTCAGACAATGGCACTATATACCAGTAGCAAGAAATGAGGGTATTTGTAACCCCAATATATTCTTTGAATTCCCAGTCAGACAATGGCACTATATACCAGTAGCAAAAATTGTGGGTGCACGTAACCCCAATATATTCTTTGAATTACCAGTCAGAAACTGGCACTATATGGCAGTAGCAAGAAATGAGGGTATTTGTAACCCCAATATATTCTTTGAATTCCCAGTCAGACAATGGCACTATATACCAGTAGCAAAAATTGTGGGTGCACGTAACCCCAATATATTCTTTGAATTACCAGTCAGAAACTGGCACTATATGGCAGTAGCAAGAAATGAGGGTATTTGTAACCCCAATATATTCTTTGAATTCCCAGTCAGACAATGGCACTATATACCAGTAGCAAGAAATGAGGGTATTTGTAACCCCAATATATTCTTTGAATTCCCAGTCAGACAATGGCACTATATACCAGTAGCAAGAAATGAGGGTATTTGTAACCCCAATATATTCTTTGAATTCCCAGTCAGACAATGGCACTATATACCAGTAGCAAAAATTGTGGGTGCACGTAACCCCAATATATTCTTTGAATTCCCAGTGAGACAATGGCACTATATACCAGTAGCAAAAATTGTGGGTGCACGTAACCCCAATATATTCTTTGAATTCCCAGTCAGACAATGGCACTATATACCAGTAGCAAAAATAGTGGGTGTATATAGCTCCAATTCTATTGCTAGGGGACTTGCAGGGTATTTCTGAGGTGAAGGTGGGGGGGCACACCGTTGGAACGGGGATTTGGGGTGTATATATGGGGTATACGGGAATACACTGTCAGTGTGTTCCATTCAGGATCCTGGGAAAGCTGGGTTGCGGCGATTGAGCCCGTCAGTGCCACGTTACACTGACAAGCTTCTCCCTGGAATTGAAGTTATATGTAAGCCCAATATATTCTTTGAATTCCCAGTGAGACAATGGCACTATATACCAGTAGCAAAAATTGTGGGTGCACGTAACCCCAATATATTCTTTGAATTCCCAGTCAGACAATGGCACTATATACCAGTAGCAAAAATAGTGGGTGTATATAGCCCCAATTCTATTGCTAGGGGACTTGCAGGGTATTTCTGGGGTGAAGGTGGGGGGGCACACCGTTGGAACGGGTATCGGGGGTATATATCGGGTATACGGGAATACACTGTCAGTGTATTCCATTCAGGATCCGCGGAAAGCTGGGTTGCGGCGATTGAGCCCGTCAGTGCCACGTTACACTGACAAGCTTCTCCCTGGAATTTAGCTCTTATAAGAGCTGTTGGTTGTCTTCTCCTTCCTATCCTAGCCTGTCCCTGCCTACCCAGAATCTAAGCCCTAGCTAGCTGGACGGAAACCTCCGTCCTCGGTGAATTGCAAGCTCAGAATGACGCGAAGCTGGGCGTCGCTGTTCTTTTAAATTCGAGGTCACATGTTTTCGGCAGCCAATGGGTTTTGCCTACTTTTTTCAACGTCACCGGTGTCGTAGTTCCTGTCCCACCTACCTTGCGCTGTTATTGGAGCAAAAAAGGCGCCAGGGAAGGTGGGAGGGGAATCGAGTAATGGCGCACTTTACCACGCGGTGTTCGATTCGATTCGAACATGCCGAACAGCCTAATATCCGATCGAACATAAGTTCGATAGAACACTGTTCGCTCATCTCTAATCTTTACGGCTTTAAAGAGAAGGTTCATCCGTACATCTGAAAATCACAACTTATCACATACAATATAACAGGATACTGGAAGTAGCTGATCATTGGAGATCCCGTTACTTGGACATCTACCGATCAGAGCAGGGTCTTGTATTTGAATGAACTGATTGCTGCATCTGTACACAATTAGTGGGGGCTCCTGTGGTGGGACCCCCACAGATTAACCACTTATCACCTGTACTGTGAATAATAAGTGAGGGAACGCCAATTTCAATACATAATTGAGCAACTTTACAAAACGATTTAAATTCAAAATCTTCTACTATTTTGTGTTTACAGCTCATACTCCTATCTATGCATCTCCATGGTAACAGACAATCTAATAATTTCAAGGGTTACATATATATATATATATATATATATATATATATATATATATATAGTCCTATGAAAAAGTTTGGGCACCCCTATTAATCTTAATCATTTTTAGTTCTAAATATTTTGGTGTTTGCAACAGCCATTTCAGTTTGATATATCTAATAACTGATGGACACAGTAATATTTCAGGATTGAAATGAGGTTTATTGTACTAACAGAAAATGTACAATATGCATTAAACCAAAATTTGACTGGTGCAAAAGTATGGGCACCTCAACAGAAAAGTGACATTAATATTTAGTAGATCCTCCTTTTGCAAAGATAACAGCCTCTAGTCGCCTCCTGTAGCTTTTAATCAGTTCCTGGATCCTGGATGAAGGTATTTTGGACCATTCCTCTTTACAAAACAATTCAAGTTCAGTTAAGTTTGATGGTCGCCGAGCATGGACAGCCCGCTCTCAAATGATCCCACAGATGTTCAATGATATTCAGGTCTGGGGACTGGGATGGCCATTCCAGAACATTGTCATTGTTCCTCTGCATGAATGCCTGAGTCGATTTGGAGCAGTGTTTTGGATCATTGTCTTTCTGAAATATCCATCCCCGGCGTAACTTCAACTCCGTCACTGATTTTTGAACATTATTCCCAAGAATCTGCTGATACTGAGTGGAATCCATGCGACCCTCAACTTTATCAAGATTCCCGATTACGGCATTGGCCACACAGCCCCAAAGCATGATGGAACCTCCACCAAATTTTACAGTGGGTAGCAAGTGTTTTTCTTGGAATGCTGTTTTTTTTTTGGACGCTGTGCATAACACCTTTTGTATGACCAAACAACTCAATCTTTGTTTCATCAGTCCACAGGACCTTCTTCCAAAATGAAGCTGGCTTGTCCAAATGTGCTTTTTCATACCTCAGGCGACTCTGTTTGTGGCGTGCTTGCAGAAACAGCTTCTTTCTCATCAGTCTCCCATACAGCTTCTCCTTGTGCAAAGTGCGCTGTATTGCTGACTGATGCACAGTGACACCATCTGCAGCAAGATGATGCTGCAGCTCTTTGGAGGTGGTCTTTGGATTGTCCTTGACTGTTCTCACCATTCTTCTTCTCTGCCTTTCTGATATTTTTCTTGGCCTGCCACTTCTGGGCTTAACAAGAACTGTCCCTGTGGTCTTCCATTTCCTTACTATGTTCCTCATAGTGGAAACTGAAGGGTTAAATCTCTGAGACAACTTTTTGTATCCTTCCCATGAACAACTATGTTGAACAGTCTTTGTTTTCAGATAATTTGAGAGTTGTTTTGAGTAGCCCATGATGCCACTCTTCAGAGGAGATTCAAATAGGAGAACAACTTGCAATTGGCCACCTTAAATACCTTTTCTCAAGATTGGATACTCCTGGCTATGAAGTTCAAAGCTCAGTGAGGTTACAAAACCAATTTTGTGCTTCAGTAAGTCAGTAAAAAGTAGTTAGGAGTATTCAAATCAATAAAATGATAAGGGTACCAAAATTTTTGCACCGGTCAAATTTTGGTTTAATGCATATTGCACATTTTCTGTTAGTACAATAAACCTCATTTCAATCCTGAAATATTACTGTGTCCATCAGTTATTAGATATATCAAACTGAAATGGCTGTTGCAAACACCAAAATATTTAGAACTAAAAATGATTAAGATTAATAGGGGTGCCCAAACTTTTTCATAGGACTGTATATATATATATATATATATATATATATATATATATATATTTCTGCAGTTATTGAAGGATTAGTGCGATTTGGCCACTCCTTACTAGGTAGAGGTGTCCCCAGTAATAATCTGATCTCATTCAGGCAGTAAGTGTTTAATTTCCCTGCAGCACCTCCACAGGTTTGTTGAAGCATTACACAGTTTTCATTGAAATCAATGGACTGTCCATCACATACATGGTCCTCAAGAGCAAGAGGTGCCCTTCGTAGCCTTATAAAACTGACTAAAGCAGATTTTGTTGCGGTTTTTTGAGCTAAAGCCAGGAGTAGATTGAGCAGAACAGAGAAGTATAAAACTCCCTATATATTTCCCATTCCTTGTGTAGCCTTTCTTGGCTTTGAATAAAAAAAAACACAACAATAAAAGCTGCATTTCTACAAAGTGGGTCCTCAGCCTTGTAGTTGACAGTCTGGAATAGGTGGCACCTCTAGGGACTCAGGGTGTTTGATAGTCATTGTTCAGGTACTTACCTTTGTTGTAAACATTGGTTGGCACTTGGACATCACTCAATGTGATGTTTACAGGTAAGTTATTAAAGTGGTCATTGGGTAGAAGCAAAAACTCTTTTCCCAATTCGACAAAATTTCCGTCTTCGTCCCGCTCATTTATGAGGACTGCATTGAAGTATTCATACTGGGAAGAAGAAAGACAATAAGAATCATTACTTCTGTGTGTATAACATCTTTACTAGGTAACACAAATGATAACAACTATAGGAAAATAATGTGACTTTTGGTCATTTTCTGCCCCTTTTGCCACTTTGGTAAAAAGTAGGGATTACAGTGGGGCACAGAGAACTGAGCCCTACTGATTATATATAGACTGATTATATATAGGAGATATACAGTATATAGGAGAATTTCCAACAGTTACAAAGTAGTGTAGATTTCAGTTTGTGTGTACGGGAACCAGGGGTGAACCATGGGTTTCTGCCGCCTGAGGCGGAGGCGGACGTCAGAAAGCCACCCCCCCTTCCCCGGGGACGGGGCCGAGCGGAAGGGGGCGGGGCCGACCGGAGCGAGCATCTTTAGCAGGCAGTGCTGCGTCCACAGGGCCTCCCCAACCCACCACTCAGTGACGGTGACCCTAAGCCAGTCCAGGACAGCTTGTCAGCAAAAATGCCGCCCTCCCCGGACAAAATGCACCAACATTAATAAGGCCAGATCTTCTTAATTCTAGAGCATCTTATAACAAATGCATAAAGCAGATCTGGCTTGGTCCAATGTATATCTAACAAACAAGGCAGAAAAAACTAAATGTTCCCTGCGCTACTAGAGTTTTTGATGGTGCTTGCTGACTGTTTCTAAACAGAACCAACACAAAGCAATGATAGGATCACTCCAGGAAAATGTAATTTATGTACATAGCGGGGGAGATTTATCAATGCTGGTGTTTCATGCACCAGTCTTCACCTCCTTCGAGCATAATATATTACAAGGCACATGTCTATTAATAAATCCTGGCCGTGTCAGAAACTCCAATCTATGCCAGCTAGAAGCTTGTGTGGATTTCAGCTATAATTTAATTCAGTTTCTGGCATAAGTTAGAGTAATAGTCGGCCAGAGGAAGGGCATGACCACTGCCCTCCCATGGAGACATACTCGTCTTACCATGCACACAAAAAGTTGCATATTTTGATGCAAAAATAGATATTTGCAAAAATGTGACTTTTTGCCAGAACACAGATGGGGGTGAGACATTTATACCAGTGACTCCAACAGTCCAATAGGGAGTGCAAATCTACAATATAATACAGACTGTAGCTCAGGATCAGTACAAGATAAGACAATATAATATACTGTATATACATAGTGAGGCAGAAAACTATGTGAGAAGCGGAACGGGGATTGTGAAACACGGTTGCCATAGAAGAGGGCACTGTGCCAAATTTATACCACAATATCATCTATGCCATAAAACTGGAGTAGGGGGATTGAACAATCTGACCCAGAGCTTCACATGCAGAGAGAATTTAACACATGATCAGTACAAAATAAGTCAAATGTATACACAGTGACTGCACCTATAGAATAGTGAGAGCAGCTCTGGAGTATAATACAGGATGTAACTCAGGATCAGTAATGTAATGTATGTACACAGAAGAATAGTGAGCGCAGCTCTGGAGCATAATACAGGATGTAACTCAGAATCAGTACAGGATAAGTAATGTAATGTATGTACACAGTGACTGTACCAGCAGAATAGTGAGTGCAGCTCTGGAGTATAATACAGGATGTAACTCAGAATCAGTACAGGATAAATAATGTAATGTATGTACACAGTGACTGTACCAGCAGCATAGTGAGTGCAGCTCTGGAGTATAATACAGGATGTAACTCAGGATCAGTACAGGATAAGTAATGCAATGTAATGTATGTACATAGTGACTATACCAGCAGAATACTGAGCGCAGCTCTTGGGTATAATACAGGATGTAACTCAGGATCAGTACAGGATAAGTAATGTAATGTATGTACACAGTGACTGTACCAGCAGAATAGTGAGTGCAGCTCTGGAACATAATTTAGGATGTAACTTAGGATCAGAACAGGAGAAGTAATGTAATGTATGTACATAGTGACTCCACCAGCAGAATAGTGAGCCCCTCTCTAGACTATAATACAGGATGTAACTCAGGATAAGTAGTATATAATACAGGATGTATTTAAGGCTTGGTTCACACCTGTACCTTCTCTCCATTCGGGGATTCCATCCCTGAATCCATTTGAAAAATTGGACACTCCGCATTTTTCGGGAAGAAATCGGGCTGAAACTCGACAGACCCTATTACAGTTTTCGTTTTTTGGATCCCCAAGCAGAACCAAAGAATTGATAGCTGAATGTTAGTATGAACCTGGCGTCAGGATCAGTACAGAATAAGTAACATAATATATGTACATAATGACTTCACCAGTAATGCAGTGAGAACAGCGAGTGCAGCTCTGGAGTAAAAGACAGGATGTAATTCAGGATCAGTACAGGATAAGTCATTTACAAAATTACTCATCTATTTATGTAAATGATATCTATTCTCCTCTGCCATTTTCTAGGTTGCTTGTAAGGAAAAAACTCATTCATGCCAATTTTATTTCCCTTAGATCGGGTTCCTTAGATATTTTGGATATTTATGGTTAATGTCTTCAGCCCGTTCTGTGATATAACTGAATATTTACTGCACTTTGGTTGCATCTCCACATCTACAAATGACTTTTTCACAGAGGGCATGGTGTCCTCACGGATCGTGCGCTCATTTTGTACACTATTTCCTGGTAAGAGATAAGCGGGGATAGTTTTGACAAATATATTGATTCTTTTTGACCTACTGCAAAAAAAAACAGATGCCATGAGAATGTGAAGTTCTGCTCGCCCTTCCTTATCTTATGTGATAGTTGGAGACTTGAGGGGAAGCCGGGCTAATTAACAAAGATAAGACTAATGAGAATGGCCATTCCTTCATCAAATCTTCCAAGGAGTTTAATCTCATCCTCTAATTATAGCCAAGATACAAAGGCCAGGAAATTGTGATGCTGAACGTAAAAGGATCACACATTACATTATATGGAGGAGTCAAGGAAATGGTGTCCAGCTACGTATGGGGAAGGTCCTGGACTATACAGTGTACAGTATATGTTGGGGTTCTGTTTCATGGAAGTCTTCAACAGAACATCTTTTCCCAGAGTATAACAGCCCTTTCGGTTCGCGCCTAACAAGTTGGGTCCAAAATTGCAGAGCTGACCCTCATGAATATTCATTGAGACGAATCTTGTGAGGTTTGAAGAACACCACCGTGTCCAGGATGGACTGGCTCACCACAGTGCCACAGGAATCTCTGGTGGACTCAGGCTGTAACACAATAATGGCCCAGAAGAAGACATACAATTTGAAGGCCATTATGGTCTAATTCCTGGGGTTTTTTGGTGGGCTCTCAGAATCATTTTATCTGGTGGTCCCAAGGAACCTCAGCCCAACATTGCCTTCGGTTATGTCCATAAACCTTTATTAAGCACACTAGTAGCTATAAGTTCATGTTTTTGGGCCCCGCTGAAGATGCAATGATATTCCCCAATGATCCTTGGGCATTATGTACAGGCAACCCAGTCCTGTTTTTTGTTGCGGTTCTCCCCGATTGAATGTAAAGAACTCTTTTCTATTTCATCCGCATGCCCTAATACCAACCAGACAACCCCTTTATCAATTCAAAAAATTCTAAGTCTTTTATTCTCTGCTATTTTTGTTTTTAAAGAACAATCTGTTTCGTTTCCACCCACTTTAGAAATGAGAAATTATACAGACAAATAAGGGAAGAAGACAATTGATAAAGTTTCTTCATAAAAGTACAAATTGTATCCGCGACTAAAGTGAATTTCAGTATTCTACCACCTGTTCTGTACAATTGGGTACTGGAATACAAGCACATGAAATACCTATGATTTCCATCAAAAAGTTACACATGTAGATTGACTGTAATGGCCAGTTGCATTGTAACATGCATTTTCCCAGTGAAGTTTTTGTGTTGAGTTGGAAGAAGAGAAATGTGTTCTTTTGTTCATCAAGTTCTTTTGTTCTTGTGGCATACACATGAATGGAGCACAAAGCTCTTCACAACCAAAGTCATGTTCAAGTTCTGCTTAAATCAAATTATTTGTTTTCAGCCGAACAAAGAAATCCCAGACGTAAATGTTAACAATTGTAAAGACTTATAACAATTCACTTCCACTAAAATCTGCTTCATTTCTAAGTTCTAAAAGTCATAAACCAAACACTCCAAAGTCATACTGATAGGGAATATACAGTAGATTGTGAGCCCTATAGACGACTGTGACTGACAATGTCTTATGTTATAAGAAATAAATAGTAGTTATATTCTTGTACATAGGAGTAGTATTGTAGTAGTTATATTCTTGCACATAGGACGAAGTATTATAGCAGTTATATTCTTATACATAGAGGACAGTATTGTAGTAGTTACATTCTTGCACATAGGATGAAGTATTATAGCAGTTATTTTCTTTACCATAGGATAAGCATTATAGTAGTTATATTCTTGTACATAAGAGGCAGTATTATAGTACCGTAGTTATATTCTTGTACATAGGAGCAGTATTATAGTAGTTATATTCTTGTACATAGGAACAGTATTATAGTAGTTATATTCTTGTACATAGGAGCAGTATTATAGCAGTTATATTCCTTTACATAGGAGCAGTATTATAGTAGTTATATTCTTGTACATAAGGGGCAGTATTATAGTAGTTTTATTCTTGTACATAAGAGCAGTATTATAGTAGTTATATTATTGTACATAGGGACAGTATTATAGTAGTTATATCCTTGCACATAGGAGCAGTATTATAGTAGTTATATTCTTGTACATAGGAGCAGTATTATAGCAGTTATATTCCTTTACATAGGAGCAGTATTATAGTAGTTATATTCTTGTACATAAGGGGCAGTATTATAGTAGTTTTATTCTTGTACATAAGAGCAGTATTATAGTAGTTATATTATTGTACATAGGGACAGTATTATAGTAGTTATATCCTTGCACATAGGAGCAGTATTATAGTAGTTATATTCTTGTACATAGGAGTAGTATTATAGTAGTTATATTCTTGTACATAGGAGCAGTATTATAGCAGTTATATTCCTTTACATAGGAGCAGTATTATAGTAGTTATATTCTTGTACATAAGGGGCAGTATTATAGTAGTTTTATTCTTGTACATAAGAGCAGTATTATAGTAGTTATATTATTGTACATAGGGACAGTATTATAGTAGTTATATCCTTGCACATAGGAGCAGTATTATAGTAGTTATATTCTTGTACATAGGAGCAGTATTATAGTAGTTATATTTTTGTACATAGAGGACAGTATTATAGTAGTTATATCCTTGCACATAGGAGCAGTATTATAGTAGCTATATTCTTTTACATAGGAGCAGTATTATAGTAGTTATATTACTGTACATAGTGTGAGAGAGTGAAGGGTGTGGTCTGGGAAGACAAGTATATTCCAGCCAGACACCTAAGGGGTGTGTGGTGAGACCTACACCAGGGAGGTCAGCTGACTAATCAGGGCCTAATAACAGTCTGAGTGTGAAGACTAGCAGGGTGGCACCACACTGACAGAGCTGAACTGTCCAGACTGGACCTCCAAAGCAGGTAGTGTGCCACCCGTGGTTGTTGCCACGGTGGGAGACTGGTAGCCAGTCTCCTGTATAGTCAGGGAAAAGTTTCCTTACGTTTAAGTTAGTTTTCTCAGCCGAGAAGGATTTTGTTTTGTTTATCCTGTGGCTTTGCAAAAGCAGTGTATGCGCTACCTGTGAATAAAGCCTGAACTGGTGTGCAATCCAGTGTCTGTGTCCCTGTTTCCTGCACTGCTACAAGTATCTACCTGAGCGATTCCCCACAATAGGAATAATATTATAGCAGTTATATTTTTGTACATAGGAGTAGTATTATAGTAGATATATTCATGTACATAAGTGGCAGTATTATAGTAGTTATATTCTTATACACAGGAGCAGTATTATAGTAGTTATATTCTTGTACAAAGGAGTAGTATTATAGTAGATTTATTCTTGTATATAGGGGGCAGTATTAAAGTGGCTATCTTATAGTAATTCTCTCTCAGTACTACTAAGTACTGTAGTACAGTACTACAGCCATGTGTGTAATAGCTTTGAAGAAAGAATAAACTCTAGGTTGCTTTGTCTCTGGGGCTGGGGGGAGCTTACTCCAGAAGAAAGCTCCTTCTCATATGAGACTACAGTAAACTTCACCCATGTGACATTTCCACTCTTGATGGAAAGACCCCTTGTACTTTGACATATTTCTATGAATCTGCTGTTCCAGTAACTTGTGGATAGAGATGAATAAATATCTGTTTTCCTTCTATTTCCTTCCTCCTCTTTATTTCTTGATTTAGTTTCCTTGTAATTAAATAAGTCTGACAATTCTTGAGTCAGAAATGTTAGTGACTAATACTATCAGCATGAGGCAGAAGATTTAGTAACACAATTACTTACAGTTACAGCTGGATGGGTGTCAAGACTTTTTCACTTCTGCACATCATATTAGATTTGACATTTTTACGGCTGTATTTTTCTCTTTTAGTACATGGTAAAAATGTTAGACTTCAATAAAAATGTGCGGCCCGGGATGGGCTACAAGATAAATTACAGCAGCTTGGTAGGAATCAAACCTAATTGTAACAGCAAAACAAAAAAGAGTGTTGTAAATAATAGGAAGTGAGGTGCGCAAAGAAAAATGTTTCCTCTGTGATTTTTGACAGATTCACTGCGCATCACAATTTGGTTTAATTTATTTCTTTGCGATGGAAGGTTTTCGACTGCTCAACTGTAGAGCCTTCAGCTACCTATTCTGTTTTTTTTTTTGTATAGGGTACAGTTTCCATCCTCAAAACAGAATGAAAAATTGGACGTGCTATAGCAGGTTGGTGGGATGGTGGCCTTGCCCAATTTGGTGTAGCCCCATTTGGTACAGATTGGAAATTATTCTCAATTGCTACCACGGTCTGACCATGGTAGCCACCCATAGTCTATTCATCTTCTACTGGATCATGAATCCGAGAGGACATTCTTATAGGGAAATGGTGAGGATGGCATTAAAGAGAAAAGAGTCAACAATTTTTGCGAAGCTCCCCAATTTGCACAAAAAATTGACTTTTCCATGTCTTGTACTCCAGAACACTGGTGTGCAACGCATGATAAATTTCCACAAAAGAGTTCAGTGTACTTCCATGGCTATACAAGTGGTTTGCAACTTGAGACCTTACCCCAACAATTATGAAACTACACGTCCAGTGGTAATTGTGACGTGATAAAGAGCATTCAATTGGCCTTTATCAAGAAATGAATGGATTGGACATGGTGAATTTCCAATACCTTCACTAGAGGTGTCTGGCAGTGACTTATTCCCTTCTCCCTATTCAAAACATAAGTACTCTTGACCTAATCGAGCATACACGTGGATTGGGAGCATGGTAGTTGTTGAGCAAGTGTTTGTTAATGTGTGTAGCCACCTTAAGACATGTTAGCTCTTTCCTGTTGTTTCCGATGGTATACTGTAGTCCTTAATGTTGTGAGAAGATAACGGGCAGCCTGCTGGAATCTCGCTATATCTCCTCCAGGTTTTTAACATGTGTGGTCCAGTTCCAGTCTTGAGTAGGTCTCAGCTCCAGGTGTGAGTCCTTGGCTCAATACTGGGCCAGATAAAGGTTGCAGATTCTGCACTCCAATACAGATCCTGGAACTGAAAGTAGGTGTGTGGGTCTGTCCGGTAACCCTGAGTCCGGTGGCTGGTAGTAAGCCACACGTATAGTTAGGTTATCTTTACTGCTTAGTTAGTTGCTCAGACGAGCAGGTTTTATTTTGTTTTTGCCTGAAGTTAAGGCTGTATTTTATTTTGCTCACTTTGTACCTGAAGTCAAGGTTTATTTATTTTCCTGTTTTTTTTCCTAAATAAACCAGTTTGCTGCATATTTTGTATCCCTGTCTTGACTGTTTGGGTCCGCACCACTGCTTCTATTGAGCTTCCATCCCCACAGTGGTCGTAGATCTTTATACCATTAGCGCTTCACCAGTAGCTGTGAAGGCATCATCAGTGCAAAAAATGTGCAGGTTGTAGATTTGGGGTATACCCTGACACTCATACGTATTATCGCAGAGAAGAAACTGACAAAAATAACTATAATGGGTGGAGTTAGAATTGAAGCTCATCATCCTCAACCAGATATTCAGTGTACATTAAATTACTAACTAGTCTTATTAAAGAAAATGTTGGAGTTAATTAAAATCACAATCTAGATAAGCGTTCGCGGGTGGAGGAGGAAGGTTATATCTCCTGGTGCCCCAACGGAGTCGCTCTAATGGTTCATTCAGCTATACACAAAGACTAGGGGTAAAAAGCGAGCCCTGTATATTATATCAGGAATCCATTATATCCATGCTTCTCCCGAGTTCAGAAAACAAATACATTTATTATTCTGACACGTTATTCCAACAGAGGGAAAAGGGAAAGTAAATTCTAAAATAAATGATATTAAATTGCTCAGACTCCGCACTTACTACTTGAATGATCACCCATTTATTAGCACCCAATGTAATGGATTTTAAATGACTATTTTAATGGGTAATTAATACTTTTAATGTACCTTACTATTGTGATTACTTTTATGCAAATGTGTAGTGATAATGGTCTCGGACACTATTGCATTCATCTATCATCATTTCAGGAGATGAGCGCCCTTGGACACACTTCACGGGTCGCCAAGGACCCTATGTATACTGTACCTTCCACACTTAACTCTTTATGAGCCGATGTCTCTGATTCTGTAAATAGGACTTAAGCTTCAAGAGTCAAAAGCTAAATTGTGCGTGACATGTTTACAAGGGGATATTGGGGGCATTCTACAGCTTTTATTAACTACTTTTACCTTCTGCTGTCGTTTTGTAGTTGTAGAATTCGTTTTATTGATATGGACAACACAGTTTCGAATATCTCACCAAATCATCTTTTTGGGTTTGATACCACTTATTTATGATGGAGTAGATTCTCATTACATTTTACACGTGTATGTTTCCAAGCAATGCTTTATTATGTCAGACCTTTGTGCATCCATGGTTAAAGTCTACAAACAAACTTTGTGTAGTCAGATATTGAAGGTATGAGCTATTCTTCATATCTGTAAAATGCCATGCAGAAGAGGCAGAGGAAGCGTAATAACATGTAACAGCTAAATAAGACTAGACGGTTTGCTTGTAGTCTGTATAAGAGGAGACGGCCAACATTTCATAGGCGATGCCAACGCCGGAGTTTTAGATTGCAGTCTTGATATCCCCTGTACTGCCAGAGGATGTGTTTAAGTAATGCGGCACTCACACTAGCGCCACTGTCTGCCCAGAAGTATCCATCCTGATCCCCGGAGAAACCGGATAGGGGGCGGCTTGCCAGCGGTCAATTTTAAAACCCACTCATTTGAATGGGTCTTTAACACAAACTGTTACTTGTCCGACTTTGTGTCCGTGAAAAAAAAAAAAATGGTTTCCAGGCAGAGAGGCTGCAGGCAAACACCAGCGGACGGAAACACGGCGGTCGGACAGGGGCGCAAGTGTGAACGTCTCCTTACTATGACAAAACCGTCATATAGGGTGATAAATCTGACAGTTTCCATGCCCCCAGCCGCATTCATATAATGCTACCTTTTCAGAAAGTGTAAGGGGGGGAGGGGCGTAAAAATGGTGTTCAAAAAGTCACAAACCCATTTGTGCCTCTTTTAGACCAGAATATTGGCATACGGAGTTGATATATCTTCCCCTATTGGTGCAGAAACAGGACGACTCAGTTTTAGAAACAAAAAACAGCCTTAGGGTGCATGCACACTACGTAACGCCGGGCGTGTATGAGAGCCGTACACGCCGGCATTACGGCAGACTGCCGAACACTTCCCATTCACTTCAATGGGAGCGCTCGTAACAGCGGCGTTTACGAGCGCTCCCATTGAAGTGAATGGGAAGTGTTCGGCAGTCTGCCGTAATGCCGGCGTGTACGGCTCTCATACACGCCCGGCGTTACGTAGTGTGCATGCACCCTTAGGCTAAAACCCCATGTGGCGTCCCACAGCAAAAAAGCGCTGTGGGAAAAACCACGATGTGTTGCTTCTAGAGATGAGCGAACACTGTTCGGATCAGCCGTTCCGAACAGCATGCTCCCATATAAATGAATGGAAGCACCTGGCACGGTGACCGGCTGCCGGCAAAGTGTACGTGCCAGGTGCTTTCATTCATTTCTATGGGTGCGTGCTGTTCGGAACGGCTGATCCGAACAGTGTTCGCTCATCTCTAGTTGCTTCCACAGTTTCAGAGGAAGTCTGCAGAAGAAACCTTCTGTTTTAGTTATACCTATAGGGAGACAGCCGGCATTGCCGTAGGTATAATTGACGCAGTGGATGGGATTTGCGGTATCACATCCACTATACAGTGACTTTAACTTGGTTAATGCTGAGTGGGGGCCCCGGTTTTAAAGAGGTATTTATAGCATCTACTACAGATGAGCAAATTGAAGCTGATGAAGTGGAATTCGATCCGAATTTTAGGAAACATTCAATTTACATTGAATCCATATTCCCTTTACGCTTCATGGTAACGAATTGCTTTTTTCATAAAATGGCTGCTGCAAATGTTAGGACATGGGGCAAGGAACTCTGGGAACGCGGAATCCCCCACAATGCTATGCATGCAGCCAATCAGCAGTCAGTCAGCCCTGTGATGTCACAGCCCTTTAACCCCCTCGCGACCGGCCACAGCATCAGGAGGGTGTGTTAGCTGTAGATGGCAGCTATTGGGTGCTATTGAGTAGACTCGCATAGCCCCATAACAGTAACCCTCCAATGCCCCTATTTGAATAGGCCTCTCACAGTGACAGGTTCCCTTTAAGGAAAGGGATTACTTTTCCCACCTGTCGTAATAAAATTCCCAGCTTGTAGCGATCTTTCAGATTAGCGTTAGCCGCTTTAGACGCCGAGTTCACTTTAAATCAACAAATTCAGGCTGCAAATCTCTCTCTAAGAAATACTTTATATGTTAATCAAACACTGGATTATGTTCAGAAATGGAAGAACAAGCTTAGTGTTTAGTGCCGCGGCTAAGATGTGTTAATTCCTCGCTAGACGGCGAATGTAAATACTCTGACAGACACGCAGCAGTTTGAATAAAATTATTTCGAGAACGAATGGGATATTTTAGAAACACATATGCAATTAATATTTCACAGAGCGCTAACGGATCCTGTCGTCCTCCGTATCGCTGGTCAAAACCAGTTGTGTTTTCACACTGGGAAAATGATCACCATAAAAGCCGCACATTTACCGTGCGCAGAGTTAGAGGGGATATTAATAATCTCATAATTACAAGAATAAATGAACAATTTAGCTAGAAAAATAAGACATTTCATTCCAGAAATGTAAATTGATAACATCCCTTTTAATGCGATCTTCATGATAATAAGTTTTGGAGATTTTACAGATAATTACTCTCTTTGTAAAAGTGGATCATCTTCAATTTTCTAGAAAAACCAAGCAAAATAAAGTGACACAGTGAAGAATCTACATAAGAGGAGATATCGGCGCTCTCTAATGTCAGCCATGTTTTTTGAATTTGAAAAGTAGAATGAAATCAAACACTGCCCCCGCAGGTCAAGATGTATCATTGCACATAAAGTTGAAAATACATTGGGGCAGATTTACTAATCCTGTCTAATAATGTGCCAGATTTATCACAGTGGCTGATGCTGGAGGATAAATTTGCTGCATCTTTATATTGTAAGTTTATGCCTATTATTAGTTGTCATACTGTTATACCAGCTATTAGTTGATTTTTTGGTGCACATTTTAAGCCTCTTGTTGGACGAGATCAAAAAGGTGTCTAAAAATGTGTAAGCGGCCATTTTTCTTGTGGCTTCGGACATGCGCAGTCTGTTCTGCCCGAGGCCTAGAAGGCTGAAACCCAGCTCTGGAAGAGGACGTGCAGAGAGGTGTGTTCCTGAAGAAGATGGAGGTGTTGCTGGTTCTCTCACAGCATTTGGGACGCCCCCAGTGCTGTTTGAGTGCTGGGTCCCGCTCCCAGGGCTGTGAGAGAACTCATTTGCATACTGAAGAATATCGGGATTTCAAACGAACGGTGGAGTGGAGAACACATCTAAAGGTAGGAGAAGAATAGTCTTTCTTAAGGCTATTCCTACGTGTTATCGAGAAAAAACAAGCATTTTAAAGCTTAAAGCTGGTGAGATGGCTGATCGATATGGGGTTTGAGTGTCGGAGCCGAATTCATCTCATACTGATGACCCATCCTTGGACAACCTCTTGGAGTCTTGGATAACCTTTTAGAGTCAGAATTCTGGTGTATTTTTACTCTTCCCATATTCATGTTGAATTACAGTCTCTTTTATAGTCCAAAGCTGCATTCACATTACTGCTGGCTTCAGAGCTGAAATCTCCCCAAATGACTTGTTTTTCTGTCCATACATAGCTCTGATGATTGGCATTTTCAAAGGAGCCTTTCTGCCCCATATACACTATATCATCATTGGCTGCTAATGCCGTCTATCTTTTGGACAGAGAAAAACCCAAAGAATACGAGAGGCAATGGAGGTAGAAAAGCAAGCAAATGTTAATAATACCTTTAGTATGCCAAAGTAAATAACAGAGCATAGGTTTTCAGCATTCTGCGGGTAATAGGTCGCCGCATGCTAAGAAAATAACACATTACCGTGCCCGTGTTTGGTAGAGTAACTAAACATCAAAATACATTGACATTTCAATTTCTAGGACAATTTTACTTTGTGGCAGAGGATAATATAGTGAAAAGTCATGACTAACCCTTATATAATAACTGCACCGCAAGTGTCTGTACTCAATGAACTGATTATTTAGTTATAGGTTATTTGTATTTTTAGGACATATTCACACACAGGAACACACAGGTTATAGTCACGTGGAGGCAATGGTGAGAGCACACAAGACTTAAGATAATTAAGGGCCATTTAACTGTCTTTCGTCCGGCCCAGGAACCTTTAAGGAAATCTACACTATCTGCAGGCAGCATGTTATAGAGCAGGAGGAGCTGAGCACAATGATATGTAGGGTCATATATATAACATATATGATATATGATAGTGTTATATGGAAAGACGTATAACCAGCCATTTGTTGACCTAAAGTTCTTACCATTTTATGTTCAGGACTCCAATGTGTGGTCCAACTTACTGACCGACGGGCATCTCTGTAAGGAAGACTGTCGATCACTAGTAAGCCCGCCCACTGGACTCCTAAGCTCGGAATGAACAGAATTATTTTTTATTAATAAATGAAAGGTTTTGCTGATTGTTTACGCACAAACATATACATTATTCTGCTCAGCTCCTCCTGCTCTATAATTATAATTATATATATTTCATCAGATTTTAATTTTGCCTCTCCACCTACATTCCTTGGATTTTCTGTTACCTGTCTGTGTATAAGCTGTAGACAAACAACTATCAACTACACAAGTCAATGGCTAGGCCTGTAGCACAACTGAACAACGTGAACGGTTGAACAGATTTATTATGTCATTTATTATGCACTTTTTGTCAACAAATAATACTGAACTAAGTTGCATTTTTAATATTAATGTGATGTATTTATTCAATTTGCAAATAAAAATGGTGCGAAAGGTAAATGACCCCTGCATTAAAAAAAATTGGTTGAAATTTAATGACCTATTTTAAATCTCTGACCTATTCGGCTAACGGGCAATTTCCTTGATCAATTTGACCCTACTTTTTTTTGCCTTGTACAATAAACTCCATTGTAAAAACTTCAGCTCAACTCTGCCATCTAGTGGCCAGAGCTCACACTGCCCACATTGCTGTAGTAATTACATATTCTATGAACCAAAGGCAAAGTAATTAAGTGCAAAATATCTAAAGCAATTGGGTTTGTCAAGATTTGACATTTCCAAGTGTTTGTTGATGATGTTAGCAAGGCAAAAGGTTTTCTTTTCCTTTTATAACTTGCATACATTTAGAATTTTATACTGACTTGAAATATTCCGAGTTATAAAAAAATATATTCTGTTTCGGTTTGATAAGAGGATTTAGAAAGTCGTGCTATGGGAAGTCATAAACATGATTTGAGCAGAACCTTACAGCAAAAGCATTGTCATGTGTAAAATTATAGTGTTCAAGGGGTGTTTATGTGTCCCATGTATTCAGCCTTTAAATGGGATTTTGCTATATGGGCAATAGGGAATTCTGAATGGCTTTGAATGTAATTTTCCAGAAGATTTTAGTTGCAGGGGCGGTTTTAGCTTCACGACTGGCGAGTGAAGGTTACACAGTCACATGACATGGTTGAATGCTACATACAGATGTCGGTGGCGGTAAAATGACCTCAGCGCTCCCAAAAAACTGAAACAAAAATCATTACTTTGTTTAATTAACTTTCTTACAATACAAGGGCTCATTCTGTCTCAATCCAGTGAACCCAAACATGCCGGCGGAGCAATTAATAGCAAAGCATTAATCTGCAGGAACCTTACACCTGACATGCTGTATAATAAGCTGTATACTGCGGGCAAACATTAACACTTAATGGGCTAGTAAACCTCAGATAAGTGACTCCGTAATCTGTCCGGGCTCACGCATGCAGAGAAGGTTGATGGCTTATAGCATGTTATCATGTAATGATATACTGTATATGGCGGTAAACATGGATATAACAAGTCATATGTACAGTACATGTTGTCATGTAATAATAGACTTATAACAAGTCATATGTACAGTGCATGTTGTCATGTAATAATAGACTTATAACAAGTCATATGTACAGTACATGTTATCATGTAATGATATACTGTATATAGCGGTAAACATAGTTATAACAAGTCATATGTACAGTACATGTTGTCATGTAATAATAGACTTATAACAAGTATGTACAGTAAATGATACTATATAATGATATACTTAAAACTAGTCATATACTGTATATGCTATCATGTAATGGTATACTGTAAAAGAGACCATTTCTTTCTTTCTTTTTTTTTTTTTTTATATGCACAAAACAGAAATTGAGTTGTTTAGCCTAAGGCTAGAATCACACACACAGTTTTTGATGCAGTTTCTTGAGCCAAACACAGGAGTGGATCCAAATGATAGGTCTTTCCTTTATACTTTTTCATCTTTATAAATCCAATCCTGGCCATGGCTTTACAAAATTTCACAAAAAAGTGCTTCAAAGACTGCAAGACTATCTGCAAAGGGATGTAGCAGAGCCAGATCTGTGGCTTAGTTACATGTAGCAGAGTCAGATCTGGATGTAGCAGCGCCAGATCTGTGGCTTAGTTACACGTATCTTAACCCCTTCCCGCCGATGGCATTTTTTGATTTTCGTTTTTCGTTTTTGACTCCCCTCCTTCTAAACCCCATAACTTTTTTATTTCTCCGCTCCCAGAGTCATATGAGGTCTTAATTTTTGCGGGACAATTTTTTCTTCATGATGCCACCATTAATTATTCTATATAATGTACTGGGAAGCAGGAAAAAAATTCAGAATAGGGTGGATTTGAAGAAAAAATGCATTTCTGCGACTTTCTTACGGGCTTTGGTTTTACGGCGTTCACTGTGCAGCCAAAATGACATGTCCCCTATATTCTGTGTTTCGGTACAATTCCGGGGATACCAAATTTATATGGTTTTATTTACATTTTGACCCCTAAAAAAAATTCCAAAACAGTGTTAAAATTTTTTTTTTCTAAAAGTCGCCATATTCCGACGGCCGTAACTTTTTTATACATAGGTGTACGGGGATGCATAGGGCGTCTTTTTTTGCGGGGCCGGGTGTACTTTTTAGTTCTACCATTTTCGGGAAATGTTATTGCTTTGATCACTTTTTATTCAAATTTTTATCAGAATTAAAACAGTGAAAAAACAGCGGTTTGGCACTTTTGACTATTTTTCCTGCTACGGCGTTTACCGAACAGGAAAAATATTTTTATAGATTTGTAGAGCGGGCGATTTCGGACGCGGGGATACCTAACATGTATATGTTTCACAGTTTTTAACTACTTTTATATTTGTTCTAGGGAAAGGGGGGTGATTTGAACTTTTAATACTTTTTATATTTTTTTATATTTTTTTTATTTTTTTTTTTATTTTTTTTTTGCATTTATTAGACCCCCTAGGAGTGTTGAACCCCAGGGGGTCTGATCACTAATGCAATGCATTACAATGCTAATTAATGCTAACTATTACGGCGCATGTCGGGAAGGGGTTAAAGGACTGCTCCCATCTTGTTACTAAATTATGGCATCACATTATGTTTGATGAAGTCCGGCTTTTGGGGTCACCACAAATCGTGACAATGTAGGGGGACAGCAGGAGTCCACTCACCATTTTAACTTGCACAGTGGCACACGAGGGGGGCTGCAGGTTCCCTGCAAAGTGGGTGGCTGGGATTGTCATTGTGCATGGAAGGACTTAGAGGTTCACTGCAGACCCTTCCTTCCCAAGATCCCTTTTGCACCTCTTATAGCTACACCCCAGCGGTTAGCGAACCATCAGATCCAACACTACATAAACTATGATATATACAGGGAATCTGTGACCAGCACCCAGAATAATAACCCATTTATGCCTAGAGTTCCATTATTGGAACTCAAAAAATACAGCCTGGGGCATGATTGGGTTAACCCAGCCCTACATATAGGTTAGTGTCACCTGAATCAAATGGTGTTGTGAATCGCTGCCCCCCTGCAATGTTACTGCTTTTACCAATATGCTAATGAGCTCTTTGTAGCAATGAGGGCTATGCTGTTTATGGGAATGCCGTATTGCTCCAAATAATTCATTTGCATATTGAGAAAAACAGCAATATCTCAGAAACTTCTCCAAAAACTCCATGTACACATACCCTTAGTAATAAACCGCAATAGGTGCAGATGTCTTCCTGAGAGCACCTTCAGGCCTGTATTTCGTGGTAGTTAGGCCATGACAGGCTTCCCCACAACACTAGGCCTCATACCTCACAGAACAAACTTTATTGCTATACCTTACTGCCTAGCACTGAGTTCCCGGCTTATTGTTCCCTGGCACCCATCATGCTGGAGACAAAGGGAAGGAGAAACGTCCTTCTCCAGATCTTATGGCCATGCCCTATATTAGATGCTTTATGAAGACAAATGATGGATATTTTTTTGTTTTCCCAGATAACTTCTATTGAGGACATTATAGACTCCCTCCACCAGCCTGGTATGGCTGCTTAGAGACAGTAGACTATTAGAGATGGACGAACAGTGAAATACTCGAGATTAGATATTCGTTTTGAATAGCCCCTCAATACATCTCGGGTGTAGCAGAGCTCAGCGCACGGCCAGCTCTGCTACATCTCCGGTGTAGCTAACCCTGCCAGTACATCTATCCCTGTGTCACAGTCACATAGTTCACAGTCTCATATGACCCGAATCTGAAATCGACCATTCATATAAAGTGGAGGTCACCTGATTAGCCAGCCAATTACTTTTTTCGATTTTTTTTTTTTCGATGCCTGCGTTGTCGTAGTTCCTGTCCCACCTCCCCTGTACAGTTATTGGTGCAAAAAAAATGCCAGGGAAGGTGGGAGGGGATACGAATTTTTAGTGTGTTTGCCTCGTGGTATTCGATTGGAATCGAATATCTCGAGCAGCCTGATATTCGATCGAATATCAATTCGATCGAACGCCGTTCGCTCATCACTATAGACTATGCTCATCTACACAGTAGGAGGTGCATTAAATTACCCATCTCAGCACTCAGATGACAAGTGTGAATAGTACATGAGGATCCCCCACCGATTCCAACATTGTATGAGCAGTCACTTTCTATTGAAGTAAATGGAAGTTGCGGAGATCATTAAGTGCTCTCACCTTTGGCATCTCAAACCTATACCAGCTTACTGAAGACTACATGTAATAAATGTCCAGTACTTACTGTATTTATCTCAGCAAGCTGACCATCAATGGAAAAGTGACTGGCCATCTAATGGAGCGAATAGAATTTACGGGAATTCTCTACCAGCTGGCTGAAATCTATATGGGATTAATTACTTTTACAGGATTTTTGTCAACTTCTCCAACATATTGACCATTATTGGAGCAATGACTGCTTACGCATAGTTGCATTAAATTACCCATCTCAGCACTCAGATGACAAGTGTGAATAGTACATGAGGATCCCCCACCGATTCCAACATTGAAAGGCTTAACAAGTCTCCACACACCTATATGGTGGTCTCTCCCTAAGGAGTGACAATATCCCCCGAACCCTGTCTAAGCCTCTCACCTCTACCAGGTTATAGTCCTCTCTACATCGTGCTGATGAGATCCAACCAGATCGAAACAGCTGTCCTCGATTGAGAAACTATACCTGGTATTAATCCCAGCGTCATTGCTAAACAAAGGCCTCTTGGAAGGTCGGGCATGAAGCTAAAGGGAGCAGCCATTATTGGGTTATTTCACTGGAATCCTGTTTTAAGACAGGCTTGCACATTCCAGTGAGCGCCCTCTATTGGTTTGCAACAATGAGGCAGCAACTGTCTTCCTAATTACATCATGGAAGGCAGATTTGCATATTCTTCCCATAGTTCCTTGCAAAGTGGAGTGCTAAAGGCTTAACAAGTCTCCACACACCTATATGGTGGTCTCTCCCTAAGGAGTGACAATATCCCCCGAACCCTGTCTAAGCCTCTCACCTCTACCAGGTTATAGTCCTCTCTACATCGGGCTGATGAGATCCAACCAGATCGAAACAGCTGTCCTCGATTGAGAGACTATACCTGGTATTAATCCCAGCGTCATTGCTAAACAAAGGCCTCTTGGAAGGTCGGGCATGAGGCTAAAGGGAGCAGCCATTATTGGGTTATTTCACTGGAATCCTGTTTTAAGACAGGCTTGCACATTCCAGTGAGCGCCCTCTATTGGTTTGCAACAATGAGGCAGCAACTGTCTTCCTAATTACATCATGGAAGGCGGATTTGCATATTCTTCCCATAGTTGCTTACGCATAGTCACTCGTTTCATTGACCTCTGAATGTTCTCACCTCTGGCATCTCCAGTCTTGATCACCAGCACAATGTAGGCTATAGGAGATGAACTATCTTTTTGTTGTATTTTTCTCATACAACTAAGATCCAACAGATTTAGCGAAGTTTAATTTGACTCTTAAAGGGGTTCTCCAGGTTTCTCAATACCCTTCACCAATCATCCCCTGTGCAGTGTTTATTGCATACATAACCCTATTCCGTGCAGGTCCACAGTGGTCACAGCGGTCTCTTACTATTCTCTGTTCTGGCCAAAAGTAAAGTTTACGGTTACATCACTGCTCGGTGGGAAGGCAGCCAGAACATTAGAGATTGCAAAACAGCCAAGTGTGCACCTCCCTCTAGACTTTACATGAAAGAGGAGGGGAAGCGGGTGGTGAGTAGTGAGGACTTTTGGGTGTTTTTCTGTGCAAGATTCTGGTACAGGGAAATATAGTAAGAGGATCTGAAATAATCTAAGTGCACAAAGGATCTAGGAGCAAAGGCATGTGAAGGACTTTAGGGGGACAAAACTGAATGAGGGAGTGTTTTTTCAACAATTGGTTGAAAAGTCCTTTTAGGCTTAGGTCCCACGTAGCGGGCCACAGAAAAAAAACGTGGCAACGCATAGCATTTTATTCCACAGTGCTTTTCACAGGAAGTCCACAGAGGTTTCCTCTGCGGACTTTCTGCTTCCATTAAACATATAGGGAAACCGCCGACGTTTCCATATGTACAATTGACATGCTGCAATTTCCAAAACCGTGACAATTTTGAAAATTGCAGCAGTGTGTATTTTCCTGCACTGTGTGGATGGGATTCACTAGAGAAATACGCCATGTGGGACACCGGACTTAATATCTACACTGTGTTACAGAACTTTTCAATGGCAGCAAGTTATCAGCATTAAGTTAAACATGGCTACATCTGCATAAAATATCTGTTCAGGAACGAGCCTATTTACAATAAATGGTGTATACCTTGTGTATATACACATGTCACGCCATATTCGCCTTTCTATTACAGTTTAAAAGAAATATTGGAAAAATCCTACATTCAAGGTTTTTGCGCTAAAGAAATACTATAAACCGTTTTTAGCCTCTAGAAACATAGAACAAAGAATTTTATAGCTCATAATCTATCACTGTCTCTATGAAGAAAAGAGGGAGGGGGAAATAAAAGCCGTAGCACATCCCTCGCTGTGAGGAAATGGCTTAAATTGCGTCTCCTATATGCATAGTTAGAAGCACATGCCAGTGCTGGAGCACCATAATAAATATAATTATTAGCTTAGATAAGAGAGATGGTTTGGACAGAAAAAAGAGACTTGCATTAGTAATACAGGAACAGAATGATAAGCACAGACTGTAAACTGCAAAAAGAAAATTAGCACTTTGCCGGGGAAGGTAGATTTGAGGCTTCAGATGGATTTCCAAGCTGGAACATTAACTCCTTGTCTGTCGGTAACAGGCGATCAGGAAGAAACAGTGAAAGAAGCATCGCAGGAAAAGGAGGATTTTCTTCTTAGCGTCACCAGTGATTTGACAACAGAAAATAACTTTCAACTACTTACTAGGGACGTAGATTTAAAGGAAACTGATATTCTCCATAATAGCGATTGACTTCTTATATATAGAAATAATCCTGTTTTCACTCTGAGCATGCACAATACTCTGACATTTACTGCACATCTAAATACCCTATCAGTATGTCATTGGAGGAAACCAAGCAAACATGGGGAAAACATACAAACTACTTGTCATCCTTGGCTGGATTCAAACCTAGGACTCGAGTGTTGTAATGCAATAGTGCTAACACTGTGCTGCAAGCATATGCTTACACTATTGGTAGAAACAACTGGAAGATGCATACGGGAAGGTTCACACTTCTCAATGGCACACAGAGGCTGGATGAAGTTCCTAACACAGTGGTTTTTAACCGGGGTTCGATCAAACCCTAGGCCCTGTGCACAGTTCATTTTGTGTACCAGTAAAAAAACATATACCTATGTCCAGAATTTGAAAAAAAATCATATTTGATTTATCACTAAAGAAGGGTTTGGTGAATGTGCATATGAAACTGGTGGGTTCAGTGCCTCAAACAGGGTTAAGAACCACTGCCCTAACCTCTAAGAAGACAATTGACAGTTGATAACACTATTCTGTATTTTTCCTGTATCTACGTTTTTGAAGGCTGCAATAAATGTCCAGGTTTTTTTTCTATATGTCACATGTAGGAAAATACTTACATCATCAATATTATTGTCCACACACTTTACAGCTTTTCTGTGTAGCCTGGTACAAAGCATACAGAGCCAAGTCATTTTAATTAAAGAGTGGGACATTTATTGATACATAAAAGCTGTAGTTCTGGATGTGTAGATCAATAAGGCGTTCTGCCTAAGCAGACACAATAGGTTGATATTCTCCACTCTCTGAAGTTCACTTTATAACTTTTCTGTGTAGTCTGGCTAAGAGTATGCAGATACCAGCTCTATTGTACTGCTGGATGTCTAGCTAAGGCAGAATATCAATGCCACACACACAGATAAGGCTCTTTAGGCAGTTCCCGAATTGCCTGGTAAGATCAAATTGACATCTGGGTGACACCATTCCTTGTCAATGGTCAATGGGGAGTGGCAGTGTTCAATCAGAGCTGAAGGAATCAGGGCACACAAAAACATGCCTTTTCGATAAACAGAATGGTAGTACCCAACTCTCAATTTATTACAAAATTTCTAGGAAGAATAACAGAGGAATGGCACAACCCAAATTCTGATGTATCAATCTTTATAAACGGCCTGACTGGCACGGGGATTGTGAGAGACTGTGGCCTCTTCATAAATCTGCTGGAAATCCCAGCACCAGAATAGCTTATGGGGTCCACGGGTAACCGCTTTTTAAAGCGGATTAGGTTTCTGCTCTAGGGGGTCCCCAAGAGGACTCCCCCGAATAGAAACTTGATCACAGGTGTGAAACTATCGTAAGTGGAATTGTATTTGTCTCTTCAAATGATGCATTTGCAAACTACAATATCTTACTATATAGAACCTTCAACAGACAGGAAAATTCTACATGAACAGACCAGAATTATCTTCAGTCATACACAGTCCATGAGTCTCCATGTTTAATGGAGAGAAGCTATTGTACTGACGACAGATTTCAGCCATGGAGAATAATACACTTGAAAAGCACAAAATTCATTTGTTATGGATTTCTGAAACTTTTTTAGTTGTCAGCAGTACAATAATAGAGATGAGTAAGTCACGTTGGATTCTTCAAGTGGTTTCCTACCTGCAGTTTGTCGTTACTTTCTACCAGAAACAAATCAAGTAAAACCATTCCCCTCATAGTTTGCTGGAGAATGAATTCAACTCAATGAAAGCGGATGATCTTTTTGCTTGTTATGGGTATCAACAGATAGACTTGGGCAGGAGATACATCGAGAAATTTAGAATGGTACCAAGTTTCTATGTTTTGGCTCATAGCTTTAGTTGTCCTCCCATTCAAAGTCAAGAGTGGCAGCAAGAGTTGGTAAAGAAGAGAAAGAATAAGGCCAAGTTTCTTATACCCATAGGGATTCTATTTCTAAGGGGCCCATTGTGTTGTATCCACGATGCCTTTATTCTTGGATAATGTGATTGTAGGTTACTACCTGGGGTGTGTGTACACAGAGGCGGGGTACGTAACATTTTACTGGAAATACCAAATACTGTGTAAACGGCCATTTTTATTGTGGCCGCGGGCATGTGCAGTCTGCTCTGCCCAAGGCTTAGAAGGTTGAAACCCAGCTCTGGAAGAAGATGCGCAGAGACGCGGGTTCATGAAGAAGATGGAGGCGGCGCTGGAGAGTTCTCTGGCAGCATTGGGGACGCCCCCAGTGCTGCAAGAGAACTCATTTGCATACCAAAGAAAACCTGGATTTCAACCGAACGGTGGCACGGAGAAGACATCTAAAGGTAGGAGAAGAATAGCCTTTCTTAAGGCTATTCCTATGTGTTATCGAGGTAAAAAAAAGCATTTTAATGGTAGAATCCCTTTAAGGATCACAACAGAAATCCACAATGTGTTTATATATGTTCTTTGTTTCACTGATCCGTTCACTACAATGGGAGAATTGGATCCATAACACAGGACCTGATAGTCTGATGTGCAAAAAAGTAAAGCATGGACAGCACGAAAGTTAAATGTGTGAACAGGCTTGAACGCCAAAACAGAAATTGTACTGATAATGTCAGAACTGTATGATCAGTGTTGTTTCTGTGACTTGAGAGGATTAAGGACTTACGGTGACACCACAGATGCATGACCATAAGTGCACAGGTTGCGCAGCCATGGGGTTGTTTACTAGGTGTCTTGTCTCTGAGACTACAATAGTGCAAATATCATAAAACAGGAGACTAGAGAGTCCTGACACATCACTTGCCGTCCTGTTGATCTGGGAGGGGAGGGATTGAAGTAAGTGGTTTTAGGGAGAATGCTGCTGTTCTACGAAAGGTGGTGGAATGAGACAAGTGGATAGTTTTTGGTGGAATGTTGCTGCATCAAAGGGAGGGGCGAAAACAATGCTGATGCTGCTGCCAATGGAGAAGTGGTCAGAAGGGGGAGACTGTAGCTGACATTAGGAGAAGGGATGATTTGAGGGACAATGCTGCTACCAGTTATGGTGGGCTGGGAAGTGGGGCAATGCTACTGGTGCTACTGGGGGTATTATATGCTCTCAAGGGTTGTACTTTGTTCCCACTGCTGGGGAGTATTATGGGTGCCCCATGGCAATATTTGGAGCCGTCACTGATAAGGCACCAGTGTCACCATGGATTGGATAGAGAAGTCTGATTAGAAAAGATTGAGCGGCTTTAGCGCAAAAGCAAAATGTCCCACAATTCTAACGTAATTTGTGTCAAAATAAATGTCTAACTTGACTTGTGCTACATTTATCAGTGTTTTAGACATTTTCAGACACTTCTATGACCACAAAAATTGGCATTGCTTCATCGAAAAGGGATGTAACTTTACGAGAAGTGGGTGTGGTCTATGTCAGATTTTGACTCGATTTTCTGGCATAAACTAAGCTAACAAATAGGAGGTGCAACATCTGACTATACAGTATAATAATGTGACGGATTTATCAATCAGTATTAGACATGTTGATGAATTTGGTTCAGTTTAAAAATTGTCTAGTCTTAGACAGTACTAGTAAATCTGCCCTAATGTTTCCAAAGGACCAACAATTTAACCAAGGGGGGATTTATTAAGAATGGCTTTCTGTATGCCAGACTTAATCCATTCCCTTGGCCTTTTAGTAATAATTCAGATTCATCCTTTGCTCTAGAATGGAAATCTGCGCCAGTCAAAAACTGATGTAGATTTCAAGTATAACCCACACCAGATTCTCACTGACACTGTGTTCATGGGAAGTGACAATTGGGGTGCAGAAGGACCTATGTAGCGTGTCTTTGTTGAATGAAAGATGCGCCACATTTACACCCATCTATACCAGATAACAGGCATAGATGGATTAGTAAATTCTCCCAGTTAGTGGCATTTATATCTCATGCAAAAAACATGTATGAAAAAAATAAATGATAAATAATGTTAAAAAAACGCCTGTCAATCTGTGAGACAGCCAGATAAGTGATATTAGATGAATATAGCTGCATTAATGTTTTATATAATACCTTCCTGATTGTCTTTATTACCGCTCAGCATTGTCTGGTATTATCCTGCTGCGGATCACACAACATTGTTATGGATTATTTTGTAAAGAAGCATCTGAATGCCATCTTCAATAACATAATAGAAACGTCTCCATCTACTTTCTGCTGTAACTGCAAGCTCTCAAATATTCAAGTGGAAATTATATAGCAAATTAACCTATAACTGAGCGGAGGCCCCAAGTAAAATAAGTAAGGCCTTGTTCACACAACCACATTTCAGGTATGACTGCTGTCTGCATCCTTCACAGATAGCATATGACACTTGCAGTACCCAAATGAATGGGCCTAGTCGGGAGGGAGTGTTGCGAGGCGGACGTCCGCAGCTGAATCAGCCACAGAATCCGTCTGAAGAAAGGGCATGTCGCTTCTTTTTTCTGTGAGTGAGAACAAACCAGCTCCAAAAACCACAGCAAAATCTGCAGCAAAAAAAAAAGTGTTTCCACAACATGGGGCCTCAGCCTTAGCCTTAAAGATTTTCTCTAGGTTAACAGACAAGTATATTACATGTATGAGAAGATAACCGGCCACAATAAGGAAATAATGAATACATTTCTGACAAGTCCCAGACCATAGAAAGTTCCTACATTCACGATCATATCCATCGACATCCGATCAATACAAAAGATGTCACCACTAAGATGGTTAGAGAAAATCTTTAAAACTCTGCAACATTTTTAATTATTCACGTTTACAAATATATGTAACTTTTTATTGGCTACAAAACTCAATATGGTTATGTTCATGGGAAACCATTTACTGATAATAGAATACCCTTTAACAACACTTTTTGGTTGAAAATATATGGAAGCTATACAAGAAAGAGAGGTTTGTCTAATGAGTGGAAAGTTACAATTAAAGCAATTTTGATAAATTTGTGCTATGAGTTCATTTGTATAGCGATAAATACACAGCAGAATGTTCTATAATGTTCATATCCTTTCACAATTCAAGCAAAGCTGACACAAGTCTTGGGTTCCCGTCCATTTTGCATCAATATATATTTCCACATCATGCAGTCAGGTGACAGTTTTGTCACCCTGTATAGTCTGCCTGTACTTGAGATAATGGAGTGGCGAGATACTCAGAAAGACCAATTTCAGACTAGACTTGCTGTCAGAGAACTGTCTCAAGACAGCTTTACTTAAGTGCTCGGTAATGACTGGTAGAAAAGGGCGATTTACAGAAGGTAATCAAAAACTATTCAACAAAGTGCCGGCCAAACAAACAGGGAGTTTTTTTTTTTTTTAATAAATGTAAAATTTAGACCAGCAATATTGTTTCTATATACAGGTGAACCAATGGGAGTGATGGGACAGACAGAAGAGACAGCTTTGCTATGGACTTCATTATTACGATACAGTAGATAGACAGATAGTGAGATAGTGCTAGATAGAAAGAAAGATATATATATATATAGAGAGAGAGAGAGAGAGAGAGAGAGAGAGATAGATAGATAGATAGATAGATAGATAGATAGATAGATAGATTTTGAGAGCTGGTCTTAGATCGAATGGTACTCTGTGTAGTACCTTCTAGTGACAACTCCTGTATACTGCCCAGATAATATATGTTATCACAGGGGTTAATTTCAACCACTATATCTATGCTTCACAGTCTGGCTGAATGGTATATAAACTGATAATAATAAGATATAACCTTTATTAGTTGCCACTTAGGCTAAAAACGTCCACACATACTACATATACAGTCCTATGAAAAAGTTTGGGCACCCCTATTAATCTTAATCATTTTTAGTTCTAAATATTTTGGTGTTTGCAACAGCCATTTCAGTTTGATATATCTAATAACTGATGGACACAGTAATATTTCAGGATTGAAATGAGGTTTATTGTACTAACAGAAAATGCGCAATATGCATTAAACCAAAATTTGACCAGTGCAAAAATATGGGCACCTCAACAGAAAAGTGACATTAATATTTAGTAGATCCTCCTTTTGCAAAGATAACAGCCTCTAGTCGCTTCCTGTAGCTTTTAATCAGTTCCTGGATCCTGGATGAAGGGATTTTGGACCATTTCTTTCTACAAAACAATTCAAGTTCAGTTCAGTTTGATGGTCGCCGAACATAGACAGCCCGCTCTCAAATGATCTGAAAACAAAGATTGTTCAACATAGTTGTTCAGGGGAAGGATACAAAACGTTGTCTCAGAGATTTAACCTGTCAGTTTCCACTGTGAGGAACATAGTAAGGAAATGGAAGACCACAGGGACAGTTCTTGTTAAGCCCAGAAGTGGCAGGCCAAGAAAAATATCAGAAAGGCAGAGAAGAAGAATGGTGAGAACAGTCAAGGACAATCCACAGACCACCTCCAAAGAGCTGCAGCATCATCTTGCTGCAGATGGTGCCACTGTGCATCGGTCAACTATACAGCACACTTTGCACAAATAGAAGCTGTATGGGAGAGTGATGAGAAAGAAGCCGTTTCTGCACGTACGCCACAAATAGAGTTGCCTGAGGTATGAAAAAGCACATTTGGACAAGGCAGCTTCATTTTGGAAACAAAAATTGAGTTGTTTGGTTATAAAAAAAGGCGTTATGCATGGCGTCCAAAAAGAAACAGCATTCCAAGAAAAACACATGCTACCCACTGTAAAATTTGGTGGAGGTTCCATCATGCTTTGGGGCTGTGTGGCCAATGCCGGCATCGGGAATCTTGTTAAAGTTGAGAGTCGCATGGATTCCACTCAGTATCAGCAGATTCTTGAGAATAATGTTCAAGAATCAGTGACGAAGTTGAAGTTACGCCGGGGATGGATATTTCAGCAAGACAATGATCCAAAACACCGCTCCAAATCCTCAGGCATTCATGCAGAGGAACAATTACAATGTTCTGGAATGGCCATCCCAGTCCCCAGACCTGAATATCATTGAACATCTGTGGGATGATTTGAAGCGGGCTGTCCATGCTCGGCGACCATCTAACTTAACTGAACTTGAATTGTTTGTCCAAAATACCTTTATCCAGGATCCAGGAACTGATTAAAAGCTACAGGAAGCGACTAGAGGCTGTTATCTTTGCAAAAGGAGGATCTACTAAATATTAATGTCACTTTTCTGTTGAGGTGCCCATACTTTTGCACCGGTCAAATTTTGGTTTAATGCATATTGCACATTTTCGGTTAGTACAATAAACCTCATTTCAATCCTGAAATATTACTGTGTCCATCAGTTATTAGATATATCAAACTGAAATGGCTGCTGCAAACACCAAAATATTTAGAACTAAAAATGATTAAGATTAATAGGGGTGCCCAAACTTTTTCATAGGACTGTATAAGACCCATATGAAAACCACTGTATGGGAGCAAGCTTTTATCTCCCTCAGTGAGGGAGATAAAAGCTTGCTCCCATACAGTGGTTTTCACATATATGGGTCTTATATATGTAGTATGTGTGGACATTTTTAGCCTAAGTGGCAACTAATAAAGGTTATATCTTATTATTATCAGTTTATATACCATTCAGCCAGAGTGTGAAGCCCAGATAATATATGGATGTAGTATACAAAATACAAAAAACACTCATGCATGAGCATAGGTTCCATAGAGCAGACCGCAGACAGCAAATAGATAGATAGGTACATAGATGAATACTGTAGATAGATAGATAGATAGATAGATAGATAGATAGATAGATAGATAGGAGATAGATAGATAGATAGATAGATAGATAGATAGGAGATAGATAGATAGATAGATAGATAGATAGATAAATAGATAGATAGATAGATAGATAGATAGATAGATAGATAGATAGATAGATACTATAGATAGATATTTTCTTATTTTAAAGTAATTATTACTAAATTCTCAACTTGGGAATGGGAAGGCTGGAGTACTTGCCCTGGTATAATTTGTACTGCAGAAGGTTACAACAGCCTGAGATTTTTGACAGCTGTTGTAACATGTTACAGTCAGCGCTGTATAAAAAAGTAGGAGGTGGAGGAAGCCTGCAGAGAACATGTAAAGCAGAAAGCAATCCTCTTCTTCACTACTGTTATGCGACAGATATGTAGGGCACGTATGTGTAATATGTATATATGTCAGGTGAATTTATTAAAACTGGATATTACTAGAGATGAGCGAACAGTGTTCTATCGAACACATGTTCGATCGGATATCAGGGTGTTCGCCGAACACCGCGTGGTAAAGTGCGCCAAAATTCGATTCCCCTCCCACCTTCCCTGGCGCCTTTTTTGCACCAATAACAGCGCAGGGGAGGTGGGACAGGAACTACGACACCGGGGGCATTGAAAAAAATTGGAAAAAGTCATTGGCTGCCGAAATCAGGTGACCTCCATTTTAGACGAATAGTGGATTTCAAATCCGGGTCATATGAGAATGTGAACTTTGTGACTATGAGACAGGGATAGCTGTACAGGCAGGGATAGCTAGGGATAACCTTTATTTAGGGGGGAATGTTATTAAAAATAACTTTTTGGGGCTCTATCGGGTGTGTAATTGTGATTTTTGTGAGATAAACTTTTTCCCATAGGGATGCATTGGCCAGCGCTGATTGGCCGAATTCCGTACTCTGGCCAATCAGTGCTGGCCAATGCATTCTATTGGCGTGATGAAGCAGTGCTGAATGTGTGTGTTTAGCTCAACTACACTGGTGGAGTAGTTGAGCTAAGCACACAGATTCAGCTCTGCTTCAATCAGCGCTGGCCAATGCATTCTATTAGCTTGATGAAGCAGAGTGTGCACAAGGGTTCAAGCGCACCCTCGGCTCTGATGTAGCTACATCAGAGCCGAGGGTGCGCTTGAACCCTTGTGCACACTCTGCTTCATCAAGCTAATAGAATGCATTGGCCAGCGCTGATTGGCCAATGCATTCTATTAGCCCGATGAAGTAGAGCTGAATGTGTGTGCTAAGCACACACATTCAGCACTGCTTCATCACGCCAATACAATGCATTAGCTAGTGCTGATTGGCCAGAGTACGGAATTCGGCCAATCAGCGCTGGCTCTGCTGGAGGAGGCGGAGTCTAAGATCGCTCCACACCAGTCTCCATTCAGGTCCGACCTTAGACTCCGCCTCCTCCGGCAGAGCCAGCGCTGATTGGCCGAAGGCTGGCCAATGCATTCCTATGCGAATGCAGAGACTTAGCAGTGCTGAGCCAGTTCTGCTCAACTACACATCTGATGCACACTCGGCACTGCTACATCAGATGTAGCAATCTGATGTAGCAGAGCCGAGGGTGCACTAGAACCCCTGTGCAAACTCAGTTCACGCTAATAGAATGCATTGGCCAGCGCTGATTGGCCAATGCATTCTATTAGCCCGATGAAGTAGAGCTGAATGTGTGTGCTAAGCACACACATTCAGCTCTACTTCATCGGGCTAATAGAATGCATTGGCCAGCGCTGATTGGCCAGAGTACGGAACTCGACCAATCAGCGCTGGCTCTGCTGGAGGAGGCGGAGTCTAAGATCGCTCCACACCAGTCTCCATTCAGGTCCGACCTTAGACTCCGCCTCCTCCAGCAGAGCCAGCGCTGATTGGCCGAATTCCGTACTCTGGCCAATCAGCACTGGCTAATGCATTGTATTGGCGTGATGAAGCAGTGCTGAATGTGTGTGCTTAGCACACACATTCAGCTCTACTTCATTGGGCTAATAGAATGCATTGGCCAATCAGCGCTGGCCAATGCATTCTATTAGCTTGATGAAGCAGAGTGTGCACAAGGGTTCAAGCGCACCCTCGGCTCTGATGTAGCAGAGCCGAGGCTGCACAAGGGTTCAAGCGCACCCTCGGCTCTGATGTAGCAGAGCCGAGGGTGCACTTGAACCCTTGTGCACCCTCGGCTCTGCTACATCAGAGCCGAGGGTGCGCTTGAACCCTTGTGCAGCCTCGGCTCTGCTACATCAGAGCCGAGGGTGCGCTTGAACCCTTGTGCACCCTCGGCTCTGCTACATCAGAGCCGAGGGTGCGCTTGAACCCTTGTGCACACTCTGCTTCATCAAGCTAATAGAATGCATTGGCCAGCGCTGATTGAAGCAGAGCTGAATCTGTGTGCTTAGCTCAACTACTCCACCGGTGTAGTTGAGCTAAACATACACATTCAGCACTGCTTCATCACGCCAATAGAATGCATTGGCCAGCACTGATTGGCTAGAGTACGGAATTCGGCCAATCAGCGCTGGCTCTGCTGGAGGAGGCGGAGTCTAAGGTCGGACCTGAATGGAGACTGGTGTGGAGCGATCTTAGACTCCGCCTCCTCCAGCAGAGCCAGCGCTGATTGGTCGATTTCCGTACTCTGGCCAATCAGCGCTGGCCAATGCATTCTATTAGCCCGCTGAAGTAGAGCTGAATGTGTGTGCTTAGCACACACATTCAGCTCTACTTCATCGGGCTAATAGAATGCATTGGCCAATCAGCACTGGCCAATGCATTCTATTAGCGTGAACTGAGTTTGCACAGGGGTTCTAGTGCACCCTCGGCTCTGCTACATCAGATTGCTACATCTGATGTAGCAGTGCCGAGTGTGCATCAGATGTGTAGTTGAGCAAAACTGACTCAGCACTGCTAAGTCTCTGCATTCGCATAGGAATGCATTGGCCAGCCTTCGGCCAATCAGCGCTGGCTCTGCCGGAGGAGGCGGAGTCTAAGGTCGGACCTGAATGGAGACTGGTGTGGAGCGATCTTAGACTCCGCCTCCTCCAGCAGAGCCAGCGCTGATTGGTCGAGTTCCGTACTCTGGCCAATCAGCACTGGCCAATGCATTTCTATGGGGAAAAGTTAGCTTGCGAAAATCGCAAACTGACAGGGATTTCCATGAAATAAAGTGACTTTTATGCCCCCAGACATGCTTCCCCTGCTGTCCCAGTGTCATTCCAGGGTGTTGGTATCATTTCCTGGGGTGTCATAGTGGACTTGGTGACCCTCCAGACACGAATTTGGGTTTCCCCCTTAACGAGTTTATGTTCCCCATAGACTATAATGGGGTTCGAAACCCATTCGAACACTCGAACAGTGAGCGGCTGTTCGAATCGAATTTCGAACCTCGAACATTTTAGTGTTCGCTCATCTCTAGATATTACATTCTTACACCTATTTTAATTCAGTCTCCAACAGGTTCAAGATGCGGCAGAATTAATAATAAGCTCTGACTCCTTAGAAATTTGTGTGCATGTGAATGCAATTGATCTTAAATTTACACCACTCAGGACAGATAGATAGATAGATAGATAGATAGATAGATAGATAGATAGATAGATAGATCTTAGGTAGATAGATAGATCATAGACATGACACCAAAAAGTCTCTTAAAGACCCAGCCACAGGTCTGATAATATAATGGATAGGTTACAATTGAGAAGCCAACATGTCCTTCCTACTATAGATAAACAAAGCTTCTTACACATGGTTCTTTGATCAACAAATCTCCTCCATATCCTATAGCTACTAGGTTGTTGTATAACAATTTGTGCACCAATCTTCACAAATTCATCACAGGCAGTGGAATTGATCCAGACTAAAGACCATTTTCGTATCAGATCATCACCATCATTATTTTACTCGAAGCCCACAGAGCTATGAGATTTTTGATGAAGAACAACAATCTCACTGAAGGTTGCTGAAGGGTCAGCGGGATGAAGATTACCAATTGATCAGTGTTAATGGACCATAGGAACAATAAACAACACAACACTATGCAAAGATATCGCTGCCATAGAGAGATCTCAGGGAAAGAAAACATGTTCCTGGCATGATCAGAAAAGTTGTATACAAGTAGCAGCAATTTGGCCTTTGTTTTTTTCTAACCAGTTCTTGCTGAGTTTAAAAGATGTTATGTGTATTATTACCATTACCGCTAGTATGTGAGTTTTATAGTTTACTACTAATATTTTTTTTTAACAAAAATAGAGCCGTTATATAATTTAAATCAAGTTTTTTGAGGGCTTATTTTTTGTGCTATAAGGTGTAGTTTTCATGGGCATTATTTTCAAATACTGTACATATGTCTTAATGATCAACTGTTATAGCTTTTGGAGAAAGAAAAGGATAAATGATAGCTAGTACATAATTGTATTTTAGAAATTTGTAACATTGTTCAACATTCTTTGTATCGCTGGGTTCACACCAGCGTTTGGGTATCCGTTATCAGGTTTCAGTCTTCTGCAGACAGAAGATGGAAACCTGTCAGACCGTAACTGGCAGTTTTATGCTCTCTGCGGCGAAACCGTTTTTTTTTAAACCGGACAAAGAATCCTGCATGTCCGACTCTGTCTCCGGTTAAAAAAAAAAACGGTTTTGCTGCGAAGAGCATAAAACGCTCACGGCTGGACACTTTTCAAACCCATTCAAATGAATGGTTTGAAAGATGCCTGCAGGTTTCCACCTCCTGCCAGTTTCGTACAGGACATGGAAACCTGCAGAACAGACCCTGGACGCAGATGTGAACGAGCCCTATGTTATTACTTTAACACATCTATTGATGACAGCTGTACATGCCCCTTTAACTTGAACTGTTCCTTAATAATATATAATGTCCTTTTATAGAATCTTTTGTAATGTCTTAGGGCGGGTTCACACCTGCGCCCGGTCTCCGCTTTGCAGGTTTCCATCTTCTGCCCGAGAAACTGGACAGGAGACAGAAACCGGCAGTCAGTTTTCAAACCCATTCATTTGAATAGATTTGCAAAGTGTCCGTCCATGAGCGCCCGTGAGCGTCTTCTGCCTCTCCACGTTGAAACCATTTTTTTAACCGGACACAAAGTCGGACATGCAGAACTTTATGTCTGGTTAAAAAAAACCATTTCGCTGTGGACACCAGAAGACGCTCATGGGCGCTCAGAGGCGGACACTGACTGCCAGGTTTCCGTCATCTGTCCAGTTTCTCGGACAGAAGACAGAAACCCACAAAGCGGAGACCGGGCACAAGTGTGAACCCGCCCAAAGTGTCAAAAACAACTATTAATTCATTATTTTTAAAATTTGTATTTTATTAATAATTAATTAATCAATCAATTAATGTATTAATATTATTATTTTTTTTAAATTATGTTTTTATGTAGCTGCCTCCATAAAGCGCCACTTTAAAAGTTTTTTTTTTAATGTCTAAATAGCAAAAACAGCTAATTCGATTTATTAATTCTTTAAAAAAATGTTATTAGGTTTGAAAAATAAATTCTAGAAAATAGAAACATTGGCAAATGGCAGTTGATAAATATATGCAAATTAGTTTTTCTCCCCATTTTAGAAAAAAAAATGTTTTAAAACCTCCTGTGAACTGTGTGAAGATAAACCCTGACTTATAATAATAGTCTTCTACAAGATCATCAGAAAATAAGTCGCCTTCAGGCAGCGAGCAAGAGAATTCTTAAATTGCTTTAAAACAAAAAGGAGAAAATTAGTCGAGTGAATTAACACTGAGCGGTGGAGCAAAATTAAATGTTAAGGGCTCGAGGGGGAAAGAAAATGCACCTCTCATACAGATCACCAGTCCGCTGCTTTCTGCCAACTTGTAGTTATCCATGCAAGTCTGAGACCACAACAGTCTGGGGAGCATTAAAGGGTGTTTACAGGCTTAAAAATTGATGACCTATCCTTTGAAGTTCGGGAGAGGTCCGGACCCCGGGACCCTTGTGGATCAGCTGTTTGAAGACATTGCAGTGTATTAACTAAACAATGGCACCATGCATTTGTATAATGTCTGTGTTTGATTTCATAGTTCTGCTCAACCCATTACTAAAGGTAGATCATCAATTTATACACATCACGTTTTTTCCTGTGGCGTTTTTCACAGAAAGTCTGCAGAGTTTTCCTCTGTGGATTTTCTGCTTCCATTATACCTATAGATATAATTGACATGCTGTGATTTCCAGAACTGCAACAGTTTTGGAAATCACTGTGTGTCTGCTGCATGTATTTTTCTGCAGTGCGGATGAGATTAGGTAGAATCCCATCCACTATGAAGGGACTGTAAAATTCAATTTTTTTTTTATTTTTTTTTGCAACATTTGCACTACAGCCAAACTTTGGTGTTTATGTTACGTGAGGCACCGACCTTAAGGGATAACTCCATGAACTGGGTAAACATGGGAGAGACATGTAAAATGGGTTGTGGTCTGTGAAAAGGGAAACGTACAGGGGCAAAACTACTGTAGTAGCAGCAGTAGCAGCTGACACAGGGTCTGGGACATTAGGGGGCTTGGTGAACCCCACAAACACTGCTATCATTATATTCCGGGGTCTTTTGAGACCATGGGGTATAATGATTGGAGAGCCAGGGGAGGTGAAACAACATAAAAAACACAGTTAGGGTGCATGCACACTACGTAACGCCGGGCGTGTATGAGAGCCGTACACGCCGGCATTACGGCAGACTGCCGAACACTTCCCATTCACTTCAATGGGAGCGCTAGTAAACGCCGCTGTTACGAGCGCTCCCATTGAAGTGAATGGGAAGTGTTCGGCAGTCTGCCGTAATGCCGGCGTGTACGGCTCTCATACACGCCCGGCGTTACGTAGTCTGAATGCACCCTAACTTACCTCTCCTGAGCGCCAAGTAGGCTTCGGATCTGTTTGGTGACATCACAGATGTTGCGCAGGCCAGGCCAGTGTCATTATGTGTCATGACACTGGTCTGCGTCAGGTGATATCTGGTCCATCATTGAACATGGAGTGGCCTGGAGCCAGGAAAAGGTAAGTAGCATTGTTTTTTATGTTTGTAGTCCCCTGGGCCTCCAATCATTATTCTCTGGGATTTGAAAAGATCTCAGAGTGTAATAATTGTTCATGGGTAGTCAACAAGGGGCATAGCACTATGTACAGGTGCTACTATGAGGCATTATACTGTGTACAGAGGCCACTATGCGGCATAATACTTTGCACAGGGGCCACTATGGGGCATAATGCTTTTGCAGGAGCCACTATGGAGCATAATACTGTGTGCAGGGGCCACAATAGGGTATAATACTGTGTAAAAAATAAAGAAGAACCGCTCAAACCCAACAAAAATGGAAATGGAATGGAAACATACTTGTGTAGGCTGCTTCGGAAAAATCCTTGACTGAAGAGGATACAACGTTCATCAAAAAAATAAATAAAATATCCAGCGCCAAAAAAACTTAATAAAACTTCACCTTTACTAATCCATGTTTAAAAAGAATTACAAGATGGATCCAACATGCAATGCAAAACAGCTTACGCGTTTCGGGGCTATGTTATGCCCCTTACTCATAGCCTAACAACATACAACTAACAACAACTTTATATAGGCTGTCAGCCCCACCCATAATTTAGAGATTAACTCTTCATATGTCATGTAATAAATACTATGTAATCAAAATCTCGAAAGGGTTCATATTTACATCAACACCAAATTTACATCCCCTATGGCATAAACATAAGACAACCCATTGAAAAAGCAATGAAAAAACAAATAATATAAGTATTGGGGGACTTACCCCTGAGATGATATACGTCCACAATGTTCCTTGTACATGGCAGAAGCAATACAAGACTTCCGCCAATACGCGTGATCACATGACACGCTCACGTGATAGACAACCACATGACACGTCACGTGATATACTGATCATACATATAAATTCTTTATATGTGTTACATAATGCATTAGTCATATATACATATTCATCAATTCAAGGGAAAATTATTGCTATTAGCTAGCTTGTGTATATAATAAATATAAACTCATGATAGTATTAGTACATCAATGCTAGATCTTGTTTGATATTGAGCCCTGCCGGAACTCTGGTATTAAGCTTCCAGATCCAGAAAGCCTCTTGTTTAAACAGAAGCTTTCTTCGATCCCCGCCTCTCCTAGGTATGGGAACAAAATCAATTGCATAGAACAAAAAAGATGATATGTCCCCCTTATGTTCTATAGCAAAATGACGTGATACATTGGACATGTTGTCTGTTGGATTTTTTAAGCAATCCGCCAGGTGTTCGGATATCCTAATTTTTACCTGGCGGATTGTGCAACCTACATAGAGAAGGTTGCACACCGTGCATTCAATAATATAGACAACATGAGTGCTATTACAGTTCAAAAAATTCTTAATGTTAAATAGCGATTTGTTTTCGGAAGGTCCAAATGTTTTAGTCTTTTTGCAAAATTTACAGACCGCACATCTAGTAAGTGCACATTTATAAAAGCCTGTACTATCAAGCCAAGTGGAATCCTGGCCATTGTTTGAAATGTATAGGCTAGGGGATAGATGGTCTGACAATGATTTGCCGCGACTAGATACAAATCTTACTCCCGATTGTAGGATCTCCTTAACTATGGGGTCAGTTTCCAATATCGGTAAATTTCTTTTAATTACTTGGACAACCTGATTAAATTGGGGGCTGTAAGGTGTAGAAAAATATGGTAAAGATTTTTCTTTGTCTTTAGTCGCTGACTTATCTTGTAGAAGTAATTTACGATCCTTACTAGAAACAATACGTTCCGCCCTCTTTAAGGTCCAAGTGGGATATCCACGATCTTTTAGTCTTTTTAATGTGATTTTTGATTGTTCTTTAAAGTCTGCATCATCTGAACACGCTCGTTTGGTGCGAAATAGTTCGCCTACCGGCACAGATTTAATGGTATGAGATGGATGGCAACTAGAGGCCAATAATGTGGTGTTACCTGCGGTGGACTTGCGGTACAGTGATGTCTGCACAGAGGCCGTGGCAGCGTTGCCTATAAGCTCCAGATCTAAAAAACAAATTCTTTCAGGATGAGAATTGTGTGTAAAACTCAAATTAAAGTCATTTAAATTGATATAATCCAAAAACATTGGTATGGGCGCTACATCGCCCCTCCAAATAATGAGGATGTCATCGATGTAGCGCCCATACCAATGTATAAAAGAAAAATAAGGATTAGAATTTGGAAAAATGAAAAGTTCCTCCCACCTGGCCATATAGATGTTAGCAAGCGAGGGGGAGAAAGGGGAGCCCATGGGGGCCCCACATATCTGTAAGAAAAATTGTGAATCAAACATAAAATAATTATGTTTCAACAAAAAATCAGTCACCTGTAAAATATATTCGCAAAGATCTGGAGTATACGCACTATATCTATATAAGTGGTATGCCAACGCCGCCACAGCCCGATCGTGCGGGATGCTGGAATATAATGAAGTGACATCACATGATACCCACGAATCAGAACTGTCCCAAGAAAATACAGAAAACATTTTTAACAATTCCTTTGAGTCTTTTATAAAGCCTGGGATTCTACGCACCAGTGGTTGGAGTAAATTGTCCAGCCACACACCCATTTTCTCACTGAAGGAATTAATCCCAGCAATAATGGGTCGTAAAGGAGGTGGAAAGATTTGCTTGTGTGTCTTGGGCAACCCATGAAATATGGGAATTGTTGGAAATTTATTCATTAAATGTTGACTTTTAGTCTGAGACTAAAAGTCAACATTTAATGAATAAATTTCCAACAATTCCCATATTTCATGGGTTGCCCAAGACACACAAGCAAATCTTTCCACCTCCTTTACGACCCATTATTGCTGGGATTAATTCCTTCAGTGAGAAAATGGGTGTGTGGCTGGACAATTTACTCCAACCACTGGTGCGTAGAATCCCAGGCTTTATAAAAGACTCAAAGGAATTGTTAAAAATGTTTTCTGTATTTTCTTGGGACAGTTCTGATTCGTGGGTATCATGTGATGTCACTTCATTATATTCCAGCATCCCGCACGATCGGGCTGTGGCGGCGTTGGCATACCACTTATATAGATATAGTGCGTATACTCCAGATCTTTGTGAATATATTTTACAGGTGACTGATTTTTTGTTGAAACATAATTATTTTATGTTTGATTCACAATTTTTCTTACAGATATGTGGGGCCCCCATGGGCTCCCCTTTCTCCCCCTCGCTTGCTAACATCTATATGGCCAGGTGGGAGGAACTTTTCATTTTTCCAAATTCTAATCCTTATTTTTCTTTTATACATTGGTATGGGCGCTACATCGATGACATCCTCATTATTTGGAGGGGCGATGTAGCGCCCATACCAATGTTTTTGGATTATATCAATTTAAATGACTTTAATTTGAGTTTTACACACAATTCTCATCCTGAAAGAATTTGTTTTTTAGATCTGGAGCTTATAGGCAACGCTGCCACGGCCTCTGTGCAGACATCACTGTACCGCAAGTCCACCGCAGGTAACACCACATTATTGGCCTCTAGTTGCCATCCATCTCATACCATTAAATCTGTGCCGGTAGGCGAACTATTTCGCACCAAACGAGCGTGTTCAGATGATGCAGACTTTAAAGAACAATCAAAAATCACATTAAAAAGACTAAAAGATCGTGGATATCCCACTTGGACCTTAAAGAGGGCGGAACGTATTGTTTCTAGTAAGGATCGTAAATTACTTCTACAAGATAAGTCAGCGACTAAAGACAAAGAAAAATCTTTACCATATTTTTCTACACCTTACAGCCCCCAATTTAATCAGGTTGTCCAAGTAATTAAAAGAAATTTACCGATATTGGAAACTGACCCCATAGTTAAGGAGATCCTACAATCGGGAGTAAGATTTGTATCTAGTCGCGGCAAATCATTGTCAGACCATCTATCCCCTAGCCTATACATTTCAAACAATGGCCAGGATTCCACTTGGCTTGATAGTACAGGCTTTTATAAATGTGCACTTACTAGATGTGCGGTCTGTAAATTTTGCAAAAAGACTAAAACATTTGGACCTTCCGAAAACAAATCGCTATTTAACATTAAGAATTTTTTGAACTGTAATAGCACTCATGTTGTCTATATTATTGAATGCACGGTGTGCAACCTTCTCTATGTAGGTTGCACAATCCGCCAGGTAAAAATTAGGATATCCGAACACCTGGCGGATTGCTTAAAAAATCCAACAGACAACATGTCCAATGTATCACGTCATTTTGCTATAGAACATAAGGGGGACATATCATCTTTTTTGTTCTATGCAATTGATTTTGTTCCCATACCTAGGAGAGGCGGGGATCGAAGAAAGCTTCTGTTTAAACAAGAGGCTTTCTGGATCTGGAAGCTTAATACCAGAGTTCCGGCAGGGCTCAATATCAAACAAGATCTAGCATTGATGTACTAATACTATCATGAGTTTATATTTATTATATACACAAGCTAGCTAATAGCAATAATTTTCCCTTGAATTGATGAATATGTATATATGACTAATGCATTATGTAACACATATAAAGAATTTATATGTATGATCAGTATATCACGTGACGTGTCATGTGGTTGTCTATCACGTGAGCGTGTCATGTGATCACGCGTATTGGCGGAAGTCTTGTATTGCTTCTGCCATGTACAAGGAACATTGTGGACGTATATCATCTCAGGGGTAAGTCCCCCAATACTTATATTATTTGTTTTTTCATTGCTTTTTCAATGGGTTGTCTTATGTTTATGCCATAGGGGATGTAAATTTGGTGTTGATGTAAATATGAACCCTTTCGAGATTTTGATTACATAGTATTTATTACATGACATATGAAGAGTTAATCTCTAAATTATGGGTGGGGCTGACAGCCTATATAAAGTTGTTGTTAGTTGTATGTTGTTAGGCTATGAGTAAGGGGCATAACATAGCCCCGAAACGCGTAAGCTGTTTTGCATTGCATGTTGGATCCATCTTGTAATTCTTTTTAAACATGGATTAGTAAAGGTGAAGTTTTATTAAGTTTTTTTGGCGCTGGATATTTTATTTATTTTTTATAATACTGTGTGCAGGGGCCACAATAGGGTATAATACTGTGTGCAGGGGCCACTATGAGGCATAATAGTGTGTGTCGGGGCCTCTATCAGCTTGTGTTCAGGAATGCGGTTTGTTTGCGTGCCAGGGAGGGAGTTCAGGAGTGGTCAGTCAGGGCAGGGGGGCCCCATGTCAAATGTTCGCATGTTCGCCTTGGGTCCAGCCATTCCTAGTTATGCCACTGGGTGTGTTAAAAAAACGTTCTTCTAGAAAACAGCCTAAAAGTTTGCATATTAAAGTAATAAGATGTTCTGGTACTGGATAATATCATCCCACCCCTAACTACAGTAGCTAGCCTAGGAGGGGTTTATTTGCCCATTCTACTTATCATGATGATTTGGTCAATTACATTTTTGTTTGCCAATACTATAGACTGTGCAGAGTGAGCCAACCAGGGCTAGACCCATATAGTCCAGGGGCCATATGGCGTTTACATGGTCTAGGTATAGTACATATGGAAGAAATCATCTGGAAACATAGCAGACTAGTTATTAAAATAGAAAATACACACATCTGATATACTAAAATATTAGGGCAGAAAAAAATAAATAAATAAAGGTCACAAAGAACATTTTTAGACATGGATCTGCAGATCGATGGGGGTGGTCTGCTTTTGAGAAACATAGATTTTGGTTCAAATGGGGTTAATAGTAAAGAAAGTTCTAATAGAAGTAAATGGCACACAAAGCTCAGCTTACCTGAAGATCAGCATCGAATTCATGCTTCAGATGAGCCTCCTCAGCCGCCTCTACCAGCCTCTAGAAATTAAGATAAATGCCAGAGTCAGGAAAGAGTTACGCCGTATGCCGATGCAGTATAAGCAAGTGGGGGGGATATATAAAAACTGGGGAAGTTGTCCATAGCGGGCGATCAGATGTTACCTCTCATTTCAATCTGTCTGTGTGGACTTACAGGAAATGTACACTGACTTCTGTAGAACAAGTGACATATTGTTTGACAGTCAGATCGATACATAGTATACAGTAATTGTCTTGTAGTTCCAAATTAAAGCATTAGAGTGGAAGAAGCTGGAAAACAAGACTCATACTGAAGTAATGCAGGTGCACAGGGGAGTACTGGCCGAATAACTAAGAAAGATAAGTAATGCAGAAATGGTAAGCCAAGGATATGCCAAGGATCGAGATCAAGGATCAGCCATATGGTGGAGCCCTGTTCACTAAGTCTATGTTCTGCTGTAAAACCTCTACTAAGTGCGATATATACAGAGCTATGCTCTCCCATAAGCAATGCTTCTAAGGGTCCACCTATACCTCTGTACATATGACATCCATGTTACAACTTTTTATAAAATTGGAGGCATATAGAGACACAGTGGAGGTCTCATGCACCGTTTTGGCAGCTCTATTATAACTCTCCTGCGAAAAAAAGCTCTTCTTCAGAGTGGTCATGGCATTTGCTTACATTATCTACGTAGTGATAATCTGCCCAACAACACCATCATTTATCTCTAGCTGCTTAAGACTGGTTAAACCATGGGCCATAGATCAATAAGTTCCCATTTGTTTTGCCCGTAACTGCAGAGTCCAGAACCCTTCTAGATCCCTGTCACAAACATAGAGCCATAATTCTGCCCAACAGCAAGGGCCTGCACTGAAAAAGATGCCGTGACTATCTCTTTATCTCTGCTGCCTGGCTAATTTGACCCTCTTATCAATCTCATTCTGCAATGCCCAAGAACTGCGCTCAATAATGGAGGACAGGTGAGTAGATTCTCTTGTTCATTTATCAAAAATGGCGTCAAGTCCATGTTTTTTCCAACCTTCTAAAGACTATTATCCCTAAATATAACACTATACCCATAGTTACCCACAATTCGGTTACACCAAGCAGAATGTGAACATTCACTTCTGGTCATGGTTTGCATGAACTTCACCTCTTATGGTGTGAAGTTTGCCTGTGAGAAGTCTAATTTGCTGGAATTTCTTCTCAAAATTTAGAACCATCCTGGTAATTTCGGTGCCAATGGCAAGTATCTATACCACTCCCTCCTAGCAGGTCATTATCTACGCCTACCTCCATTTCCTCCTAACTCCTAGACTTTATAGTCCCTAGTCAAGCCTTGTATTTGTGGGCAGATGGCAATGACATCATTGTTAGCTACCTACAATATTGGTGGCTGGTGATATTAGAATGCTGCCCATGGCTAATGTCTGAAGGTATACTAAAATAACGCCAACAGCTTTGTAGCTTAATATTTTATGATAAAAAAGTAAATATCCATCACACCAGATCAAAACTTCTTGGTCCCTGTGATCACCATCATCGGGGAAGATTATAAAGAATAAGTAATGATGACATCTTGATGTTGCAGCCTCAAAACCTCAACAAGCTACAGTAGTTTGAGCCATTGAAGGAGCAGCAGCCAGAGAAACTTTGGATCAATATCAGTTCTTATTGAAAGCCTATAAACATCATTATAAATTACAATTACAGCATTATTTCACTGTAATCAATGTGGAGAGAACAGCAGGACATCACTAATCTGCATTTCTCTATTACATGAATATGAAGATCAATAAGTCCCTGAATGTGCTGATGATCCAACTGAAACATTCTCTTTTATTTGATATGGATATGGACTGTTTTATTATCAGCCTTCTAAGAATCTGTAGAACCTCGTTGTATTGAGGATAAAACAATGTAATTCTAACTACTGACAACTTGAACGTATATGGTGGCTGGTTACTGCACCCAAAAATGAGAAAATAATGATATAAAATTGTGGTGTTAGGATGCTTCCGAACATGTACTGTATGCAAAAAAAAAATCAAAAAAAAAAATCACGGGTTAAAAACAGGGTTCTCCACCACACACCAAAGATGTACAGAACCATAGCAAAAATATAAACTAAAAATACAATTTTAATAATGACTACGCATTTCAGAGTCATATCGACTCTTTTTCAGGTCCATAACATGCTATAATAGGATCTCTGAAATGCAAAAATTGAAATAAAAAATTGTGCTTTTAATTTAATGTGATGATAGGTGTTATGGAATAGCAATGTAATTCCCTAAAATAATAAAATGGCATAGGCACAGATTATGTCTGAAATCCATAAGTAAACTGCTACCTATTATGCAACATTAACCTGAAATGCAGAGTCTAAGGCACCTCCGATGTTTTCGCAAGGGAGGCAGGATAGACTTGGCCACTTGGGAACCCAAGTTGCAAAGCCAGGACATGTATAAGACAACAGGTGCACTTGGAGATAGAGAAGTAATCCACGTCATAATCCAACCCCTCACAATGGTGGTCTATGGAGACCACCAGGCTACTTTTTTCCGTGAGCGGCATGTTGCGGGCTGCCCTTTACTCAGGCAGATTCTGCGGCTTGTCGAGCCACGGCAGCAACCTCCGGAGTCGTCCCGTTCATTTGAGCCTACTCTGAAGGGAGAAGCCGCGACTATTGGAAGCCTCGACAGTCGTGGCAGGCGGGTTTTGACCTGAGAGTGACGCGGCTCCCCGCGTCACTCTCGGTGCCAAAATCCGCCATTACACCCCCTGTGTGAACTAGCCCTAAGAGAGCAATGAACAAGCTGAGACTGTGCCAAGAGTGTAGGGAGAAGCCAAAAAGCAGTATCAGAGAGTCAGAATCCAAGCCAAAGTCAAATCTAATATGCCAGAACCAAATCCAAATCAAAGACCAAGGGGTTAAATAGGAGAACAAAGACAGAAATGACAACCAGGGATCAGTAGAAAACAAGTCTTCACCAGCAGAATAAGAGCCCAACTGCTCTAGACAATAACAGGCACATGATTGAACTTTAGCAAGGCCTAACTACCCTGCCTAATCTGCAAACAAGAGCTAGTGCATCGGAATACCTTACAATGAGGCAGTTCTTGCCTATTAAACCTGTTTTTCCCTATTTTATTATACAAATGAGATAAAGAGGTGACGTTAGGATTCTCCTGAACTCTTAGAACATATAAAGTATTAAAAGGGTTAAAAACAGGGCTCTACACCACTCACCACACATATACGGAGCCATGTGGATAAATTGAAAGTACACTTTTAACAAATGACTACGCATTTCAGAGTCGGACTGAGTTTTTCAGGTCTATTACAAGATATAATATTAATATTAAACGCGTAGTCACCAGACAGTAAAAATGGACTGCTAATTTATCTTCAAGATAGGACAGTTTTTGCCTATTAAACCCATTTTTTTCTTTTTTTCCTGATGCCATTGAGATAAAATTGTGGTGTTATGATGTTACTCTCAGAACCAATACAACATGCTGTGATAAATAAAGGGTTAAAAACAGGGAGCAAAGCCCCTTATCACTGAGGTACGGAGCCAGATCATGAAGATAAATTAAAAGCACAATTTTAATAATGACTACGCATTTTTGAGTCATACTAATTCTTTCTCAGGTCAATAAGCAGCTATAATAGTAATATTACAAGGTCTCTGAAATGTGCAGTTACTAGACAGTAAAATTGTGCTTTTAATTTATCTTCTAGATAGGACAGCTCTTGCTTATTAAATTTGTTGTTTCCCTCATTTTTCTTGATACAATTGCATATTGGATCTGCATACTTGGTTGCCAGTCTTATGGGGCTGACTTCAGACAACCAGACATCTGCACCAGTGCATGGGAAATCAGGTTTATCCAGTAATGGCATAAGATAACTGGATGTCCGTGGCCATGTCTGCTATAGCGAGAGCTGATTTATCTCTAGTTTATAGATGTCCACCTGCCTTAACAAAGCGTAGAGAGACATCATCTTCATCTCTATGGCTATAATAGTGTTGTGCCTGTTACTACCATAACCTTGAGAAGGGGTCATAGCTTATTATTAAGACGCATTGATACAAATTACATGGTTTTATATTGTTACTTTCTTTTCTGTGACTTCAATGTCACTTTTGTGGCATAAAAAGGTCTTTTTAGATGGTTCTTTGCAACAAAAATTGCTGCAAGTGCTGTTTTTATGCATCCCTAGTCTTCTTCACCATCGTCCATGCCAGATTCACCATTTATGATAGTTTTCTGGTATAAACAATACCTGATATCTAAGCCACCTATGAGCCTGTGCCTGTAAATCAAGGTGCAGATCTATGGCAGCCATGGGAGGTAAATTTTTACAAAATTTTACACCGTTTTTGTGGCGTAAATGTTGATGAATATGGAATATGTGGTTCTTGCTGGACCAGGGACGAAAGGAAGAATCAGTGGGGATGGTAGAAAAGAGGTCAGATGAACAAACACAGAAAGAAATAATGTTATCCCTGCATTGTAGAGCTGCGTTATTTGGATATCAGCCCATATGATATTGGCACTTTAGGGTACAGGGTCATTCCACATCAAGTGGACCAGTTTATAAAATCGTCCCCACTCGACCTTCTCTGATTTTGCTGAAAATTTATAAGGATGTACATGTATGTTTACAGGTTCTGTAAATTTTTAGGGCCAGATATCAAATACCTGGGGCACTGTTGACCTTTCACTGGAGATGGTCGAGTGGGGAGCACTGGTCCACTTGACATGGAATGACCCTATAGTATGGGTATTTCTATAGGGAGTGTGGGTTCCAAAACAAAGTCTTGCACTGGGCACCATCCAACATAAAATCGTCCGGGGTCGGATGAGCTCTTTTTTGACCTTCCAGATCTATCCGATCTTACAAACTTGTATTCTCCGTAGTATTCCCTATTTATAGACCAATGCAGGGTAAGCAAATATGGAGTACAGAAGAAAAAAGGACTAAAAACAATATTTTTTCTTTGTGTAATTACATCTAATGCAACAAAGCGGAAAATCAGAGTAAAACAAAGAGATAAAATTAATTTTCGTGTGTAATAGGAAAGTTGATAGTGAGCGGGATCTTTGGCAGAACGGATAGATTATTCACACAGACACAATTATTTTTATAGATTGGCGCATCCAATTTCAAACCAAAGGGAAAGAAAAAGGAAATTCAGGAAATTTAATCAGTCAGCGTTGACCTTATAGGCTTTGTACATTACAGCTATGTTCGTGATAAGCGTTATGTTTCTATATTCACTGAAATAACCAAAAAGAGACAAAAAATGGGGATAACTATTGGTCTCAAGTTTAAATACGGGAAGCAGATCAACCTTTCCAGAATTTTTTTTTCCATATCTTGTGTATTTTTTTAAAATTTTATATGGGCCACAGTTAGAGATTGGCGAACTGCTTGGGCATGAGTTGTTTGTTTTGTAAACTAACTAAAATGGCTACGGCGACATGCAATATGGTAAATTATTATACTTCAGGGTGTCTTCAGGTCCAAGGTAGGTGAAAAAAAAAAATATCTATGCTCACCTCTCTTGGGCCTCCAGAGTATAATAATTGGAAGCCCAGGGGAGGAGTAAAAGAAAATAACAAACAGTTATACTCCCCCTCCCCCACCTCTTCTGAACCTCCTCGTGACATCCTCGGCTCTCTCAGGTTCCTCTACAGTGCTTCTGGTGACGTCATGTACCCAGGGTCACCGCTGAGGCCTGTGATTTGGCTTTTTGGTCACATGGGGCATACGGAAGGTCCTGGGCAGTTCCGAGGATGCCACAAAATGATCCAGAAAAGGTGAGGGAGGGTTTGTTTTTTTTAACCTCCCTTGGGCCTTCTCCTATTATACTATGAGGTCTGAAGAGACCCTAGAGTGTAATAACTTTGCTTTCAGTGCGATAGTGACAAAACCCAAAATTTAGGGTTGGGGAACAGCTGTATATACTGTGAAGTTAATACATGGATGTAGTATATAGGATTGAGCCGATCTTGAGATTTCAGGATCGATTTTAAAATCCGATTTCCGATCATTTTCCAACCGATTCCGATCATGAAATTTGCTCGATCGCCGATTGGCATCCGATCTTTCCCGATCCCGATCTATGGGAAAAGTCACTTTTAGGGTTGAGCCGATCTTGAGATTTCAAAATCCGATTTCCTATAATTTTCCAGCCGATCCTGATCCCAATCATGAAAATTGCTTGATCACCGATCGGGATCCAATCTTTTCCGATCCCGATCTCTCAACCCTAGTAGTATCCAAAAATATGCATGCATGAGAATGAGCATAGATTTAGGTACCAATTATTAGTGGAAAAGAGAAACAAAAAATAATGGGCTGTGAGCTTACCGCCACATGTGAAGACTTCAGAGGTGCCAAACCAAACCTCCGGACCCAGGAGGTAGACGATCCAACAAAGTGAAAAGAGATGACGGCTTGCAACACTCTTGTAAAATACAATCTTTTAATTCATTCCATTAAAATATAGAAGAAATCACACAGAAAAAAGTGCAACGAAAAAACAGTGCAACGAAAAAACATTTTATGGCACTCTTCTGTTTTTTCGTTGCACTTTTTTCTGTGTGATTTCTTCTATATTTTAATGGAATGAATTAAAAGATTGTATTTTACAAGAGTGTTGCAAGCCGTCATCTCTTTTCACTTTGTTGGACCAATTATTGGTATTATTGGATTGGTATACAAGCATTATAGCTAACAGTTCCATAAGATCTGCCATGGATAAATACAGCAGATAGATAGATAGATAGATAGATAGATAGATAGATAGATAGATAGATAGATAGATAGATAGATGTGTAAGTGGTACATCTGTTCTTTGCTTCTGTAAAAGACATACATTTACAGCTAAAATTACTCTAAAGTACCAGTGACCTAGTCTACCCTTGTTCTATAAAAATGTTTTGCCAAGGGGCCTGGTAGGGGGGAAACACTAATGTAATCTTTGCCTTGGGCCCACTAATGTCTTCCTACAAAAGATCAAAATGTTTTCCTATCAGGCAGTAGCACATTACTATTATGTATTTTTGCATTAGTAATTCACAGGGGGCAAACTATGAGAATTGTAGAAAACATGTGAAATTGGAAGGCAAGGGCGAGGAAATGGGATTAATCATCCACTATTTGTTGTTATGGAGCTAAGACCCGCTTGTGAGCTGCTATTGGAAAACACGTTCCCACTTTCCATTTATCAAGAGGTGATGTGCTCTAACGTCTAATGGGTGTAATTACACATTTGGATAAATACCACTGAAAATGTGGCATAAATAGCAGACAGAAAGAGCACTTCCAGGCTGAGCAACTGAGTAAATGATATAAGTGCTGCAATAAAGCACATACAGTACAACACTAATACAAAGCATTGAGTTTACAAAAGCCCTTAAAGTAAACCTGTCACCACCACCAGGTTTGCTTATCCGTTGTGTGGTTGGCTAAAAAAGCATCACATTATGAGGACAGGCACTTGCTATTTGCTGTAATAAGTCCCGCCATATGCCATTTATAATGCTGGTACCTTTTTATGTGGCAGGGACCTCTCTGGGTTCGAGTGTGACTGCACTGACAAAGTATATCCCTCTTTGTTACATGGTAAAAAAATTCCCTATCTGGGGAAACTGACTAACAATGATATAAAATATGATTTATGACAGCATAGAGCTACCTTCAGATTTCTAAAAAGGATTGGTGACAATATCTGAAATGGAAATCTGCTGTGAAGTCTGTGCAACTCCTGTACATAGCTGTTTGTCCTGTTGAATATGGCATAGATATTAATGTATACTTCTCCTGGCATTGTTGCTCTCTCTGCTCCTCCCCTTCTATCTCTCAAGGTACACAGCAAATTATAGTGTGGATATGGGGAAAGCAACCCACCAACCAGTACCCTGTTCTGCCAACATGGGAGGCAATGGCCAAAACAGCTATTTGCAGATGGCACCTTCTTCCTTTCAGAGGAGGTATTCTGAATTATCAGTATACCCAGATATTATACTAAATTTTATTAAAACCATGCATTGATCTACAGGGTGTTACCTTCAAAGAGGTGGAGCTAGAGCAAGTTCCTCTTTTCCACAAAGGATGTCTTATTTGCATATTCCTTCACTGGGAAAGCAACCAAGTCATTGGGGAAACACAAGTCACCAAGGCTATACTGTATCAAAGCCTATATGTATACAGGATGAAAAGCCAAAGTTAAGAACTGTGCCCTTGTTTGTCCATTACATGACCATGGACTGATTCAGATTCACTGGAATTAAAAAAAAAAAATCAATGACAGGAAGCAGAGATCTAGAAAAACACAAGGAATTGGTACAGAAAGTATACTGGAAAATTGTACAATTTATTTGATGAAACTGGACGACCCCTTTGACCAAATCCAAGCTAAGTAGACAGGATAGACAGAGGGACACCTGTACTTGAGTCATGAGACCTTATAAGAGATTGAATAAATTTAAGACATCATCGATAAATCTGCTCCAATGGATATTTATTCTCATAAATATAAAATAGCTGCTACCTTGGTATGTAGGTGACAGGTGCCTTAGGGAGCTGCACCGGCCTGTGGGAATCGCGCGGCTGTATCACTAAACGCAGAGAATATTAATGCTTTAAAGACAAAGGATTACATCTGTTTGCTTAAGCAAAATTCCATTCACATAATTAGGTCACAGCCAACGCGGCTCCCTATGAACCTTTTGTTGTCTCGGATGTTCTGTTACTTAGGAAGGGACTTTTCTCTTTAATTCCAATACACAGAACGCAAATCTGCAGCATTTTATTTGTTCCAGTAAATTAAACAGTACGGAAAACAGAATTTAAAAAAGGGGAAAAACAATGTCTACTGGGAGCGAGCTCTTCACACAGCTATGATATCAATTAAAAGCACACTCTATTTACAGCTAACAAAATCCCAATTAAACAGCTTGGCACCCAACCCTCAGCTAAAAGAAACCAAGGAAAGGTCACATCGGCCTCTTGACATTGCAGGATTTTGTGTTTGTTCAAATGTGGAGGCAAAGTCATCATTGCTCCTAAGTGTCGGCAGTGAGAAAGAGCAAATAGAACCCCAAGTGTTCTTCTTTACCTATCCTCTTGACCCAAGATATCCCAAGATAAGTGGAGCAAGAGGGTTAGCTTTGGAAAACATTCAATGGATCATGTTCAGATATTTTTCAGCCAAGAAGAAGGGTAAGGAAGGACACATTTGTATAGGCTGCCTATAGAGTACCAACACAATCCTACCAGGCTCTGTGCCCAATGGGACTCCTTAGCTAATTTATCGAAATCGATAATAAACATTTGAATTGGATTTGACCCAAATTGAATTTCCATGGCAGGATGAATAAAATAAATGCGTGAATGGAGATTAATACAGTAACACTTACTAAAAGTATGTATGAGGGAGTTGAAAAAAGCCAGAAAGGCTGTGAGCATGCTCACTACTTCTCTATCCTACTGTATGAGAGATATAGTGGGTGTGCTTAGATGTTTCCATACTCACCATAAAATTGTGTGGAACAGCAGCACACAAAATAGACCACCACTATATGAATGAGTATTATCATTTAGACCAGTCTTTCTCAAAGTGGGCGATAACGCCCCCTTGTGGGCGCTGGAGGCCTATAGGGGGGCAGTAAAGGGCACAGAGAAGATTTGGGGGCGTTGAAGTGGTTTAGGGGGGCAATGGCTAATTTAAAGGGGTGTTATCATAACAATGATTCTATCTATACTGCTTGTTAATGTGGATTTAAGACTTTTCCTAAATACATTGCTTCAGCAAAACTGCTTTGTTTGTCCACTATCTTACTTTATTCACTTCATTATGGACACTAGCACCTGGCCCCCTGCTCATTGCTGAGGGAGCCACATGACGTAGCTCCCTGCTGTGTGGGGGGAGAGAGGGGGGGGCTGAGTGTACGGAGCCAGCCTGTGTCTGCACCACACATACACATCACATACACATCACCTAGCTCCCTGCTGTGAGATAGAGGGGGGGGGGTGGAATAAGTGCTGCTTTCTTATATAAAGCAGTCTAAATCCTACTGGGCTAAAGGACCTGGTCTCTCTGTTCACTAGGATAAAGCTTTATTATATAGAGCAGGCTGCTAGTGGGCAGAGGAGCCAGGTCCTTTAGGAAACTCTGTACAAGGTAAATCCAAGTCTACAGGACCTTTTGATGACATCACAGGCCCTTCAGTCATCCCATAGGATCACACTATGTGGTGGGCGGAGCCACATGCTAATTTGGGGGTGGGGCTAATTGACGCGAGCAAACAGGAAGAAAGAAGATTTTTAGGCAGCTTAGAAGGCAGATCAAGCTTGATGAGGCTACCCCTTTAAAATTGTTTTTTTGCTTTTAACACAAACTTTACCGCTCCTTTACGCTTAACGTGCGTTTCCTTGTGTAACGCCATCTAGGGGACTAGACAGTAACTATTTCCTGTCCAAAAGTTGTCAAACTGTACCATAGATGGCAGTAAGCTCCAATGCGAAGCGAGAAGTTTCTAGTCCATTGTCGAAAGTACTAGGTCCACCCGCTGCCTCATATAAAAGCGCATTTGGGGGGCGCTAGAAAATAATTAATTCTCAAAGTGGGCGGTAGACAAAATAAGTTTGAGAACCTCTGATTTAGACTATAGTACACACCAGGATCAGCTGTGTTGCAATCCAATTGTGTAGGAAAACATTAGGTCTGACATCATGGATGTTCTGTAATTTCCCTAATACACAATCCAATAAGGTATATATGAATATATATATATATATATATATATATATATAGAGAGAGAGAGAGAGAGAGAGAGAGAAAGACAGTGTTTTCTTACGTGGTAGAGAGCCCATTGAGCTCCCTAAGGGGCTCAAGAGCCTGGGTACAACCTTTATGCAGCCTCCCCTCACCCCGGAAAACTTGATAAATCAGTCCCTATATGTCTACTGTATATGTGGCAAATCAATGGTTACGATGCAGTGGTGTAACTAGGAATGGCGGGACCCCGTGGCGAACTTTTGACATGCCCCCCCCCCCCCCCCCGATCAACACCGACCCCCTCCTCCGCATTCCTGCGCGCTCTATTATGTCCCTTAGTGGCCCCTGCACACAGTATTATGTCCCTTAGTGGCCCCTTCACACAGTATTATGCCCCATAGTGGCCCCTGCACACAGTATTATGTCCCTCAGTGGCCCCTGCACACAGTATTATGTCCCTCAATGGCCCCTGCACATAGATTATGTCCCCTAGTGGCCCCTGCACACAGTATTATGTCCCTCAGTGGCCCCTGCACATAGTATTATGTCCCTTAGTGGCCACTGCACACAGTATTATGTCCCTCAGTGGCCCCTGCACACAGTATTATCCCCCATAGTGGCCCCTGCACACAGTATTATATCCCTTAGTGGCCACTGCACACAGTATTATCCCCCATAGTGACCCCTGCACACAGTATTATATCCCTTAGTGGCCCCTGCACACAGTATTATGTCCCTTAGTGGCCCCTGCACTCAGTATTATTCTCCACTGTGGACACCCATAAACAATTGTTATACCCTGGGGTCTTTTCAGACCCCAGAGTATAATAATCGGAGACCCGGGGAAATAAAAACATAAAAAACTGGGGGCATGGCCTGCGACCTGATGGAGAAAGACGCATGGTGCATCTGCTCTGACCCTGCCTGCATAAGCCAGACCACTTATCTGCATCCTTGGCTTCCAAATGAGGAAGAAGTCGGCTCCACCATCCTCTGCATCTTCTGTGTCCTTCGGTTCCTCCAGGCAGCCCGGGATCTCCTCCTTTATGGTCCCACCGACTGCCTCTGCACGGACCTCCACGAGTTTTTTATGTTTCTTACCTCTCCCGGACCTCTGATCATTACACTCAGGGGTCTGCAAAGACCCCCGAGTATAATAATAGTCTTTGCGGGGCCCGCGGTGTCTCTCTCTCTGTAAATAGGGCCCGTTACTGGCTGGACTCTAGCCGGTAACGGCCTATTAAGAAAAAAGTAAAAACTGCAGCGGTAGTGGCTGTCACCGGGCCCCCTAATGTCCCGGGCCCTGTGGCAGCTGCCACCACTGCCTCAGCGGTAGTTACACCACTGTTACGATGTGAATTGCAATCTGTACAGAGGTTTCCTAACATGTTTCTTTAATGTCCATACTGAACTTCAATCATAGGTAAGAGTAGATTCATCTGTAGGTGTGGGTTCCACCTTGAACCAAATTTATTAAGACTGGCGTATCGTACTCCAACCAGCCCAACTGGAACAAGGACCGAGAGGAAACAACGAGCCCGCGGACTCTTCATAAATCTGTCAGAGGTCTCGGGCCCAGAATCCATGCCAGATAGGAACTCACTCCAGAAAATGAGTTTTAGTTTAGTTTTAGTCCTCGCCTAATCCTGCCCAGTGATTCAACCGGTCGTCCCTCCCTCAGCTTGTCCCAATCCCTGCCTCACAGTGACCACATTCACAAAAGGTTTCTGGCACGTTTCGAAGCTGGAGGCACACATCTGGTACAATCTCAATATCATCCCTATTTTCTGCTGTAGAGAGAATGATAAATTCCCCCTATTGTGTGTAATTTTTTATGGACCAACACAGTGACCTTCAACTCTACCGTCTTGTAGGTTTAAATAAGTGATAAGTAAATCCTTAGACCAATATTTTAATCTGACAATTAACATGTCAACGAGTCTTTCCCTCCCATTGCTGCTATTAGAAGTTCTGAACTTTGCAGTTAGATCATGATTTTAACTTAACAAAATTAGGATGATACTGAACGCTGATCTCCTACATGAATCAGAGATGAATAAAATATTGTAAATTGCTGTTTTGACTGCTGAGGAGGGTGACAGGTTGAGATTATCCCTGACAGCTGTCTGAGCTAATCAGTGTCTCATTTAGGAAGGTTGAAGCAACTCTCGTACACTATTAAGAGTGAGTCCCAGGCTAAAAGGATAGGCTAGCAACATTCTCAAAGAGCGTTAGCTTTCATTGTGATACACAGACAGTGAGATCAAAGGTGTTTATCACCATGAATATGAAAGGCTTCCTTTTAAATTAATAATTTACTCGGAAAAAAAATTTCAGCCAAAATATTTGATGGAACAGAACAGATGATGTTAGGATATAATGTTCTTCTAGGAGAACTTTCAAAAAGTTGTAGCTTCCATACACTGCCTGTGGAATAAATCGGTGTAGCGAATAAACTGTCTGGGACTTGGGTGGGTGTTCATGGCCTACAGTACATAGTGTCTTACAGTATAGCTCTGAGCAGGGGTGTAAACTTGCACCTGGTCCCTGAGGGATTCAAAAGATACCCCTGCCCCATACTAATAGATTATTACCTATTATGACTATCATGAGGGGTGTTAGAGAGATCTTCAGGATCATATAGGTCTTGTGTTATCAATGTTACATCATTACTGCAGCAAAGGAAAGGATACCAAAGAGGTGACTAAAGTTTTCATTATTATATGCCACTTCTTTGGATTCAGGAGAATCCCTCTCTGGCTATGGTGTCTGTGGCAGATCCATCAAAAAGTTCTGCAAGCCATACATTTTCATTCAGCGACTTCAGTTAAAAAAAATGGACACCCGATGTACCCATTTAAAGTCAATGGGGTCCCTTAGGCTCCATTCATGTTGGTCATCATCTGGATCTGTTTTTGTCCATTTTTCCATTCTTTTGGTCCTCCGATGGACCAGAACAACAGAGATGAAATAGCAGATGTCAACATAGTGTAGCCTCAGTGTAGACTATTCCAGAGCCAACCAGTCCTCAAGAAATGAATCCCTAGTTCTGGTACTTACAGTCATAATAATAATAATAATAATAATATAATAATAATAATAAATATATCTGAAGATACCTCTCAAATTCCAGCAATTACAGAATAGCAGAACATCATGGGGACATTTAGTAGATACCAATATACTTGCTATAATTAGATAATTTACTTAAAGGAGTCCTCTGAGAGTTGTGTTTGTACTCAGTTGCTCAGTATAATGCCCCCTTTGTTTCCCATATACAGTCTAATGCTCCCTTAGTGCTCACAGAGTATAATGTCCTCTCAGGGTATAATGCCCTCTCAGGCTGGGTTCAGACAGAGTTTTTGGTCTGGATTTTGACGTAGAGTCCACGTCAAAATACAGCTCAAAAAAACGCCTCCCACTGAAATCAATGAGTTCCTTTTTCCGCAAGCAGTTTGTTCCCGCTCGCGGAAAAAAGAAGCGACATGCCCTTTCTTCAGGTAGATTCTGCAGCTGATTCAGCCGCGGATGTCCGCCTTGCAACACTCCCTCTGGACTAGGCCCACTCATTTGGGCCTAATCCGCGGCAGAATGCCGCAACTGGATGCCCTGTACTGGTATCCAGTCACAGCTAGCCATTTTTTGGACTGGATTCTGAGGCAGACTCCGCCTTAATATCCGGTCTGAACCCGGCCTCAGTGGCCCCACACACAGTATAATGTCCTATAAGTGGCCCCACAGAATAATGCTGCATAATGCCCATCAGTGGTAACACAGTATAATGCCCAGGTTAAACCTCTAGGTCCTCTGACAGTACAAAGAAGAGTCAACACTCACCTTCTTTGCTTCCCGAGGAACATTGACTGATCCCTATGGATTGTCTTGTCCAATTCCCTGCAGTATCAGGTATCAACTCAAATTAGCTGAGATATTGGGGGTTGTATAGGACAAGTAATAAGAAGACAAAGCAGTAGTTACATGATGGTTTGTGGATGAGTTATAGTAGTGGCCTCTGTACCTTTATATGAACTAAGCCTCACCGAATTTAATTAAAAAAGAAAACACACAAACAGGTTAAACAAAGAGATGAAATAGAAGGATGAGGCGAATGTTAATTAATGAATTTCTACTAGTCACAGCCGTAGAAAATGTCATATGCATGACTTACCGGAGCGTGACATGTTTTATTATAAACTGCTGCAGGGGCAACAAGACGGAGTTAACAGAGAGTGAAAATACGGGTGTAAATTGAAACTAAATATTATTAGCTCGGTAAAAAATGACTGCAAATGATAGCTGATAGGAAAAGTCCATTTCCATGAAAGAGTCTAGAGAAATGGTTTACAACCGTGATTCCAGGCCTTTTTGTCTCTGGGTCTTACAGAGAGCAAAGTTTATTAAAACTGATCATTCTGAGCAGGGGAACAGACTGAAATATTGGTGTTCTGCACAGTGGGCATAGACTGCTGGTGTGCTCAATGCATGGCCACCTATGTACACAAATCTACAGCTTATACATAGAACCAACGTACTTGTAAACTTGGGAAACTTCATAAGTACATTTGCAGTGTCCCAGTAAAACATTGCAAAAGGGTAAATCGATAGTTGATAAACTGTGAATTTTGCAGTGTTGGACAAAAGTATTGGCACCTCTGCAATTCTGTTAGATAATACTCATTTTCTTCCAGAAAATGATTGCAATCACAAATTCTTTGGTATTATTATCTTCATTTAATTTGCCTTCAATGGAAAATCAAAAAAAGAATTGTCAAAAAGCCAAATTGGATATAATTCCACAGTAAACATAAAAAAGGGGGTGAACAAAAGTATTGGCACTATTTGAAAAATCATGTGATGCTTCTCTAACTTGTGTAATTAACAGCACCTGTTACTTACCTCAGGCACCTAACAGGTGGTGGCAATAACTAAATCACACTTGCAGCCAGTTGAAAAGGATTAAAATTGACTCAATCTCTGTCCTGTGTCCTTGTGTGTACCACATTGAGCATGGAGAAAAGAAAGAAGACCAAAGAACTGTCTGAGGACTTGAGAAGCAAAATTGTGAGGAAGCATGAGCAATCTCAAGGCTACAAGTCCATCTCCAAAGACCTGAATGTTCCTTTGTCTACCGTGTGCAGTGTCATCAAGAAGTTTAAAGCCCATGGCACTGTGGCTAACCTCCCTAGATGTGGACGGAAAAGAAAATGGACAAGAGATTTCAACACAAGATTGTGCGGATGGTGGATAAAGAACCTCGACTAACATCCAAACAAGTTCAAGCTGGCCTGCAGTCCGAGGATACAACAGTGTCAACCCGTACTCAGCACATGACGTCACCAGGAGAGTGCCGGGCGCTGCCAGAAGGCCCAAAAAATATGAGGGAAGGTGAGTGTAATTTTTTCACCTCCCCTGGGCCTCCACTGATTATACTCTGGGTCTAAATAAACCCCATAATATAATACTTTACTAAAAATGCAAGTTGTAGTTTTGGTTTGGATTTCGAGACAAATCCCCAATTGTTTGGTTTAGCTAAAAACCAAACAATTTGGGATATTCGGGTTAAATCTGGCTTGTGAAGAAGCCATTCACACATCTGTATTCAAGTCCCAGCATCCCTTGTACTATTACTATTTCTATTTATAGGTTCAGAAGTTTACATAAATTAATTTATCAGTATATGATATGAGGTTGGAGCGACATGTCTCTACTGGAGGGCTATGAGCCACCTGCGAAGGAAAATTGATTAATATGAACCTATTTATGTAGTTAAAATGTAAATGATAGCTGCACTTTACTGTTCCGATGTTGTGAAGATGGAAGGGGCTCCCAGGAGAAGACACATTTCCTTCCCGTGGAGGTGTCTTCGCTTAGATGGTGTTCAGTGTAAGCTATGTATTTAGTGTGAAGTATAAATTATACTTAATTAGAACCCCTTGTCGGTACTATAGACCTTCACGACTACACAACATCATTTCACCATATGTTACAATCCACAGTCTAAAAGCACAATAGCATCCGCTATGACTGAATAAACTCTCATGACCATGTAGCTTGAAGGTTACAAGGGACATAATATTACTTGATTTTATGTAGGTTGTTCCCAAGAGAGTGTTCTATAATTACAACTATTATTAACAATGCAATCATAACAGTGTTTTATGGTATAAATTATCGAGACTTTCTGTGTATTTTACAAGCGGTGTAAAGCGCTCGACATGTAATTGTATTTGCAGTGTTTTAATGTTAGTCACTCAATAAGCTGTGCAGGGAAATATAAAAATGATTAGTACTCAGGAAAGCTGAGGCGCGCGGAGCGAGCGGGAGAGAGAGCGAACCTTGATTATGTCGAATCTTTATAGGCTGGAAAACACTGACTGTTAACTCAAAGTACAGGAATTGCTAGAACTGTTAAAGGGAAACTAGGCAATAACCGAAAAATTAGAAGTGAAAAATTCTTAACGAGGTTCTCAAATAGAGATGGGTGGACCAACTAGTACCAAAACTGGACTAATGGAGAGTCATCGAGGGCAAACTAAAATGACCGTCGCATTATAGTCAAGGGTCTCTTCAGACTTCGGAGTATAAGAGGCCCAGAGGAGGTGTAAAAAATATACAGTGCCTACCAATAAGTATTTGGACACCCACGCAAATGAAGATATCTGCGGTCATGATGTACGCCACGCCTTCCACCGTTAAATAGGAAACAGCATTGGCATTAGTCGCATGAAAGATGCCACGAAGTGCAGAGTTGTCTGATTTCGAGAAAGAGGTAATTGTGGGGACCACAGAAATGGTCGATCCTTAAGGGACATAGCAAGCGAACTGAATTATCCAAAATTGACAGTGGTCTATGTTATTATGAAGTGGAAGGTGAACGATGATTGTCGGAATGTGCCCCAAGTCAGCAGACCCCCGAAACTGCAGCCATCCAAAATCGGTCAAAGAACTTACCTGTCTTCTCCAAGCCGAATGGAATAAAATTCCATTAGCCTTCATACAAGGACTTGTGGAAAGCATGCCCTGGAGGGTTGAGGATGTAATTGCCGATCGTGGAGGCTCTATCAACTATTGAATATGAATAAGTGTTTTTTATTCTAATACAGTGTCCAAATACTTATTGGCAGACAGTATAAACATTTATACCAGGAGAGGTGCCACGAATAAAAAAATATATATATACTCACCTTCCATTTCATCTTTTGGGCCTCCTTGCAGCATCTGGCGCTTTCCAGGTGACATCATGATGCTGAGCATGCCCATGTTCCCACTGAGGCCCAATCAATGGCTTCACCTTCAGGGGTGACCCCAAGCGCATTAAGTCACCAAGCAGGCAGAGAGAGCCCCAGATGCCACAAGGAGGCCCAGAAGAGGTAACAGAAGGAGAGTATATATGTTTATGCTTTTTACATCTCCCCATCTCCTGTTATACTCTGGGGTCTAACTTTTTTTGAGCATGTCCAATTTAGATCTTTTTCACCTGGACCAGAAAAGGACATTGATGCAGCCTGAGATTAACTCACTGAAACTTCTCGACCCTACATTAGTCTTTGTCTACTCTCAATGGTTTGCGGAAATAGGACAGAGGATAAAAACATTGAGTACCCTGGTTTTTATAGAAAGCTGTAGGGAGTGGTAGGAGGTCGCACATTGTAGAAGAGAATGTGGAGGAATGTCTACAACATCCACGTTATTGTGGAAGGCAGATCACCACGAGCGTTCAGTCAACATACTCTACCACTAATGTCAATGGGAACTGAACAAGTGATATCTGCTCAGTGCACTTTATAATACGGGAATATGAAGTATCGCCATACAGCTGATCTGTATGGGACACACCTGTCCTGGATAACCCCTTTAAAGGTGTCCATAGCCATTTAAGTCTAAATCAATCCATCAAAACTAAAAGTGAACCTACAAAGAAAAAGACATAATACTTAGATCATTTTGCTTTACCAATATGGATCAAAATACTGATCTGTGAAGCTGCCTAAGGGTCTGAAATATGTACTGACTATGATCAGCCCTTGAACACAATGGGAGCAATTTATAAAAATCGGTGGAAAGGAAAAGTAGAGTATTTGCGATGGCATCCAGTGGGGTTGTAGCTTTCATGTTCAGAAGTGGAATATTATTGTTTGATATGAGCTACTGCTCAACCTAGGAAATGCCCATGTAACAAGTCAGTACCTAAATAAGTACTGTATTAATGCAGGAGTGGAAGCGTTGTGAGCTAATATTACAGTACAAAAAAGCTTGTTTCAGCTCCAAGTACCTTTTAACGGCTATAAATTATTCATAAATGATGTACTGTATAGAGTATTCTGAATCCCAGAAGACCTTGTACAACTGTAACTCAGCAAAACTAACAGCACATTAAACACAAAGACGATCTTGCCTCCATTTATTGAACAAGAAACTCTACAGAGTATCTTTTGAAGAGAAAGCTATACGGTATATATATATAAATGTTTGACACTGGTAATCCCAAAGATGACAAAGATGTCATCCAAATACGGCTCAGAAAAGATCAAATGAGACTTAAAAGAATATTGTATCAAAAATATAACATAGACATCAACAATAAAGAAGCCACCTCTGACGATTCATGTTTGGTCAATATTAGAACTAGATCTTAGGTCTTCGATAAATTGGCAGGGTCTCAAAAGCAGATTTTTATAGCTTTAGCTTTAATATGGAAATACCCATGAAAGACGTTATATAAGGAATAGAGATGAGCGAACAGTGTTCTATCGAACACATGTTCGATCGGATATCAGGGTGTTCGCCATGTTCGAATCGAATCGAACACCACGTGGTAAAGTGCGCCAAAATTCGATTCCCCTCCCACCTTCCCTGGCGCCTTTTTTGCACCAATAACAGCGCAGGGGAGGTGGGACAGGAACTACGACACTGGGGGCATTGAAAAAAATTGGAAAAAGTCATTGGCTGCCGAAATCAGGTGACCTCCATTTTAGACGAATAGTGGATTTCAAATCCGGGTCATATGAGAATGTGAACTTTGTGACTATGAGACAGGGATAGCTGTACAGGCAGGGATAGCTAGGGATAACCTTTATTTAGGGGGGAATGTTATTAAAAATAACTTTTTGGGGCTCTATCGGGTGTGTAATTGTGATTTTTGTGAGATAAACTTTTTCCCATAGGGATGCATTGGCCAGCGCTGATTGGCCGAATTCCGTACTCTGGCCAATCAGTGCTGGCCAATGCATTCTATTAGCTTGATGAAGCAGAGTGTGCACAAGGGTTCAAGCGCACCCTCGGCTCTGATGTAGGAGAGCCGAGGGTGCACTTGAACCCTTGTGCACCCTCAGCTCTGCTACATCAGAGCCGAGGGTGCGCTTGAACCCTTGTGCACACTCTGCTTCATCAAGCTAATAGAATGCATTGGCCAGCGCTGATTGGCCAATGTATTCTATTAGCCTGATGAAGTAGAGCTGAATGTGTGTGCTAAGCACACACATTCAGCTCTACTTCATCGGGCTAATAGAATGCATTGGCCAGCGCTGATTGGCCAGAGTACGGAACTCGACCAATCAGCGCTGGCTCTGCTGGAGGAGGCGGAGTCTAAGATCGCTCCACACCAGTCTCCATTCAGGTCCGACCTTAGACTCCGCCTCCTCCGGCAGAGCCAGCGCTGATTGGCCGAAGGCTGGCCAATGCATTCCTATGCGAATGCAGAGACTTAGCAGTGCTGAGTCAGTTTTGCTCAACTACACATCTGATGCACACTCGGCACTGCTACATCAGATGTAGCAATCTGATGTAGCAGAGCCGAGGGTGCACTAGAACCCCTGTGCAAACTCAGTTCACGCTAATAGAATGCATTGGCCAGCGCTGATTGGCCAATGCATTCTATTAGCCCGATGAAGTAGAGCTGAATGTGTGTGCTAAGCACACACATTCAGCACTGCTTCATCACGCCAATACAATGCATTAGCCAGTGCTGATTGGCCAGAGTACGGAATTCGGCCAATCAGCGCTGGCTCTGCTGGAGGAGGCGGAGTCTAAGATCGCTCCACACCAGTCTCCATTCAGGTCCGACCTTAGACTCCGCCTCCTCCAGCAGAGCCAGCGCTGATTGGCCGAATTCCGTACTCTGGCCAATCAGCACTGGCTAATGCATTGTATTGGCTTGATGAAGCAGTGCTGAATGTGTGTGCTTAGCACACACATTCAGCTCTACTTCATCGGGCTAATAGAATGCATTGGCCAGCGCTGATTGGCCGAATTCCGTACTCTGGCCAATCAGCACTGGCTAATGCATTGTATTGGCTTGATGAAGCAGTGCTGAATGTGTGTGCTTAGCACACACATTCAGCTCTACTTCATCGGGCTAATAGAATGCATTGGCCAATCAGCGCTGGCCAATGCATTCTATTAGCGTGAACTGAGTTTGCACAGGGGTTCTAGTGCACCCTCGGCTCTGCTACATCAGATTGCTACATCTGATGTAGCAGTGCCGAGTGTGCATCAGATGTATAGTTGAGCAAAACTGACTCAGCACTGCTAAGTCTGCATTCGCATAGGAATGCATTGGCCAGCCTTCGGCCAATCAGCGCTGGCTCTGCCGGAGGAGGCGGAGTCTAAGGTCGGACCTGAATGGAGACTGGTGTGGAGCGATCTTAGACTCCGCCTCCTCCAGCAGAGCCAGCGCTGATTGGCCGAATTCCGTACTCTGGCCAATCAGCACTGGCTAATGCATTGTATTGGCTTGATGAAGCAGTGCTGAATGTGTGTGCTTAGCACACACATTCAGCTCTACTTCATCGGGCTAATAGAATGCATTGGCCAGCGCTGATTGGCCGAATTCCGTACTCTGGCCAATCAGCACTGGCTAATGCATTGTATTGGCTTGATGAAGCAGTGCTGAATGTGTGTGCTTAGCACACACATTCAGCTCTACTTCATCGGGCTAATAGAATGCATTGGCCAATCAGCGCTGGCCAATGCATTCTATTAGCGTGAACTGAGTTTGCACAGGGGTTCTAGTGCACCCTCGGCTCTGCTACATCAGATTGCTACATCTGATGTAGCAGTGCCGAGTGTGCATCAGATGTGTAGTTGAGCAAAACTGACTCAGCACTGCTAAGTCTGCATTCGCATAGGAATGCATTGGCCAGCCTTCGGCCAATCAGCGCTGGCTCTGCCGGAGGAGGCGGAGTCTAAGGTCGGACCTGAATGGAGACTGGTGTGGAGCTATCTTAGACTCCGCCTCCTCCAGCAGAGCCAGCGCTGATTGGTCGAGTTCCGTACTCTGGCCAATCAGCACTGGCCAATGCATTTCTATGGGGAAAAGTTAGCTTGCGAAAATCGCAAACTGACAGGGATTTCCATGAAATAAAGTGACTTTTATGCCCCCAGACATGCTTCCCCTGCTGTCCCAGTGTCATTCCAGGGTGTTGGTATCATTTCCTGGGGTGTCATAGTGGACTTGGTGACCCTCCAGACACGAATTTGGGTTTCCCCCTTAACGAGTTTATGTTCCCCATAGACTATAATGGGGTTCGAAACCCATTCGAACACTCGAACAGTGAGCGGCTGTTCGAATCGAATTTCGAACCTCGAACATTTTAGTGTTCGCTCATCTCTAATAAGGAACTACATGATCGCAAAATGAACAGGAGGTAAAGACAAGAATAGATACAAAAATTATAAAAAGGTTCAGTCGAAGTGGTTTCGATGAAAGTTTCTATTATACCAGGCTTACATTAGCGTTCGGATTTCTGTTCTTCAGGTCTGCTTGGGAACCTGAAGAAGGGAAACCCAATTCGCTAAGGCCCCACGGGCCAGAAACGCCAAGCTAAATTGCTGCGGGAAGAATCGTGGTGGGAACACATCGTAGTTCTTCTCGCACCACTTTGAACAGAAAGTTCATGACGATTTCCTCCGCAAACTTTCTGTTACCATTATATCTACGGGAAAGCCGCTGGCGTTTCCATAGATATAATTGACATGCTGCGATTTTCAAAACCCGCCGATTTTGGTAATTGCAGCATATCTACGCTGCAGTTTTTCCCGCAAAGTGGGCATGTTATTCGAATGAATCCCATCCACTTTGCAGATACTGTAAAACATCGCCATTTTTCCTGTGGATTTTCCGCCGCAGGCCAATCGTGGTGTTTCTCCGGCCTAAAAAGTGGTTACCTGTGGAAAGCCATGGACACCAAATACTATAATGGAGTCCACCGGGTTTCCAGCCGAGAAATGAATTTTTATGTGTGTCTTTTATTATAGGAGTCCCAAGCTTATTATAGCAGTCTTTTGTTACACGGGACTTCAAAAGTGTGATGTACGGTATTGTATGGCTGCCGTGTTAGTACTTCGAATGTTATTTATTCAACTGATGGGCACCTTGCGCGAAATGATATAATTTGGGGGCACGGTGGATCCGCTGCCTTAGAAAAAGGAACAGTTAATTACACAGGATGGTTTGACCTACAAATTGTATGATCTCAATGATGTAATGACTGGTTATCTGCCTAGAAAATAAGAGGTTGTATTGTAAACACTGCTAATTATTAGTACATGCCAAATGAGGATAAGTGAACAGTGATGTGAGTGCGGAGAAACTGAAATTGTAAGTTGACAGGAATTTTCCGATATGCCTTCCGTAAGGTAGTTTCAATATGTAGGAGAACCAAATCTTACATTTTAACTTCGGATTTTGAAAAATGAATACTGTGTGTTATTTTTCAACCAATTGAGTTTATGTGTTAAGGGTAACACAATCTAACAAGAAATATGGACACTTACAGGTACAGTACTCTGCCAGGGAATCTATATAAGGTACAAAGAGAGCAATGTAAACAAACAACGGTGACCGTCAATTACAGGAGGAATCCTGATGATATTGCGTTCCATAGAGTGATGTTCTCAAAATTATCCAGTCTGTCTGGGATGACATGAAGAGCCAGAAGGATTGGCGCAAGCCTGCATCCACTGAAGATCTGTGCTTAACTCGGCAGGGAATTTATTCCCGCCATCTTGGAGAACTAAGCACAGATCTTCAGTGGATAAAGACTTGCTCGAATCCGTCTGTCTATTTAAGTCATCCCAGACAGACTGGATGATTAGAGATGAGCGAACGGCATTAGATCGAATTGGTATTCGATGGAATATCAGGCTGTTCGAGGTATTCAATTCCAATCGAATACCACGCGGCAAACGCAGTAAAAATTTGTATCCCCTTCCACCTTCCCTGGTGCTTTTTTTTCACCAATAACTATGCAGTGGAGGTGGGGCAGGAACTACGACAACGTAGGCATTGAAAAAAAAATTGGAAAAAGCCATTGGCTGCCAAAATAGGACAGAGGAAATAGGTCATGAGCAACGTGATTTAAAGGGGTGCTTAGTAATGTTTCTTTAGCGTAAAATTTTGGTTTTTGTCCATACAGTTGGGGAGGAAAGAAGGTTTCCAGGTATTTTCCCACTTTCATAGAGGTTTTTTTGAGTTTGGAAAGTGTGTAGTTGATAGGCTGTGATGGTGGGGTAAAACTGTGACTTGGGCTTGTTAGATGCCCCCAGGCATGTTTCCCCTGCTGTCCCAGTTACATTCCAGAGGTGTTGTCATCATTTCCTGGGGTGTCATAATGGACTTGGTGACCCTCCTGAGTCAAATAGTGGTTTCCCCTGAAACGAAAGTTTTTTCCCCATAGACTATAATGGAGTTTGATATTAGTTCGAATAGTCGAATATTGCGGGGCTATTCGAAACGAATTACGAATATCCAATATTTCACTGTTCGCTCATCTCTATGGATGATGTTGAGACAGGGCTATATTGTGGGGGCCGTATCATCACTTCCAGGACTCCTCCTCCAAAGGGCAAAGGTCACACCAAATATTGATGGATTTAGATTCTCTTTTGTTCATTAAGTAAAGCTTACCTCTAATTATAAAACAGCTTTTCATAAATGAGCAGTTCATGTATATAAGAAACTTTGTAAAACATCTTATTATATTTACTTAGTCTACCCTGCAGCAAAAGAGATTTAATAAATTTAACAAAAATTCCCTCACCCCCACCACCGAATATTAAAAACGTGCTCCCAAACGGTGTGTTCAACCGATGCTGCAGGACGCTCAGGATCTCTGCAGACCTTCCAGGGCTGTATTTTGCGAAAACAAGGATGATACAGGCTTGTCAGATTATTAGACATTCCTCTTTGAGGATCATCGGAGGCTTAGCTCTGCCGGAGTACTCAATTGACTATGGCGTAGACATAAAATGGCAGCTGGATTACTGTAATACACAAGAGTACGTATGCAAAATGCAAGAAAAACATAGTGTAATGCTCCAGGAATATTACCACTGGAATAGAAATCGCTTTCTCACCAATGTCATTGATTCCTCCTCAGTTACATGAAAAGCTACTTATCATTACGGGCTTAAATAAAATTATATTATTATTATTATATTTTCTAATAAAAGAAATCCTATAATTAAGGCCTCCGGCACATGACTCATTTACATGGGCCAGTATACACGGCTGTAGGCTTTGCGGTCATGTGCCTGTGCCATGTACAAGGACAGCAAATTGTATGTCCAATTTTTGCTCACATTTGTGGCGTAGACAAGTGTAAGCGATCATATACGTCTTCTTGCTGATGTGTGATTGCAGATGACATACTGGCTTGTTTTTTGCAGATTGCAGATCAGTTTTTGCAGGCTATAAAAATCACTAAGCCTAAAAGTAAATTTGCAACTAGACGAGATCTTCAGATATTATTACTATTATTCAGATTACTATTGTTTAGATCAAATTTTTATTTAAAAATATATTTTTACCAATATTTAGACTTTTTTTAGTTACCATATCACTTTGTATATACACTGAATATTGATGGGATTTAGATTTGTTTTCTCTTCTTTTATTAAATTTGGCTTTATGGCCAAAAATTATCTATTAATTATTCTATTGTTGAAAGCATTCTTACTGGCTCTAGACCCTAGATATCTCCCGCCTAAGAAGGCCGTCCTATGTGAAACAACCCCAGTAATGTCATTAGCAGTGATGTTATTACCATCAGAGTCAGGACTGAAATGGAAGATAACACTTATAGGTGTCTGTCTATTAGGGTACATACAATACATTCTGCCATAGAGTTTAATGCATTACCTCTAGATTACAGGTTCCTATGGTCCATAGATTACAGGTCCATATGGTCCATAGATTACAAGTTCATATGGTCCATAGATTACAGGTTCCTATGGTCCATAGATTACAAGTTCATATGGTCCATAGATTACAGGTTCCTATGGTCCATAGATTACAGGTTCCTATGGTCCAGAGATTACAGGTTCCTATGGTTCATAGATTACAGGTTCCTATGGTCCATAGATTACAGGTTCCTATGGTCCATAGATTACAGGTTCCTATGGTCCATAGATTACAGGTCCATATTGTCCATAGATTACAGGTTCCTATGGTCCATAGATTACAGGTCCATATGGTCCATAGATTACAGGTTCCTATGGTCCATAGATTACAGGTCCATATGGTCCATAGATTACAGGTTCCTATGGTCCATAGATTACAGGTCCATATGGTCCATAGATTACAAGTTCATATGGTCCATAGATTACAGGTTCCTATGGTCCATAGATTACAGGTTCCTATGGTCCAGAGATTACAGGTTCCTATGGTCCATAGATTACAGGTTCCTATAGTCCATAGATTACAGGTTCCTATAGTCCATAGATTACAGGTTCCTATAGTCCATAGATTACAGGTTCCTATGGTCCATAGATTACAGGTTCATATGGTCCATAGATTACAGGTTCATATGGTCCATAGATTACAGGTTCCTATGCTTCATAGATTACAGGTTCATATGGTCCATGTGGCTGCTGTAAAGCAAACTCTATCTCTGCTGTTAATACATTGTTAACAGTTCAAGTAAAATGGCTGCCCATATAACCATGTACAGAATAAGAAAAATCTGCAAACTGTACATAAACTCTGATTATAAAAGATAATCTCTCAGTCTCCAATTTTAATTCAAAAGAATAAAAATATATAAAAAAAACATATATAGGTGACACATTCCTTTTTAAGGGTACCTGTCAGGGGAATTTGGGATATTAAAACACCAGCATGGACCTGGGCTTTAGTCATTAGTCTAGTCTAAATATGTCTATATTATGACTGTCAGGCCCAGAGGTTGTTAACATATCTTGTTTTGTTTTTTTTTCCCTATCAGTATGTCTTTGGAGTATGGGAGGAAAACCACGCAAACACAGGGAGAACATACAAACCCCTTGCAGATGTTGTCCTTGGCAGGATTCGAACCCAGAACTCCAGCACTGTAAGGCTACCATGCTGCCTTGAATAACACATCTTAATACTTACTAATACTCCATGCACAATAAAGTGTAAAGTGAAAGATTACTGCCCAGACCTCAATATGTATCTCAAGAAGGTAACTTCACTACAAGCACTAGAGATGGGGCAGATGAAATCATCAGATAGGGCAGATGAAGCAGATGAGAACATCACACTTTTTTGCTTGGGTACAGAGGCATGACTTTACGCTCCGGGCCTCAAAGCAAAATTCGCAACAGAGCTCCCACTTGCCATGTGCTTGCTGTAATACTGGTGTCTTCATATGTTGTAGAGAGGCTTTTGGGTCCCCTTAGGTTCTGTGGCCTGGATTGTTACTTCTACATACCCTATAGCTACACTCCTGCAGACGCACATAGAGTGGGTTCTAGTGGGCGATATCTCCCTATTATGGAACGTGATGGTGCATGCTATGATTCTTTTCTTTTCCCTTCATGTAATTCCTGAAATTTTTTTATTTTTTTGCCTGTGTGCAACTATTTATCCACAGACATATATAATGGTGAACAGAGCAGAAACAGAGCAGTGATATAAAATATCAACTATAACTCGCCCTAGGCTCATGCTGGGATCTTATATGAAGACACACAGTACAGTATATACTTATAGCTTGTGATCAGTAGTACAAAGTGAAGGGGAAGTTTAATATAGGACATGTCAAAAAATCTTTAAAAATAAATCATAAATATTGCTTAACATTATGAATTAAAATTAAGCCATATCGTCTTTGGTGTCAGTAATAAGCTTAATTCCGTCAGTAAATTTATTTGATGGAATCCATGTTACATACAATTACACTTATTGATAGACATTTCCATTACGGTTGATGTGAATACCACCAACTCTAATTCATTACACACAAATTAAATCATTGCTCATTTTTATCGGGAAACATAGGTCTCCCAGGACAAGCCGATCGGTCCGAGTTAATGAAAATTCTGCTCCGAAGAGAAGATTTTCCAAGGCATCAAATTCATTAATTGGTTTTTAATCTTAATATGACCACAGGATGAAGAGAGATTATTACTAAGTGAGAGCAAACATTATATCTGATATTAAAGTGAAGAGGAAGCAACAACAACGTTCTAAAAATTAGGAAGAGTAGAGATGAGCAAACAGTAAAATGTTCGAGATTCGATATTCGTTTCGAGTAGCCCCTCAATATTCAACTACTCCAATCGAATATTGAACCCTATTATAGTCTATGGTGGGAAAATGCTCATTTCAGGGGTAGGCAACGTTCGATCAAATTATACTTACCAAGCCCACGAGTGAGGGTCGGGCTGGATCCTCCGAGAAGTCTTCTCCGTGCAGCGTCCCCGCGGCGTCTTCCGGCTCTGAATTCACTCTGCCAGGCATCGGGCCTAGGCAGAGCCGACTGCGCATGTCCGCACTACAAGCGGGCATGCGCAGTCGGCTCTGCCCAGGCCCGATGCCTGGCAGAGTGAATTCAGAGCTGGAAGACGCCGCAGGGAAGCTGCACGGAGAAGACTTCTAAAGGTAGGAGAAGAACCAGCGTTGATTGGCCGACTGTATAGCATTCGGCCAATCAATGCTGGTTCTGCATCAAACTTTTCCATTCGAATAGCGAGTGGTACTCGATTGAGTACGAGTATTTCGAATACCGTAGTATTTGATCAAATACCTACTCGATCGAGTACTACTCGCTCATCTCTAATGAAGAGTTGGAAAACTTTGCTGAATAATAATAATAAAATTTTTCAATATTTACTGCTAATTTACCATTTACCCTCCTGACCTTGGACATGTAACACCCATGAGTGTTTTTACACCATCAATAATGACATAGGCCAGGGCATCGTGAGACAGAAACACCGTGGGAAAAATCATGGCATTTTACAGCCAGAGCAAAGTGGATTACACTTTCTGGTAAAAACTGAGGTGCGGATATGACCACGATTTCCAAAACCGGCACAGAGCACCGTGCACGGTTTTGGAAAATCGCAACATGTCAATTATACTTATGGATACGCCAATGGTTTCCCTATCCCCTTCCTGTCTAAAGTCCAGCAGGAAGAACTGCGATGCATTGCCGTTGCGGTTTTTCCTGCAGCTCTTTTTTGCTGTGGTACATCCCATGGGGCCTTAGCCATAAATGCTCTACAGAGGGGAGCTCCTGAGTCAACTCATTTCCCCCAAAGCTGAGGTCACAGGGTGCTAATGGTTGTTAATAATGGCCCTCTGGTAAGGAAGGGGGAATGTCTGAAGATTTGTTTCGTCCTGCGTTCGGATGAAGTGATCTCCAACTTTGGTCTGAAGTTGTTGTACAAAGTGACATTATTATACGTCATGGCGCTCAGCCTATCATGCCACCATTGAAGCCTGTGATTGTATGCATTACGTCACAGAAGACCGCCAGACAACGAGAGGAGTCTCAAAAAAGTTAACGGAAGGTGAACATAAATGTTTTTTTTATATTTGTCACATTTATTACAATGCTTGTCGTGGTGCCCATTTTAGCTCATCCGAGACGAACCCCAAATTTTTGACTTTCATGAAAAACCAATCAATTGGTGAAGCTGTAAAAAACAGTTGCAGGGTATTTTCCATTTGCCCCAAAAATAGCCAATAAAATTTAAAAAACGACAACTTATCCTACAAAATACAAGCCCTCATACAGCTAGATCAACAGAAAAATAAAAAATTTATGGCTGTCAAAAGGCAGTGACTAAAATATAAATCCTCCGGGTATGGGAGAAACTGGTGAGCCACTACTAGTCCCCTAAGTCTAGGGTATAAAATAATAAGATATAGTACATATAGTATACATAGGACCATGGCATTGTTCAGACATTCAGTTTTTCACGTAAACTAACTGAACTTCAGTCTCTGAACTGAATCTAAGTTGGAGTCAAACTGAGTTAAAAGTAGAAAAGTTGTCAGGTTCATTGTATGAGACAAGCGAGATATTTCTACCCAGATTCAAAGTAGAATTTTACATCGCCGATTACTTGAAGCGAGAAGATATATCACTGGAGACATCGCCAAGTTATGAATCCGTAAGAACAAGCAAGGTCACACTGTGCCGCCAATAAAGATTCATTAACTAGGAAACCTAATATAAGTCATGTCTTTGTAATGACCCCGGCAGATAACTTTATTTCTTTGTGTGTGAGATTTGTTTTCCATCCTTTATTTCTCCTTTGGTTTACACATCAGAATTGGAATTTCTTTCAAATTGAGATTGGAAACCTAATGCTTTTTTTCTCCTAGAGACAGCACCACTCTTTTCTACAGGTTGTGTCTGATACTGCACCTCAATCGTATTCAAATGAAAAGCAAATCTTTTTTACTAACTCCATATACACATTTTCACCCATTTGACTTGGGCAAGACCACAAACCTATGATGTGTATATTGAATACAATTTCCACCCTTGTGGAATTCACCAGTCCTTGAAGTAGACCCAACCATTGACTCCCTCTACTTACCATTCTTGTTCCTACATTGACGCCACTACCTCCTTCAACATCAGGATGCTGTATGGGTGGCATCTCCAAATTAATTCAGACCTCAAATCAGATGCCAAAATTAATACAGATTCTAAAATGATAGAGGTTGCCCAGATCCCAGGTAATATATAATAATGACCTTTCCTCAGGATAGGATCGGTGGAGGTCTGACACCTAGCACCTGCGCTGACTAGTTGTTCCAACTACCTCTGTATAACTTCTTGAAGCAGCAAGAACAGCTGACTCAGGTTGGTAGACTTTCACCAATCAGATACTAATGAGGTATCCTGAGGAAGGGTCATCATTTTAGGATTTGTATTAATTTTGGCTTCTGATGTGAGGTCTGAATTAATTTAGGGGTCCGAATTATTTTTGGCAACTGATCTGAGGTGAAATAATTTGGAGGTCAGAATTATTTTGGCATCTGATGAGGGCTCTGAATACGTTTTTGGATCTGGTCTGGAATCTGAATAAATTTTGGCATTTAGTCTCGAGTGTGTAATCATTTTTGTGTCTGAACTCCATACTGAATTAATTTTGTGTTCTAATCTGAGGTTTAAATTTATTTTGGCCCCTTATGAGGGATCTGGCCAAGAATTATATTCAATAACCAGCAGGGGAGTAACTACCGGTGTAGCAGTGGTAGCGGTTGCCACAGGGCCCAGGACATCAGGAGGCCTAGCGGCAGCCGCTACCGCTGTGGATTATTTTTTTTCAAATAGGCTGTTACAGGCCCTCTTTACTTACTGATACTGGCTCCTGCTCATGGCTGCCAGCGCTTCCCCTTCTGTGGAGGCAGCTGTGACAGGATGTTAGGATGGGGTCCTTCCTTCCCAGCGCACAGTGCCACCTGTGGGTCAATCCAACTCTCGTCCTCGGCATCATGCAGTAAGATGTCTGGAGTTTAAGTCCAGCTTTCTGCCCACTGAGCATGCGCGGACCTTTTGGAGGCGCTCAGAGGCTAAGTCCCATTCTTCCCCTACTGAGCATGCTCAGACCTTTTGGAGGCATTCAGAGGCTAAGTCCCATTTTGCCCTTACTGCGCATGTTCTGTGAAGTTATGGCCACCGCCCTGTGGGCGGGGACTTGCCTTTTTATAGTGTGAGCTGACGCCCGCCGGGTGCTCACACTTTGACTAAAATACTTTGAGACAGGAGGTCAGGGCTAGGTTCCAGAGAAGGCAGGTTGCCAGATAAGGCATCTAAGATAGGATTCCTTGGCCTACCAGGGCACTGCCGTTAGGGACCCAAAAAGCCTATGGAACTGTCTAAGTTACATTGAAGCTCCTGGCTGTTTGTGGAGCCCTTTTGTGTTACTGACCAAGGGTGACGTTTAACCCCTGGCAGCCTTTACTGTTTAGCAGAGGTCTGCTGGAAGGCTTCCCTCAGCTTCACCCAGCAGCTATACACAGGTGCACTTTCCAGTGTGGTTAACTGGTGAGAGTTTTGTTGCAGTCTGTACACATTGGAACTGCACCAACACCACTGCCAGTGCAATTAACTGGTGGTTAGCTTTTCAGGCACACGGCCGCCCCCCAGGGGCTTGTGGACCTCACTGCAGTGTCTTGCAGTCTAGCGGTTCTGTTGACGTTAAAAAATATTATTTCCATACATATATAGACAGAGCCATAACACAGGAGCTGGGATCGGTAAGTAAGGCCGTGGGCCTGTGATCCCCACAAACACTATCATTACACTCGGGGGAGTCTTTTCAGACCCCCTATTATAATTATCGGAGGTCCAGGAGAGGTGAGACAACATAAAAAAAGATTGTTACTCACCTTTCCTGGCTCCGGCAGGCTTCAGGCCTACTTGTGTGATTTCCCAGATGTCACGTGACCCGGGGCTTGTGTCATTATGCATCGCGATTAGAGATGAGCGAACACTAAAATGTTCGAGGTTCGAAATTCGATTCGAACAGCCGCTCAATGTTCGTGTGTTCGAACGGGTTTCGAACCCCATTATAGTCTATGGGGAACAGATACTCGTTAAGGGGGAAACCCAAATCCGTGTCTGGAGGGTCACCAAGTCCACTATGACACCCCAGGAAATGATGCCAACACCTCTGGAATGACACTGGGACAGCAGGGGAAGCATGTCTGGGGGCATCTAACACACCAAAGACCCTCTATTACCCCAACATCACAGCCTAACAACTACACACTTTACACACTCAATACCACCTCTCTGACAGTAGGAAAACACCTTGAAACATGTGTATTTGGCACTTGCAGTGAGGAGAGCTTGTCACCAGCAGTGAATTTGGCCCTTGTAGTAAGTTGAGGTTGGCACCAACATTTGTTTTGAAAATCAGGGTGGATTGAGCCTCTAACCAGCAGAGTTTGGGCAAATTCATGGTGGAGGGAGCCTCTAAAAACCCCAGTTTGGACCAATTCATGGTGGAGGGAGCCTCTAACCAGCCCAGTTTGGGCAAATTCATGGTGGAGGGAGCCTCTAAAAAACCCAGTTTGGACCAATTCATGGTGGAGGGAGCCTCTAACCAGCCCAGTTTGGGCAAATGCATGGTGGAGGGAGCCTCTAACCAGCCCAGTTTGGACCAATTAATGGTGGAGGGAGCCTCTAACCAGCCCAGTTTGGACCAATTAATGGTGGAGGGAGCCTCTAACCACCCCAGTTTGGACCAATTCATGGTGGAGGGAGCCTCTAAACAGCCCAGTTTGGGCAAATTCATGGTGGAGGGAGCCTCTAAAAAACCCAGTTTGGACCAATTCATGGTGGAGGGAGCCTCTAACCAGCCCAGTTTGGACCAATTAATGGTGGAGGGAGCCTCTAAACAGCCAAGTTTGGACCAATTCATGGTGGAGGGAGCCTCTAAAAACCCCAGTTTGGACCAATTCATGGTGGAGGGAGCCTCTAACCAGCCCAGTTTGGGCAAATTCATGGTGGAGGGAGCCTCTAAACAGCCCAGTTTGGGCAAATTCATGGTGGAGGGAGCCTCTAACCAGCCCAGTTTGGACCAATTAATGGTGGAGGGAGCCTCTAACCAGCCCAGTTTGGACCAATTAATGGTGGAGGGAGCCTCTAACCAGCCCAGTTTGGACCAATTAATGGTGGAGGGAGCCTCTAACCACCCCAGTTTGGACCAATTCATGGTGGAGGGAGCCTCTAAAAAACCCAGTTTGGACCAATTCATGGTGGAGGGAGCCTCTAAACAGCCCAGTTTGGGCAAATTCATGGTGGAGGGAGCCTCTAAACAGCCCAGTTTGGACCAATTAATGGTGGAGGGAGCCTCTAACCAGCCCAGTTTGGACCAATTAATGGTGGAGGGAGCCTCTAACCAGCCCAGTTTGGACCAATTAATGGTGGAGGGAGCCTCTAAAAAACCCAGTTTGGACCAATTCATGGTGGAGGGAGCCTCTAAACAGCCCAGTTTGGGCAAATTCATGGTGGAGGGAGCCTCTAAACAGCCCAGTTTGGGCAAATTCATGGTGGAGGGAGCCTCTAACCAGCCCAGTTTGGACCAATTAATGGTGGAGGGAGCCTCTAACCAGCTCAGTTTGGACCAATTAATGGTGGAGGGAGCCTCTAACCACCCCAGTTTGGACCAATTCATGGTGGAGGGAGCCTCTAAACAGCCAAGTTTGGACCAATTCATGGTGGAGGGAGCCTCTAAAAACCCCAGTTTGGACCAATTCATGGTGGAGGGAGCCTCTAACCAGCCCAGTTTGGGCAAATTCATGGTGGAGGGAGCCTCTAAACAGCCCAGTTTGGGCAAATTCATGGTGGAGGGAGCCTCTAAAAAACCCAGTTTGGACCAATTCATGGTGGAGGGAGCCTCTAAACAGCCAAGTTTGGACCAATTCATGGTGGAGGGAGCCTCTAAACAGCCAAGTTTGGACCAATTCATGTTGAAGGGAGCCTCTAAAAACCCGTTTGGACCAATTCATGGTGGAGGGAGCCTCTAACCAGCCCAGTTTGGGCAAATTCATGGTGGAGGGAGCCTCTAAACAGCCCAGTTTGGGCAAATTCATGGTGGAGGGAGCCTCTAACCAGCCCAGTTTGGACCAATTAATGGTGGAGGGAGCCTCTAACCACCCCAGTTTGGACCAATTCATGGTGGAGGGAGCCTCTAAACAGCCAAGTTTGGACCAATTCATGGTGGAGGGAGCCTCTAAAAACCCCAGTTTGGACCAATTCATGGTGGAGGGAGCCTCTAACCAGCCCAGTTTGGGCAAATTCATGGTGGAGGGAGCCTCTAAACAGCCCAGTTTGGGCAAATTCATGGTGGAGGGAGCCTCTAAAAAACCCAGTTTGGACCAATTCATGGTGGAGGGAGCCTCTAAACAGCCAAGTTTGGACCAATTCATGGTGAAGGGAGCCTCTAAAAACCCGTTTGGACCAATTCATGGTGGAGGGAGCCTCTAACCAGCCCAGTTTGGGCAAATTCATGGTGGAGGGAGCCTCTAAACAGCCCAGTTTGGGCAAATTCATGGTGGAGGGAGCCTCTAACCAGCCCAGTTTGGACCAATTCATGGTGGAGGGAGCCTCTAACCAGCCCAGTTTGGACCAATTAATGGTGGAGGGAGCCTCTAACCAGCCCAGTTTGGACCAATTAATGGTGGAGGGAGCCTCTAACCACCCCAGTTTGGACCAATTCATGGTGGAGGGAGCCTCTAACCAGCCCAGTTTGGGCAAATTCATGGTGGAGGGAGCCTCTAACCAGCCCAGTTTGGACCAATTAATGGTGGAGGGAGCCTCTAACCAGCCCAGTTTGGACCAATTAATGGTGGAGGGAGCCTCTAACCACCCCAGTTTGGACCAATTCATGGTGGAGGGAGCCTCTAAACAGCCAAGTTTGGACCAATTCATGGTGGAGGGAGCCTCTAAAAACCCCAGTTTGGACCAATTCATGGTGGAGGGAGCCTCTAACCAGCCCAGTTTGGGCAAATTCATGGTGGAGGGAGCCTCTAAACAGCCCAGTTTGGGCAAATTCATGGTGGAGGGAGCCTCTAACCAGCCCAGTTTGGACCAATTAATGGTGGAGGGAGCCTCTAACCAGCCCAGTTTGGACCAATTAATGGTGGAGGGAGCCTCTAACCACCCCAGTTTGGACCAATTCATGGTGGAGGGAGCCTCTAACCAGCCCAGTTTGGACCAATTCATGGTGGAGGGAGCCTCTAAAAAACCCAGTTTGGACCAATTCATGGTGGAGGGAGCCTCTAAACAGCCCAGTTTGGGCAAATTCATGGTGGAGGGAGCCTCTAAACAGCCCAGTTTGGGCAAATTCATGGTGGAGGGAGCCTCTAACCAGCCCAGTTTGGACCAATTAATGGTGGAGGGAGCCTCTAACCAGCCCAGTTTGGACCAATTAATGGTGGAGGGAGCCTCTAACCACCCCAGTTTGGACCAATTCATGGTGGAGGGAGCCTCTAAACAGCCAAGTTTGGACCAATTCATGGTGGAGGGAGCCTCTAAAAACCCCAGTTTGGACCAATTCATGGTGGAGGGAGCCTCTAACCAGCCCAGTTTGGGCAAATTCATGGTGGAGGGAGCCTCTAAACAGCCCAGTTTGGGCAAATTCATGGTGGAGGGAGCCTCTAAAAAACCCAGTTTGGACCAATTCATGGTGGAGGGAGCCTCTAAACAGCCAAGTTTGGACCAATTCATGGTGGAGGGAGCCTCTAAACAGCCAAGTTTGGACCAATTCATGGTGAAGGGAGCCTCTAAAAACCCGTTTGGACCAATTCATGGTGGAGGGAGCCTCTAACCAGCCCAGTTTGGGCAAATTCATGGTGGAGGGAGCCTCTAAACAGCCCAGTTTGGGCAAATTCATGGTGGAGGGAGCCTCTAACCAGCCCAGTTTGGACCAATTAATGGTGGAGGGAGCCTCTAACCAGCCCAGTTTGGACCAATTAATGGTGGAGGGAGCCTCTAACCAGCCCAGTTTGGACCAATTAATGGTGGAGGGAGCCTCTAACCACCCCAGTTTGGACCAATTCATGGTGGAGGGAGCCTCTAACCAGCCCAGTTTGGGCAAATTCATGGTGGAGGGAGCCTCTAACCAGCCCAGTTTGGACCAATTAATGGTGGAGGGAGCCTCTAACCAGCCCAGTTTGGACCAATTAATGGTGGAGGGAGCCTCTAACCACCCCAGTTTGGACCAATTCATGGTGGAGGGAGCCTCTAAACAGCCAAGTTTGGACCAATTCATGGTGGAGGGAGCCTCTAAAAACCCCAGTTTGGACCAATTCATGGTGGAGGGAGCCTCTAACCAGCCCAGTTTGGGCAAATTCATGGTGGAGGGAGCCTCTAAACAGCCCAGTTTGGGCAAATTCATGGTGGAGGGAGCCTCTAAAAAACCCAGTTTGGACCAATTCATGGTGGAGGGAGCCTCTACACAGCCAAGTTTGGACCAATTCATGGTGGAGGGAGCCTCTAAACAGCCAAGTTTGGACCAATTCATGGTGAAGGGAGCCTCTAAAAACCCGTTTGGACCAATTCATGGTGGAGGGAGCCTCTAACCAGCCCAGTTTGGACCAATTAATGGTGGAGGGAGCCTCTAACCACCCCAGTTTGGACCAATTCATGGTGGAGGGAGCCTCTAACCAGCCCAGTTTGGACCAATTCATGGTGGAGGGAGCCTCTAAAAAACCCAGTTTGGACCAATTCATGGTGGAGGGAGCCTCTAAACAGCCCAGTTTGGGCAAATTCATGGTGGAGGGAGCCTCTAAACAGCCCAGTTTGGGCAAATTCATGGTGGAGGGAGCCTCTAACCAGCCCAGTTTGGACCAATTAATGTTGGAGGGAGCCTCTAACCAGCCCAGTTTGGACCAATTAATGGTGGAGGGAGCCTCTAACCAGCCCAGTTTGGACCAATTAATGGTGGAGGGAGCCTCTAAACAGCCAAGTTTGGACCAATTCATGGTGGAGGGAGCCTCTAAAAACCCCAGTTTGGACCAATTCATGGTGGAGGGAGCCTCTAAACAGCCCAGTTTGGGCAAATTCATGGTGGAGGGAGCCTCTAAACAGCCCAGTTTGGGCAAATTCATGGTGGAGGGAGCCTCTAACCAGCCCAGTTTGGACCAATTAATGGTGGAGGGAGCCTCTAACCAGCCCAGTTTGGACCAATTAATGGTGGAGGGAGCCTCTAACCAGCCCAGTTTGGACCAATTAATGGTGGAGGGAGCCTCTAAACAGCCAAGTTTGGACCAATTCATGGTGAAGGGAGCCTCTAAACAGCCAAGTTTGGACCAATTCATGGTGGAGGGAGCCTCTAAACAGCCAAGTTTGGACCAATTCATGGTGAAGGGAGCCTCTAAAAACCCGTTTGGACCAATTCATGGTGGAGGGAGCCTCTAACCAGCCCAGTTTGGACCAATTAATGGTGGAGGGAGCCTCTAACCAGCCCAGTTTGGACCAATTAATGGTGGAGGGAGCCTCTAAACAGCCAAGTTTGGACCAATTCATGGTGGAGGGAGCCTCTAAAAACCCCAGTTTGGACCAATTCATGGTGGAGGGAGCCTCTAACCAGCCCAGTTTGGACCAATTAATGGTGGAGGGAGCCTCTAACCAGCCCAGTTTGGACCAATTCATGGTGAAGGGAGCCTCTAAAAACCCGTTTGGACCAATTCATGGTGGAGGGAGCCTCTAACCAGCCCAGTTTGGGCAAATTCATGGTGGAGGGAGCCTCTAAACAGCCCAGTTTGGGCAAATTCATGGTGGAGGGAGCCTCTAAAAAACCCAGTTTGGACCAATTCATGGTGGAGGGAGCCTCTAAACAGCCAAGTTTGGACCAATTCATGGTGGAGGGAGCCTCTAAACAGCCAAGTTTGGACCAATTCATGGTGAAGGGAGCCTCTAAAAACCCGTTTGGACCAATTCATGGTGGAGGGAGCCTCTAACCAGCCCAGTTTGGGCAAATTCATGGTGGAGGGAGCCTCTAAACAGCCCAGTTTGGGCAAATTCATGGTGGAGGGAGCCTCTAACCAGCCCAGTTTGGACCAATTAATGGTGGAGGGAGCCTCTAAAAAACCCAGTTTGGACCAATTCATGGTGGAGGGAGCCTCTAACCAGCCCAGTTTGGGCAAATTCATGGTGGAGGGAGCCTCTAAACAGCCCAGTTTGGGCAAATTCATGGTGGAGGGAGCCTCTAACCAGCCCAGTTTGGACCAATTAATGGTGGAGGGAGCCTCTAAAAAACCCAGTTTGGACCAATTCATGGTGGAGGGAGCCTCTAAACAGCCCAGTTTGGGCAAATTCATGGTGGAGGGAGCCTCTAAACAGCCCAGTTTGGACCAATTCATGGTGGAGGGAGCCTCTAAACAGCCCAGTTTGGGCAAATTCATGGTGGAAGGAGCCTCTAACCAGCAGAGTTGTGGGAAAGCAGGGTGGAGGGAGCCTCTAACCAGCAGAGTTGGTGGAAATCAGGGTGGAGGGAGCCTCTAACCAGCAGAGTTGGGGGAAATCATGTTGGAGGGAGCCTAGTATTAGCAGAATTGTGCAACGCTTATGGTGGATGAGTATGAGGATGCGGAGGAATTGGAGAGGTTGAGTACAGACATGGAGTTTCATGTTGGGGTGCTTTACACAGGTGGGCACAAAAATGACGGCTCTACCCAGTGGTGGTTCATTTTTATCAAAGTGAGCCGGTCGGCACTCTCAGCTGACAGACGGGTGCGCTTGTCAGTGATGATGCCACCGGCTGCACTGAACACCCTCTCAGATAGGACGCTGGCGGCAGGACAGGACAGCACCTCCAAGGCATATAGGGCAAGTTCAAGCCACAGGTCCAACTTCGACACCCAATACGTGTAGGGCGCAGAGGGGTCGGAGAGGACAGGGCTGTGGTCGGAAAGGTATTCCCGCAACATGCGCCTATACTTCTCACGCCTGGTGACACTAGGACCCTCCGTGGCGGCACTTTGGCGAGGGGGTGCCATCAAGGTGTCCCAGACCTTAGACAGTGTGCCCCTCGTTTGTGTGGACCGGTGAGAACTTGGTTGCCTACTGGAGGAACTGCCCTCCCTGCCGCCAACGTCACATGCTGGAAACATCTCCATCATATTCTGCACCAATTGCCTGTGGCAAGCATTGATGCGATTGGCCCTCCCCTCTACCGGAATAAAAGACGAGATGTTGTTTTTATACCGGGGGTCAAGGATAGCAAAGATCCAGTACTGGTTGTCCTCCATGATTTTGACAATACGCTTGTCGGTTGTAAAGCACCCCAACATGAACTCAGCCATGTCTGCCACAGTGTTAGTTGGCATGACTCCTCTGGCCCCACCGGAAAGTTCAATCTCCATTTCCTCCTCATCCTCCATGTCTACCCATCCGCGCTGCAACAATGGGACGATTCGAAGTTGCCCGGAAGCCTCCTGTATCACCATCACATCATCGGACAACTCTTCTTCCTCCTCCTCCTCCTCCTCCTCCTCCATTAAACGCAGTGAAGCGGACAGATGTGTGGACCTACTCTCCAGCTGTGACGGATCGGATGCTATCCCTAACTCCTCTGTGTGATCTGAGTTATCCCTGATGTCAATCAGGGATTCTCTCAGAACACACAAGAGCGGGATTGTAAGGCTCACCATCGCATCCTCAGAGCTCACCCTCCTTGTGGACTCCTCAAAGACCCGTAGGATGTCACAAAGGTCTCTCATCCATGGCCACTCATGGATGTGAAACTGAGGCAGCTGACTTTGTGGCACCCTAGGGTTTTGTAGCTGGTATTCCATCAAAGGTCTCTGCTGCTCAACCACTCTATTCAACATCTGAAACGTTGAGTTCCAGCGTGTGGGGACGTCGCACAAAAGCCGGTGTTGTGGCACATGCAGGCGTTGCTGGAGAGATTTTAAGCTAGCAGCGGCTACTGTCGACTTGCGAAAGTGGGCGCACATGCGCCGCACTTTCACCAGTAGCTCTGGAACATTGGGGTAGCTCTTTAGGAAACGTTGCACCACTAGGTTGAAGACGTGGGCCAGGCATGGAACATGTTGGAGTCCGGCAAGCTCCAGAGCTGCTACCAGGTTCCGGCCGTTATCACAAACGACCATGCCTGGGCCCAGGTGCAGCGGCTCAAACCATATTGCCGTCTCATCGAGGAGGGCATCCCTCACCTCGGAGGCAGTGTGCTGTCTGTCCCCCAAGCTGATCAGCTTCAGCACAGCCTGCTGACGTCTACCAACGCCAGTGCTGCAACGTTTCCAACTCGTAGCTGGGGTCAATCTAACAGCGGAGGAGGAGGCGGTGGCGGAGGAGGAGGCGGTGGCGGAGGAGGAGGCGGTAGAGGAGGAGGAGGAGGGGGGTGTTCTTCTCGTGTCCCTGCCAGGAATGTTAGGCGGGGAGACGAGGTACACCGGGCCAGTTTGGGAAGCAGTCCCAGCCTCAACTACATTCACCCAGTGTGCCGTCAGTGAAATGTAGCGTCCCTGTCCGCATGCACTTGTCCACGCGTCGGTGGTCAAGTGGACCTTTGTGCAAAGCGCGGAACTAAGGGCCCGCCTGATGTTGAGTGACACGTGCTGGTGCAAGGCGGGGACGGCACACCGGGAGAAGTAGTGACGGCTAGGGACGGCATAGCGAGGTGCCGCAGTTGCCATCAGGTCCAGGAAGGCGGGAGTTTCAACAAGCCGGAACGCCAACATCTCCTGGGCCAGCAGTTTAGCGATGTTGGCGTTCAAGGCTTGCGCGTGTGGGTGGTTAGCAGTGTATTTCTGCCGCCGCTCCAATGTCTGAGAGATGGTGGGTTGTTGTAAAGAAACGCCTGATGGTGCCTTTGATGGTGCAGGAGAAGGAGATAAGACAGGACCAGGGGAGGATGAGGTAGAAGTCAACAAAGTGGCGGAGGCAGATGAAGTGGTGTCCTGGCTCGTCCTCTGGAGTGCATCGCCAGCACAGTCAGCAGTGGCAGTGGCAGAGGCAGAGGCAGTGGCAGAGGCAGTGGCAGTGGCGTGAACGGCAGGCGGCCTTTGTCCTGCCGTTGCTGCCTGCCACTGATTCCAGTGCTTGGATTCCAAATGACGGCGCATTGAAGTGGTGGACAGGTTGCTCTTCTCAGAGCCCCTAATCAATTTCGAGAGGCAAATTGTGCAGACAACACTATATCTGTCCTCGGCGCATTCCTTGAAAAAACTCCACACCTTCGAGAAACGTGCCCTCGAGGTGGGAGTTTTTCGGGGCTGGGTACGAACTGGAACATCTTGGGAGATTCCGGGTGTGGCCTGGCTTCGCCTAAGCTGCTGACCTCTGCCTCTGCCTCTAGCTACCCTTTTTGGTGCTGCACCTGCCTCAACATCCACACTACTTTCCCCGCTTGACATCCCCCCTGTCCAGGTCGGGTCAGTGTCCTCATCATCCACCACTTCCTCTTCCAACTCCTGTCTCATCTCCTCCTCCCGCACAATGCGCCGGTCAACTGGATGCCCTGACGGCAACTGCGTCACATCATCGTCGATGAGGGTGGGTTGCTGGTCATCCACCACCAAATCGAACGGAGATGGAGGAGACTCTAGTGTTTGAGCATCTGGACACAGATGCTCCTCTGTTAGGTTCGTGGAATCGTGACGTGGAGAGGCAGGTTGAGGGACAATGAAAGGAGCGGAGAACAGCTCTGGGGAGCAGGGACAGTTCGGGTTATTGTTCTGTAAAGCTTCGGAATTTTGGGAGGAAGGAAGACAAGACTGTTGGGTAATAGGAGGAGAGGAGGCAGAGTCTGACTGGCTGCTGGACAATGTGCTGTAAGCGTTCTCTGACAGCCATTGCAAGACCTGTTCCTGGTTCTCGGGCCTACTAAGGTTTGTACCCTGCAGTTTAGTTAATGTGGCAAGCAACCCTGGCACTGTGGAGTGGCGCAATGCTTGCTGCCCCACAGGAGTAGGCACGGGACGCCCTGTGGCTTCACTGCTACCTTGCTCCCCAGAACCATTCCCCCGACCTCGCCCACGGCCTCGTCCACGTCCCTTTCCGGGAGCCTTGCGCATTTTGAATTCCTAGTTAGAAATTGGCACTGTATACCAGTAGTAAAAATTGTGGGTGCACGTAACCCCAATATATTCTTTGAATTCCCAGTCAGACACTGGCACTATATGGCAGTAGCAAGAAATGAGGGTATTTGTATTCCCAATATACTCTTTGAATTCCCAGTCAGACAATGGCACTGTATACCAGTAGTAAAAATTGTGGGTGCACGTAACCCCAATATATTCTTTGAATTACCAGTCAGAAACTGGCACTATATGGCAGTAGCAAGAAATGAGGGTATTTATAACCCCAATATATTCTTTGAATTCCCAGTCAGACAATGGCACTGTATACCAGTAGTAAAAATTGTGGGTGCACGTAACCCCAATATATTCTTTGAATTACCAGTCAGAAACTGGCACTATATGGCAGTAGCAAGAAATGAGGGTATTTGTATTCCCAATATACTCTTTGAATTCCCAGTCAGACAATGGCACTGTATACCAGTAGTAAAAATTGTGGGTGCACGTAACCCCAATATATTCTTTGAATTACCAGTCAGAAACTGGCACTATATGGCAGTAGCAAGAAATGAGGGTATTTATAACCCCAATATATTCTTTGAATTCCCAGTCAGACAATGGCACTGTATACCAGTAGTAAAAATTGTGGGTGCACGTAACCCCAATATATTCTTTGAATTACCAGTCAGAAACTGGCACTATATGGCAGTAGCAAGAAATGAGGGTATTTGTATTCCCAATATACTCTTTGAATTCCCAGTCAGACAATGGCACTGTATACCAGTAGTAAAAATTGTGGGTGCACGTAACCCCAATATATTCTTTGAATTCCCAGTCAGAAACTGGCACTATATGGCAGTAGCAAGAAATGAGGGTATTTGTATTCCCAATATACTCTTTGAATTCCCAGTCAGACAATGGCACTGTATACCAGTAGTAAAAATTGTGGGTGCACGTAACCCCAATATATTCTTTGAATTACCAGTCAGAAACTGGCACTATATGGCAGTAGCAAGAAATGAGGGTATTTGTATTCCCAATATACTCTTTGAATTCCCAGTCAGACACTGGCACTATATGGCAGTAGCAAGAAATGAGGGTATTTGTATTCCCAATATATTCTTTGAATTCCCAGTCAGACAATGGCACTGTATACCAGTAGTAAAAATTGTGGGTGCACGTAACCCCAATATATTCTTTGAATTCCCAGTCAGACACTGGCACTATATGGCAGTAGCAAGAAATGAGGGTATTTGTATTCCCAATATATTCTTTGAATTCCCAGTCAGACAATGGCACTGTATACCAGTAGTAAAAATTGTGGGTGCACGTAACCCCAATATATTCTTTGAATTCCCAGTCAGAAACTGGCACTATATGGCAGTAGCAAGAAATGAGGGTATTTGTATTCCCAATATACTCTTTGAATTCCCAGTCAGACAATGGCACTGTATACCAGTAGTAAAAATTGTGGGTGCACGTAACCCCAATATATTCTTTGAATTACCAGTCAGAAACTGGCACTATATGGCAGTAGCAAGAAATGAGGGTATTTGTATTCCCAATATACTCTTTGAATTCCCAGTCAGACAATGGCACTGTATACCAGTAGTAAAAATTGTGGGTGCACGTAACCCCAATATATTCTTTGAATTACCAGTCAGAAACTGGCACTATATGGCAGTAGCAAGAAATGAGGGTATTTATAACCCCAATATATTCTTTGAATTCCCAGTCAGACAATGGCACTGTATACCAGTAGTAAAAATTGTGGGTGCACGTAACCCCAATATATTCTTTGAATTACCAGTCAGACACTGGCACTATATGGCAGTAGCAAGAAATGAGGGTATTTGTATTCCCAATATATTCTTTGAATTCCCAGTCAGACAATGGCACTGTATACCAGTAGTAAAAATTGTGGGTGCACGTAACCCCAATATATTCTTTGAATTACCAGTCAGAAACTGGCACTATATGGCAGTAGCAAGAAATGAGGGTATTTGTATTCCCAATATATTCTTTGAATTCCCAGTCAGACAATGGCACTGTATACCAGTAGTAAAAATTGTGGGTGCACGTAACCCCAATATATTCTTTGAATTCCCAGTCAGACACTGGCACTATATGGCAGTAGCAAGAAATGAGGGTATTTGTATTCCCAATATATTCTTTGAATTCCCAGTCAGACAATGGCACTGTATACCAGTAGTAAAAATTGTGGGTGCACGTAACCCCAATATATTCTTTGAATTACCAGTCAGAAACTGGCACTATATGGCAGTAGCAAGAAATGAGGGTATTTGTATTCCCAATATACTCTTTGAATTCCCAGTCAGACAATGGCACTGTATACCAGTAGTAAAAATTGTGGGTGCACGTAACCCCAATATATTCTTTGAATTACCAGTCAGAAACTGGCACTATATGGCAGTAGCAAGAAATGAGGGTATTTATAACCCCAATATATTCTTTGAATTCCCAGTCAGACAATGGCACTGTATACCAGTAGTAAAAATTGTGGGTGCACGTAACCCCAATATATTCTTTGAATTCCCAGTCAGACACTGGCACCAAATGGCAGTAGCAAGAAATGAGGGTATTTGTATTCCCAATATATTCTTTGAATTCCCAGTCAGACAATGGCACTGTATACCAGTAGTAAAAATTGTGGGTGCACGTAACCCCAATATATTCTTTGAATTACCAGTCAGATACTGGCACTATATGGCAGTAGCAAGAAATGAGGGTATTTGTATTCCCAATATATTCTTTGAATTCCCAGTCAGACAATGGCACTGTATACCAGTAGTAAAAATTGTGGGTGCACGTAACCCCAATATATTCTTTGAATTCCCAGTCAGACACTGGCACTATATGGCAGTAGCAAGAAATGAGGGTATTTGTATTCCCAATATATTCTTTGAATTCCCAGTCAGACAATGGCACTGTATACCAGTAGTAAAAATTGTGGGTGCACGTAACCCCAATATATTCTTTGAATTCCCAGTCAGACACTGGCACTATATGGCAGTAGCAAGAAATGAGGGTATTTGTATTCCCAATATATTCTTTGAATTCCCAGTCAGACAATGGCACTGTATACCAGTAGTAAAAATTGTGGGTGCACGTAACCCCAATATATTCTTTGAATTACCAGTCAGAAACTGGCACTATATGGCAGTAGCAAGAAATGAGGGTATTTGTATTCCCAATATATTCTTTGAATTCCCAGTCAGACAATGGCACTGTATACCAGTAGTAAAAATTGTGGGTGTATATAGCCCCAATTCTATTGCTAGGGGACTTGCAGGGTATTTCTGGGGTGAAGGTGGGGGGGCACACCGTTGGAACGGGTATCGGGGTATATATCGGGTATACGGGAATACACTGACAGTGTATTCCATTCAGGATCCTGGGAAAGCTGGGTTGCGGCGATTGAGCCCGTCAGTGCCACGTTACACTGACAAGCTTCTCCCTGGAATTTAGCTCTTACAAGAGCTGTTGGTTGTCTTCTCCTTCCTATCCTAGCCTGTCCCTGCCTACCCAGAATCTAAGCCCTAGCTAGCTGGACGGAAACCTCCGTCCTCGGTGAATTGCAAGCTCAGAATGACGCAAACCTGGGCGGCGCTGTTCTTTTAAATTAGAGGTCACATGTTTTCGGCAGCCAATGGGTTTTGCCTACTTTTTTCAACGTCACCGGTGTCGTAGTTCCTGTCCCACCTACCCTGCGCTGTTATTGGAGCAAAAAAGGCCCCAGGGAAGGTGGGAGGGGAATCGAGTAATGGCGCACTTTACCACGCGGTGTTCGATTCGATTCGAACATGCCGAACAGCCTAATATCCGATCGAACATGAGTTCGATAGAACACTGTTCGCTCATCTCTAATCGCGATGCGCGCCCGACTCATCTTTAACAAGCTCATATAGCATATATTAATAAATCATACATATACGTATCTGTCTAAGGCCATAAAGCGAAAACAAGATTTTACTATTCTCATTCTCCTACTTACGATCAACTAATAATTTTATTTTGCATCTGCGACACCCAGAAAGCCATCAGCACAGCGCTATTAGACAAGTATGACCAGCCATCTTTTATAACCAATTCCATCACAAGTAGCTCGCAATAGATTTCTGCTTTATATAACCATAATGGCGGTCTAAACATAAATTCTCTTCTGCTGCTCGGCTTTTTATCTGCTTAAAGTCACGCACATATTTTTTTTTATTTTTACTTTATGTTTATTTCAAAATCCTTTCTTCTCATTTCTACATATTTATTGCAAGTGCAGATTTCATCAGAAGTCAGAGAAGAGCTTTGCTGCCTTATTTCTTGTAAAATGATGGCCCGATAGTCCCGATGGGATTCTTATTTATATTTGACTCTTCAATAAATGACTTGAAAAATAGATGGAAAATTGGTAGAGATGAGCGAACAGTGTTCTATCGAACACATGTTCGATCGGATATCAGGGTGTTCGCCATGTTCGAATCGAATCGAACACCACGTGGTAAAGTGCGCCAAAATTCGATTCCCCTCCCACCTTCCCTGGCGCCTTTTTTGCACCAATAACAGCGCAGGGGAGGTGGGACAGGAACTACGACACTGGGGGCATTGAAAAAAATTGGAAAAAGTCATTGGCTGCCGAAATCAGGTGACCTCCATTTTAGACGAATAGTGGATTTCAAATCCGGGTCATATGAGAATGTGAACTTTGTGACTATGAGACAGGGATAGCTGTACAGGCAGGGATAGCTAGGGATAACCTTTATTTAGGGGGGAATGTTATTAAAAATAACTTTTTGGGGCTCTATCGGGTGTGTAATTGTGATTTTTGTGAGATAAACTTTTTCCCATAGGGATGCATTGGCCAGCGCTGATTGGCCGAATTCCGTACTCTGGCCAATCAGTGCTGGCCAATGCATTCTATTAGCTTGATGAAGCAGAGTGTGCACAAGGGTTCAAGCGCACCCTCGGCTCTGATGTAGCAGAGCCGAGGCTGCACAAGGGTTCAAGCGCACCCTCGGCTCTGATGTAGGAGAGCCGAGGGTGCACTTGAACCCTTGTGCACCCTCAGCTCTGCTACATCAGAGCCGAGGGTGCGCTTGAACCCTTGTGCACACTCTGCTTCATCAAGCTAATAGAATGCATTGGCCAGCGCTGATTGGCCAATGTATTCTATTAGCCTGATGAAGTAGAGCTGAATGTGTGTGCTAAGCACACACATTCAGCTCTACTTCATCGGGCTAATAGAATGCATTGGCCAGCGCTGATTGGCCAGAGTACGGAACTCGACCAATCAGCGCTGGCTCTGCTGGAGGAGGCGGAGTCTAAGATCGCTCCACACCAGTCTCCATTCAGGTCCGACCTTAGACTCCGCCTCCTCCGGCAGAGCCAGCGCTGATTGGCCGAAGGCTGGCCAATGCATTCCTATGCGAATGCAGAGACTTAGCAGTGCTGAGTCAGTTTTGCTCAACTACACATCTGATGCACACTCGGCACTGCTACATCAGATGTAGCAATCTGATGTAGCAGAGCCGAGGGTGCACTAGAACCCCTGTGCAAACTCAGTTCACGCTAATAGAATGCATTGGCCAGCGCTGATTGGCCAATGCATTCTATTAGCCCGATGAAGTAGAGCTGAATGTGTGTGCTAAGCACACACATTCAGCACTGCTTCATCAAGCCAATACAATGCATTAGCCAGTGCTGATTGGCCAGAGTACGGAATTCGGCCAATCAGCGCTGGCTCTGCTGGAGGTCGGACCTGAATGGAGACTGGTGTGGAGCGATCTTAGACTCCGCCTCCTCCAGCAGAGCCAGCGCTGATTGGTCGAGTTCCGTACTCTGGCCAATCAGCGCTGGCCAATGCATTCTATTAGCCCGATGAAGTAGAGCTGAATGTGTGTGCTTAGCACACACATTCAGCTCTACTTCATCAGGCTAATAGAATACATTGGCCAATCAGCGCTGGCCAATGCATTCTATTAGCTTGATGAAGCAGAGTGTGCACAAGGGTTCAAGCGCACCCTCGGCTCTGATGTAGCAGAGCTGAGGGTGCACAAGGGTTCAAGTGCACCCTCGGCTCTCCTACATCAGAGCCGAGGGTGCGCTTGAACCCTTGTGCACACTCTGCTTCATCAAGCTAATAGAATGCATTGGCCAGCACTGATTGGCCAGAGTACGGAATTCGGCCAATCAGCGCTGGCCAATGCATTCTATTAGCCCGATGAAGTAGAGCTGAATGTGTGTGCTAAGCACACACATTCAGCACTGCTTCATCACGCCAATACAATGCATTAGCCAGTGCTGATTGGCCAGAGTACGGAATTCGGCCAATCAGCGCTGGCTCTGCTGGAGGAGGCGGAGTCTAAGATCGCTCCACACCAGTCTCCATTCAGGTCCGACCTTAGACTCCGCCTCCTCCAGCAGAGCCAGCGCTGATTGGTCGAGTTCCGTACTCTGGCCAATCAGCGCTGGCCAATGCATTCTATTAGCCCGATGAAGTAGAGCTGAATGTGTGTGCTTAGCACACACATTCAGCTCTACTTCATCGGGCTAATAGAATGCATTGGCCAGCGCTGATTGGCCGAATTCCGTACTCTGGCCAATCAGCACTGGCTAATGCATTGTATTGGCTTGATGAAGCAGTGCTGAATGTGTGTGCTTAGCACACACATTCAGCTCTACTTCATCGGGCTAATAGAATGCATTGGCCAATCAGCGCTGGCCAATGCATTCTATTAGCGTGAACTGAGTTTGCACAGGGGTTCTAGTGCACCCTCGGCTCTGCTACATCAGATTGCTACATCTGATGTAGCAGTGCTGAGTGTGCATCAGATGTGTAGTTGAGCAAAACTGACTCAGCACTGCTAAGTCTGCATTCGCATAGGAATGCATTGGCCAGCCTTCGGCCAATCAGCGCTGGCTCTGCCGGAGGAGGCGGAGTCTAAGGTCGGACCTGAATGGAGACTGGTGTGGAGCGACCTTAGACTCCGCCTCCTCCAGCAGAGCCAGCGCTGATTGGCCGAATTCCGTACTCTGGCCAATCAGCACTGGCTAATGCATTGTATTGGCTTGATGAAGCAGTGCTGAATGTGTGTGCTTAGCACACACATTCAGCTCTACTTCATCGGGCTAATAGAATGCATTGGCCAGCGCTGATTGGCCGAATTCCGTACTCTGGCCAATCAGCACTGGCTAATGCATTGTATTGGCTTGATGAAGCAGTGCTGAATGTGTGTGCTTAGCACACACATTCAGCTCTACTTCATCGGGCTAATAGAATGCATTGGCCAATCAGCGCTGGCCAATGCATTCTATTAGCGTGAACTGAGTTTGCACAGGGGTTCTAGTGCACCCTCGGCTCTGCTACATCAGATTGCTACATCTGATGTAGCAGTGCCGAGTGTGCATCAGATGTGTAGTTGAGCAAAACTGACTCAGCACTGCTAAGTCTGCATTCGCATAGGAATGCATTGGCCAGCCTTCGGCCAATCAGCGCTGGCTCTGCCGGAGGAGGCGGAGTCTAAGGTCGGACCTGAATGGAGACTGGTGTGGAGCTATCTTAGACTCCGCCTCCTCCAGCAGAGCCAGCGCTGATTGGTCGAGTTCCGTACTCTGGCCAATCAGCACTGGCCAATGCATTTCTATGGGGAAAAGTTAGCTTGCGAAAATCGCAAACTGACAGGGATTTCCATGAAATAAAGTGACTTTTATGCCCCCAGACATGCTTCCCCTGCTGTCCCAGTGTCATTCCAGGGTGTTGGTATCATTTCCTGGGGTGTCATAGTGGACTTGGTGACCCTCCAGACACGAATTTGGGTTTCCCCCTTAACGAGTTTATGTTCCCCATAGACTATAATGGGGTTCGAAACCCATTCGAACACTCGAACAGTGAGCGGCTGTTCGAATCGAATTTCGAACCTCGAACATTTTAGTGTTCGCTCATCTCTAAAAATTGGAACAAATAAGTTACCTGTTATTCCAAGAGCTAAAAAGTGTTTGTTTTGCCTGGAACTGACACTCCAGTGACTCTCATTTGCAGGTCTTCCATCTATAGCCGTCTCAACCCAGCCAGAAAGTGCTAGAATTCAATGAGCTGTGTGCTGCCAATTTGCATTGTTATGAAGCCTCGGCATCCTGTACGAACTGATATTTAACCTGAACATCACATTGTCATGTGAGCATGGAAATGAATTGTAAAAGCCACTGATCTGATATGCTTGACTGATGATCTCCAGGCTGCAATTGCTAGATATCAGCTGCTATCTTTCAGACACTGTCAGTGTGAGAGACTCTATTGTAATGTTGCTGTAAGTGACATAGGATGAAGCGCCAGGATCAGGCTCAGTTATAGTAACGCTCACATTTCGTGTATAGTGGAGTGAAATGACATTATTGTAGGCTCCATGGTCAATAGAAGCAAATGCAAAATAAAAGTTGACCTAAGGCTGCAGAATTACGGGGACAATTCTCATTAGGAATTGGGTATTAGTGCCTGGCGGGGGGAGAAGATAAAGTATTGAAACAATCTTGACTTTAACGTAGCAAAGTTTAAAAGGATTCTATCATTAGAATTCACTTTTTTTTTAGCTAAGAACTCATTGGAATAGCCTTAAGAAAGGCTATTCTTCTCTACCTTTATTATATTGATCCGCACCGCCGTTCCTGAGAAATTTAATATTTATTCCATATGTAAATGAGTTTTCAGACAGCACAGAGGGTGTTCCCCTTTGCTCCGAAAACTCTCCAGCAACGCATCTGTCTTCTTTTGCCGGCTGCCTCATCACCGCATCACCAGCCACAACTTCCTCCAAAAGCACCGACTGCGCATGTCAGTTGACCATTTTCCTGTGGCCACCTACACAAGTGCCTATTCGGCCACAGAAAAATGGCCGATGGACATATGCAGACGGTGCTTTTGGATAAAGATGTGGCTGGTGACGTGGCAAAGAGGTGGCCAGCAGAAGAAGACAGAGTCGTCACTGGAGATTTTACGGACAGTACAGGGGACTCCCCCTGTGCTATCTGAAACTCACTTAAAGAGGATGGGAGTAGTAGTAGCTGTGTTTTCAAAGGCAGGCCAAGGACACCCAAAAAATCTTCTTCAGTCCTCCTTCCGTGTTAAAGCAAGATTGAGCGGGCCTGTGGTGGACAGGTCATATCCATCAGACACTGACCGAGACAACTGACTGTCAACACTAAGATGGTTAGAGAAAATTTTCTAGACTAAGGCTTCACATTGGAGAATCGCAGCTCTTTATGTTGGGGATTTTACTGCAGTTTTTTTGAGCCAAAACCAAGAATAGCGGAATGCAAAATATATAGTATATATATATATATATACTTCTAACTCCTACTCAATCCACTACTGGCATTGGCTCAAAAAACTGCTGCAAAATCTGCACCAACTAAAGCTTTGTTTCTGCAATGTGGGGCTACTGCCTTAAACTGCAAATTTTTAATTATTAATTTTTCAAAAAATATTCAGCTTTTAATTGTCTACAATTTTAAATATGGTTATAGTTTTGAAAATGGTTCCAAAGATATTAATAGTGGCAAGGATTTTGTAAAAATTCAATAGAAACTATATGAAAGTTAAGTAAAACTGCTGAAATTCAGATTTAAAAATAAATAAATAAAAAAAATAGTAAACTTAAAATCAAGTCTAATATTTTTACTTTGGATTTATTCTTCTGATGTACGGCAAATAAATCAACATGATAAAGAATAAAAATCACACATCAGCCTACACCGTATATATTGTTCTTCAATGATAAAACATTCAGTAACTGGGAAATTATACATCTTAAGATATTTGCAAACTCCATAAATCGCGTCTAACATAAAACTATTTGATAATAAGACAAGCGGCTGTTTGCTTTACTTATGAATTGATATCCTGAAGTTATTTATTCTTTACTGGCAGCTGAAATACAGGTATCTGGGGTATACTCCATTTATCAGGAGCCGGAAGAGATTTTACCGCTGATAGATCTCGGAACGTTCATTTATCTGAACCAGTTTTAGTTTCTATTTAAATCACTTGACACTTTGTACTTTCTCGCTGCGTTTGACGTACTGTAGCATCACATAGAAAGTGATATCAGAAATAGAGCATTTATTATATATTGTGCTATCATTTTTATTTCCATGTAAATCTGATCATTACACTTGCTAGTCACGCTAGAAGGACTATCAAGGGAAAATACAATAGGACAATTTGGCAATTTATCTGGAGAAAATTCAGCCGGTCATTTGTCATTTGCACAATTTGTTTGTGCCCTTTATTTTGGCATGTGCTTTTCTTAGGCCACACCATTCTGTGCACTCAATTTACTAAAAATCCTCATAAATGCGTCATAATTTTTGTGCAAAGTTCAATTTGTGGAAATTCATTTACTAGAGTACAATTGGGTAAAAAATATGCAAATCTATTCTCCAGGATGTAATTAGGAGAACAGTGCACTCTGTACGCCGCCCTCTAGAGGGCAGCATCCTTAACATCATACATGACTCAGTTAAAAAGTCTAATATCATGATGCGGATTTAATTGCCAAATTAGTATTTCTATTCCAAAAGGAACAGATTCCCAGCTATGGACAACGCTGTTTCGGCCTATTGGGCCTCCTCAACATAGCGTAGGGATACTGATTTGGCAGAGTGAGAGACTACATAGGCAGTACGGAGACTTCCAAGTCATTCCTGCTCCGCTAGGGATTCTGGGTAAAAAATATGCAAATCACTGTTCTCCTAATTACATCCTGGAGAATAGATTTGCATATTTTTTTACCCAGAATCACTAGCGGAGCAGGAATGACTTGGAAGTCTCCATACTGCCTATGTAGAGTACAATTGGCCATTTTCTAAATGTATTATAGAATCATATTACTGATAATGACTAGAGATGAGCAAGCCAGTTTGGATCGAATGAGGTTTGACCCAACTTTTCTAAAAGTTTTGGGTTTGACCTTAACAAGAAACTTTGAGGGGTTCACCATGTTATGATGTCATAATGCCCCACATTCCCCTTTTGACCACTGAGGCATAATCACGTCTTCAGTGGTGACCTCAGAGTGCATGACGTCCCCCAGGAGGTTGGAAGAGGCCAGCAATGGGTCCAAATAAAGTGATAGGTGCTGCTACAGGGGCCAGAAGGGGTGAAGGACCCTTGTGAGTGTTGGAGATGAGCGCCTGTATGGCAGCCACTGATTCCACAACGCTCCTTGTGTACTTTGAGTCTCTTGTGTGAGAAAAGTGAATTGCAAATATTTGTCATTATCACATGAGAAGAAAAGAGAAAATTTGGAAATACTGTATATTTGAAAGATCATATATGACAAGACTGAAGTCATTCTCCTGAATTTATTATCTAGATAAACCTTCCTTTGCTGACCCAGAAGACAACAATAGGGCTAATCCTATGCAAAATATTTGGGTGACCTGCTTCTCCTGTACTTATCTCCCCTTGCCCTTGGCTTCATTGAAGTAGAAATTAAAATATGGATTCCCATAGTCACACACCATTGTAACATTTTTGGTGATGGGGAGAGGACCAGATTCACAGCTTTGTCTTATTAATTTTTACAAACAATGAGCAAACCAATTAAAGGAGTTTTCCAGAATCCACAGTACAGTATAGGTGATAAGTGTCTCACTGCTTTCAGACCCACAATGATCATAGGAATAAGGTTCCCATATTGAACATTTGAATACAGGAACAATCATGCAGTCAATGTCTATTGGTCCAATGGAAATAGCCTAATACAGGGCTCGGTTATCTTCATCCAGGGACGTAGCTTTAGGTGGTGTAGCAATCACTGGTGTAGCAGTCACTACTGAGTCCCGTTTCCTGGGGAGCCCAAGGGTCCATTTTCCACATAAAATCTACCACTGCTTTAAATGGCACAAGGCCGGTAGAGGCCTAGTTACAGATTTTTCATTGAAGCCCAGGAGCTTCAAGTTATGACTTTTTCTTCATCATTCCCATAGATAAAATTACTCTATATCAATAGACACTGGGGAAGATTTTTATTGGTGCCTTAAAATTAGACTTAAAGGAATCCTATCATTCAATCCCTTTTTCTCCCTAACACGTCGGAATAGCTTTAAGAAAAGCTATTCTTCGCCTACCTTTCGTTGTCTTCTCCATGCCGGCGTTCGCCTAAAATCCTGGCTTTTATTGGTATGTAAATGAGTTCTCTGGCAGCACTGGGGGCGTCCCCAATGCTGCCAGAGAAATCTCCAGCGACGCCTCCATCTTCTTCTGGAACGAGGTCTTCCCAGCATCTTCTTCCGGTGGCGGCTTCTAACTTCTAGGCCTTGGGCCTAGGGCAAAGCTGACTGCGCATGCTCGCGGTCACAAGAAAAATGGCTGCTTACATAGTATTGTAAGCGTCCATTTCCTCATGGCCGGCGGACATGTGCAGTCGGCTACATGTGTTTACATGTGTTTGAAAGTTGAAATGTCTACATGTGTTGCTAGATATGTTAAAACCTTTTATCTTCCTTATACCACCTCTTGGTTGGCTTACTATGGAGCAATATTTTGGGTGATGGTGGTGCTATTTTGCATGATTGAAGTCACGCCTCTTTTTCTCCAAGCCCCAAACCTTTTGTAGACACTTTGTAATCCTATGTAGTGAGTTGCAAAAATTGTCTAAGACAATTGCTGGAGTTATTTTGTTTGAGATTTTTCTGCAATTTTTTTTTTTTAAGCAAAGCCAAGAGTGGCTTCCAACGGAATGGGAAATATAAAGGAAACATTTCTACTTCTCCCTCCTACTAAATCCACTCCTGGCTTTGGCTCAAAAAACACAGCTTTTCTTCGATTTTCTTCAAATACAATAAATCTGTCCAAGGCTTTTTGGATAAAAATTTTACTCAAATTAGTTTAGTAAATCTCGACTATCTGCTACAAGAAATAAACAATACCATGACATCTCCTATGGTAATAGCACCTTCGGTCACACTAATCTATTGCATAACAACATCTCAAATTGTCCTCTAGGTCGATGAAGCTTAACGGATTCAAAAACATTTCATTAGAAAGAAAACTTATTACTGTCCTCTGTCCATACTTTTATGTCAACGTACTTTTTTTTTCAAAGGAAGGAACATAAAAAAGATACTAAATAGCAAGGGGCAATTTAGTTGGTAAAAATCCCCTAGCTTAATAATTGTCACCAGTTACCATGGCATCCTGAAGGCCCAAACAAGATAAAAGGAAAACTAGATGTGCAATTGGGTGATACATGAAAGTTGTGAAGAATTATTGTACGAGCTGAAATTCCAGACATAATTGCTACAGATGCTTCAGATGGGCGATAGTCGGGAACATGATTAAGGCAAGAAATGTAGCAAAATAAACCAAATAGTAATCCTATGCTATTAGGAATCTGCTTCTAATGAGTACGCCTAATTAGAAATCTTAATTACTGCATATTTTTGCACGTTATCTTACCTGAAGTGTAAGTGGTATTATGATGGGGCACGAGGTAGAATGATACAATGGGGAAGACGTAGAATTTGCTATCGGTACCAACAAGTAAGATGGACCATCTTATAAAGGTTGTCTAAGACCCCATGTATAATGGATACTGATGACAATCCACCGATTAAAGGGCGGTTCACACTTGCGTCCGGTGTCCGGTTTGTGCATTCTGTCGGGTTTCAGTCTTCAGCCCAGGCAAAACTGGACAGGGGACGGAAACTCGGCAGTCAGTTTTAAAAACCATTCACTTCAATGAGTCTGTAAAGGTGGCCGCCCGTGTCCACCTGTGGCCTGTCTGCAAGTAAACCATTATATTTTTAGCTGGACACAAAGCCCTGCATGTCTGTCTTTGTGTCCAGCTAAGAAAAAAAATTGGTTTCACCGCGGACAGGACACAGGTGGTCACCTTTACAAACCCATTTAAGTGAATGGGTTTTAAGACTGACTGCCAGGTTTCCGTCCCATGTCCAGTTTCGCCGAGGCTGAAGATGGAAACCTGGTGGAATGCACAAACCGAACACAGAGCGCAAGTGTGAACCGCCCCTAAGTCATCAGTATCAAATTGATAGAGGTCCGACACTTTGAACCATACAGTGATCAGCTGATCTGGATCCTGTATATAGAGCAGGGGTGCCCAATACGTCGATCGTGATCTACCGCTCAATTGCAATGGACATATGGGTCGATCGCGGGATGCAGCCGGTGTCTGCTTGTTCACAGCACAGGTTGAGAGTCATCTATGGACACTGGCAGGTGGGGCTGCCGCAGCCCCAGCCTGCCAATGGCAAGAGATAACGCTCAGCCTGCACTGTGAACAAGCAGACAGCAGGGATCGCTGGGTGGCCACATAACGCCACTGTCTCCTGCTCTCACGATCCGCCCGCCCCACCCACATGCCCCGCCCCGCCCACAGACACACCCCGCCCTGCCCACAGGCCCGGTCCCGCCCACAATAACTGGGTAGTAGATCTTTCGACTTGGGCATGTTATAAAGTAGCTCACATGCTGACAAAGTGTGAGCACCCCTAATATAGAGTGTATGGCTAAATGCAGGTCTGAATAGGAGTTGAGCCACAGTTCAATGTCACAATTTGTATAGAGCCACAGACTGTAATGGTGGTGTTGGAGAACCCTTTAAGAGGTCCGGCTGTAGTAATTGTACAGCTGCTTAACCCCATAGCATATACATGTCCTTGCAGGATAAAGAGTGGACCGCCCAAATGTATATAGCCTGTGATTGATCCAGAAGCACTTAAGGAAATGATGGACTATCTAAAGGTATGACGGTCCTCAACATAATATCCCCAACAATACGCTGTGGTTGGATTGATATTAAGTTTCCGAGTAACAAGCTCCCTTAAATTTCCCCCGCTGTGGCGACATGGTTCTGCGGGGAATTTAAACACTTTACAGCAAATTGCTAAGCAAATCCAACGCAGACACCTGCCGTAAGAAAGTTTCCAAAATTGCACTTTAGTCCAATTGTTCCTAATAAAAAGTCAACTTGTACAAGAGGTTTCAATTTTTTTTTCCGTCCTTTTCATTACAGAAGTACTTTCTTATTCTATCCTGACTTGAGACTAATTATTTATCCAGCACTTCATGTGTAAAATTGAAGCCGGGCTCTAGGGCGCAGGCAGTTAGCGCGCGGCCTCCTCTTTACTCTCCACCATGTATATTAATGTGGGAATAAAGCGGAGAGCATAGGAAGTTTTTTTGAATCAAATTATATTTGCTTGTGGATATGATTGCGTCTTTTATATTCATGGTGTGAAGAGGAGAAATGCAGATTCATTGGTGGCATTGTTTAGCTTATTGCTTTCCCTCTTGTTGTCATAAATTGTGGTGTTTTTCCCCCGTGAATGCCTTGTAAAGTGATGGAAGGAACGATATTATTTCCAAGTGTATTCATGTTCTCGCGCTTTGTGCTCCAGTGATTGCCGTCATTTCAGCTTCACAGTAAAACACAGAATCATCGGCAAACTACAATTTATGGTACAGTTTGAGACTGTTTACCTCTCCCATGCAGTTCAATTCTGATTGCAATTTACTGTCATTGTTTGTCCTGTGGGAGTACTTACATTGCGGAGAAAGGGCTGAATCCCTCAAAGCAAAGGGATCAGAGAAGAGAAATATGTTTTCTTAATGGAGATGAAACTCCTAACAACATACTTTATTTTTATAAAAATTCATCGCATTCTTCCATACGCTCGGCTAAAAAGACAGATTGGAAAGTAGTCAGTGGGGAAATGCTCAGATTTTTATGTCATGGTCAGAATAACTTGTAGTAGAAATTATACTGTGTATCTCATGCATGGTAAGGTCTTTGTGAAGATGGGCAATCTGCTTCAGCACAAAGCGGTTTCGACCCGAATTTCTCAAATTGTTCAGTTTTTAATAGAGATGAGCGAACAGTAAAATGTTCGAGATTCGATATTCGTTTTGAGTAGCCCCTCAATATTCAACTACTCGAATCGAATATCAAACCCTATTATAGTCTATGGGGGGAAAATGCTCGTTTCAGGGGTAGGCAACGTTCGATCAAATTATACTTACCAAGTCCACGAGTGAGGGTCGGGCTGGATCCTCCGAGAAGTCTTGTCCGTGCAGTGTCCCCGCGGCATATTCCGGCTCTGAATTCACTCTGCCAGGCATCGGGCCTGGGCAGAGCCGACTGCGCATGTCCGCACTACAAGCGGACATGCGCAGTCGGCTCTGCCCAGGCCCAATGCCTGGCAGAGTGAATTCAGAGCCGGAAGACACCGCGGGGAAGCTTCACGGAGAAGACTTCTAAAGGTAGGAGAAGAACCAGCGTTGATTGGCTGACTGTATAGCATTCGGCCAATCAATGCTGATTCTGCATCAAACTTTTCCATTCGAATAGCGAGTGGTACTCGATCGAGTACGAGTATTTCAAATACCGTAGTATTCGATCGAATACCTACTCGATCGAGTACTACTTGCTCATCTCTAGTTTTTAACTATGCCAAGTAATTGGGGATTTGTCTCGGATTAGTGAAAATAACCCCTATGACATGCATTGTGGTGAATTATTATATTATGGGGTCTGGAGTCCAGAGTTTCATAGGTGGTGAAAAAATTTGATTCTCACCTTCTCTTACCTTTTTTAGCCCTTTTTGCAGTTTCCAAAGCTCTCCTGGTGACATCATGTGCCTAGGATCACCTCTGAGGCCACAGTGGTCACATGGTCACATTGAGCATCATGACATCATGACAGTCAGTATGCAAATGTAACCACTGAGACCTGTGAGGTCCCTGAGGAGTCAGAGAAAGAGCACCAGACACAAAGAGAGGTAAGGCTCAGTCCAAACCAGTGTTCACACTCATTTCTTGGTTTCCATCCCCGAATCTGCTTATGAAATGCAGAGAGAAAAGTCCTATAAGCAGGACACTGGGTGAAAACCTGGCAGACCCCATTATAGTCTAGTTATTAAGTGGATTAGGTTTCCGTTCTTGAGGTCCCCAAGCAGATCCAAAGAACAGAAAGCCGAACACTAGTTTGAACCTAGCGTAAGGGATGGTGAATATAATTTTAAAAATATTTTTTACACTTTCCCCTGGGTTTCCACCTATTATATTCTGGGGTCACTTCCAGTTGTATCTCAACTTGTTCGACACAAAACCAATCAGGGTCCCAAGTCAGCCAAACAAAAATCTTAGGAGGTTCACCCATCTCTAGTCTTCTGGCATGAGGCTAGATCCAAGGAAGTTGCACAAATGCACTTTTTCTTCAAATCCACCCCATTCTGAATTTTTTTTACAGCTCCCCAGTATATTGTACAGAGTAATTAATAGTTCCACCATGAAGAACAATTTGTCCTGCAAACATTAAGACCTCATATGACTCTGAGAGCAAAAAAATGTAAAAGTTATGGGCTTTGGAATGGGGAACTCAAAAATGAAAAACAAGAATAGAAAAATGCCCATGGCGGGAAGGGGTTACTGCCCCCGATCAGAGTGGACTCTGATGGAGGGAATTAGCTCCGGTGTCTCCACTGTACATTACAGCAGAGACCTGATTTCTATAGCGACCACTCTGAAGAAGAGCAGCTGCCATTATCTTTACATACTCGGCATCCGCTGTAATAGCACGGCAGATGCCAGGGAAGGTTAGCGCCTCTGGGGCCCACAGCATCACCCTACTCCTGCCACTGCAGGAAGCCAGTGGTAGCAATGTTCCAATCCTGCTCCTTCGCCTCACCTCCCCTGCCAAAATAGTTCCAAAAATATGGTAATTACCATATACCTGGCATATAAGACGATCCCTGACTTTTGAAAAGATTTTCAGTGGTTAAAAAGTCATCTTATACACCGGAAAATACAGTAACTGCAAAGTTTGTTATGCTTTGGAAGATCCAGAACAACTGTAAATTAAAGATGACCTTCCACCAGCTCCACTAGCTCCAGTTTGTTGGCATCCTTTAATAGACACAGCATATACAGGTAGATATAGATATATTGATTCCATTTTCTCCTGTTGAATGGGTGGTCTCGAGCAGGAGCAGACAAAGGGACATGATTCTCTGACATTGCTTCCGATTGGATAGTATCAGAGAACTTAGAATCATGCCAGTTGCCCAGTCTTGCCACCCATTTGACAGAATAGAGCCTAACTGGCATATTTATTAGGCACCAAAATTAAGTACACGATTGCTCAGGAATGGTGGGGACTAGAGAAAAAATAGAAACTGTCCCAGAATCCCAGATTTTTTTTTTCTTTTCCAGATTCTAAAAATAAGAAAAAATGTGCCAAAATAGAGTAGACATCAAAATTATTTAAATAACCTAAACAAAAAATATGTTATAGCATTCAAAAAATATTTCTATCATGAACCAAAGAAAATAGTCTAGTCATGGAGAGACTAAAATGGAATCTTCTTAATATATCACACAAGGTAACACATCAGTGATATAACACCACGGGGTCCTCAGTGTTCTATTTAATGGGACTATGTAAATAGGAAATGACTTATTGTTTAAATCAATGTTACATATATTGTAAAACATTTTTATTGATGTATTTTGTAATTTTCTGTGACACTACCTATTTTAAAAAAAGAAGCCGTGGAATCCTAGAGTTTTCAATCTTTCCAACCAAGCCTCATAATAGACCGACACGTCCTGTTGTGTAAAGATCATTCTCAGCAGAAATCCCATTATCACAACATGCAGGATTACAATGAAAGGTAACATCTCTATTATAAAGAGGGAGGCAAATAACACAAGATCCCCCATCGACAATAGATGATGGTCACAGCCCAACTCTTCCTCTCCCTGTACGATGACCCACAAACATGTCCTTTATACCTTTGGATGGACATGTCCAGAAATGTGTGTCATCAGACAAATAGCTGTTCAAGACAATATAGTCTCATATTATTGTATGACAAAGTGATATCCTATAATGTATATGTGAGTGGTCACCTGGTGGCCCCTCGCAACATCTGTTCTACATTACAACTCTTTCAGGCTTTTTAGTATGTTGTCATATTGTGTTGAATTGGTTTTATGAGAAATTGGATTCTTTAACCAAGTTAAAGCTAGGTTAAGGGGAGACATTTCTTTATTAAGGATGATCAAACTAGTTCATAAAGTTTGCTACTAACTTTCTAAAAATATTAGGTTCCGACGAACACAAAAGTTTTGGGATTCGCCACTCACAAACCACTATTATACGCTGGGATCTCTACAGATACTAGGTTATAAAAATCAGAGTCCCAAAGGAGATACATAAATATAACAAACAGTCATATTCACATCTCCTGAACTCATACATCTGGTGTGGATCCCAGTCTTCTTCAGACATTTCCCAACTTTTTGAATGTTTCCTTTCATTCAGGAGGACAGAAGAGGGCAGAAGAGGACAGGAACCGAAGACTGTTACAGAGCCCAGGAGAGGTGAGTATGATTGTTTTGTTATTTTTACGCACTTCCCCAGGCCAATGTTTATTATACTCTGGAGTTTGAATTTACCCTAGAATTCAATAGTGGTTTGTGAATGAAGAACCACGAAAAATTTTGGGTTTGGCCAAAACTGAAATTTCAAACAAACCCTGCTCATTATGAACCAGTTTGCTCATCCCCAATATCTCTAATGGATACAACCATGAATGGAAACATTTCCTATGGCCTGGAACTTGCCAAAAATCCAACCATGATTTCCTTTTCGTGGCTGGGTTATCAGATAGGGACACTAACTGTATGAGAACATAACCCAGCCTCAGTAAGGACATCTTTAGTTATTTATAATTGTGAGATGTTTAGCTTATAATTGTTAAGATTTAAAGATGGTTGAAGATGGTTATGTTTATCGGAAACCCCTTTATGCAAAGTATATAGGTTGTACAGTACTTTCCCTTCCATATCTACAGCCTTTAGTACTACCCCTGTTTCCCTGAAAATAAGACACCCCCCCCCCCCCTTCACCTTATGGACCACCTACAACCGGCAGTCATGCCGGCACTCTGCTAAGGAAGCACTGGCATGACTGCCGATTGTCCCCCGCACCAGCCGCTGCATAAGACATCCCCCCAAAAATAAGATAGGTCATATATTTCAGAAGAGAATTTAACATAAGAGAGTGTCTTATTTTCGGGGAAACAGGGTAGCTTTATAAAAACATGATTGCTAGCCATTAATTACCAAGAACTCTTCTATATGGCCACCACTAAGTTGAATTATATTGCCAGATCACCATGGCCAACATACTATGCTACATGTTGCCTTGGGCCACCGATACTGTCTACTGTAGTCGTGAGTTAACTGAAACTGAGTGGCATGTAATACTATACTGTAAGTCTCTTTTACATGACCAGCCAAATGTACCCTCTTCTATTGAGTCACCATATATTACCTATTCTAACCATTGGTTTGTCTACAACATAGAGTATGGCATGAGTGCCTGCTAAACACCAAGATCTCAGCCAAGAGCTCACCAATTTCGTCAAGACCAACTGACTGTCTAAATTGTATGGTGTTGTCTGATTTATCCACATGGATTTTTCCCTGGAGATAAGCTGCAACCAAAAGTGACTCATGGTGACAGCTAAGTGTATGACCAGTGTGTTTAAAGGGATTGTCCATTGACAAAAAATAAGTTTCCCCACCCCTAGGAGTCTATAACATCTTTTATTTTATAGGTCAATATGAAAGCAACAATGCAGTCATGTCCCTTCTATCAATTGTATGGTTTACTTTACTGCAGGGGTGAAGAGTATCAAGAAGTTGTCTTTATGATTAGTCATGTGACAGGAAGAGGCAATGCTTCTTGTTACTTTACCGTTAGCCCCGCCCCTTAGGCTGTTATCCATGTGGGAGTGTAAACCATGTGATTGACGGTCCTCAGATGGGATGCCATACTGTCATTATACCTGACGCTGGCCCTGCTGTCATACCACGGTGTACAAAGAGGAAGTAACATTTTACATGTCATATCTAAAAGAGCTTTCACATTTTTTTAGTGGTCATCCCCTTTAAAGGAGCATGAGACCTAGCTTAATATGATGACATGCAGTATGAGGTTAATATAGGCAGAGTCTTTCTCAGCTCTTCTTCTGCTGGTGAGGCTTTCAGATTTATGCATCTAAATATCATTGTATTTTACGTTGGTGCTTGCCAGCACTGCTGACTCTTTTATGTTAGATGTAGAATTCCAGCAGGTGTAATGAGGCGTAAATCCCTTGCTATCCTGCGCAAGATTGAACTAGAGCTGAGTGAATCATGATATCACAAGTTACTGCTCTGCCGGCCTCTCATATTCCCCTAATACAAGGTGTACATAATTCCGTAGCAAGAATCTACAATGTATCGAGATCACAGACATTACCCCTGACCTAGGAAATGGCATTTTGTAAGCAAAACTTTCTCTAAGCCTGACCTATTTGGCCCCATAGGATAGTACATGTGTACAAAATACCCGACTACTCCAGTATTCCATAGCTGCATACTATATTTTATTTTTGCATGAGTAAAGCTATGTATCTATTGCCAGTTATCTATGTAGAGTTCAGCTCCCGATGATCTCTCATAAATCCAGAATAGGATTCAAACCTGGAATTAAAGGTAGTCTATCACCTGTTTCCATATCATACCTTCATTATGTGTCACAGTCCTGTGGATGCCAAGAAAAAGACGTTTTCTTCATTATGCAAATTAGGTGCTCGAGCACCGGGGCCGTTCTCAGAGATCTCCGAGTAGAGCTCTTTTCTATTGAAAACACGCCCTTTATGATTTGTTCAATCCCCTGACCAGTGGGAAACAATTGTCCCATCAGATGTCATCACTGGCTCAGTTCCCACTGGCCAGGGGATGGAACAAAGCATACAGGGGCGTGTTTTCAATGGAGAAAGTTGTACTCAGGGATCTCTGTTAAGCCCAGGAGAGGTAAGTACCACCGGGCCTCCGATCATTATACTCTGGGGTCTCAAAAAAGCCAAGTATATAATAATAGTTCATGGGTAGTGTACCCCAAAAATTTCAGGTTCTGCTGAACCCGAATATTTTGGAATATTTGCAACACTGTTGGGGCCATGATGGGACATAATACTGTACGGAGGGGCCATTATGGGTCATAATACTGTGAGGAGGAGTTGATATGGAACATTATACGGTATGGAGGGGCTGCTATAGAACATTATACTGTGTGGAGGGGTCGCCATGGGACATTATACTGTGTGGAGGGCCACTATGGGACATTATACTATATGGAGGGGCTGCTATATAATGTTATACTGTGAGGGAGGGCCCACTTTGGGACATTATACTGTGTGAAGGGGCCACTTGGGACATTATAGTATGTGTAAATAGGTCATTATACTGTGTGGACCAGGAAAGGGGGTCCTATGTTGTGGGGGGGGGGGGGAGTTAGCTATGAGATCCAGACTTAGCTTCTTACGCCCCTACTTTAAATATTCATGTAACAGAAAGAGTTAATTCTGCTCACAATATACTTCTATCTTTGGCCACAAGTGTTACTATGGCTGCTGAAGGTTGTGACACACGACTGATGGAGGAGACACAGATGAAGACAGAAACTCTGATCACTGACTGATACATCTATTGCTCATGATGATAGTAATGGGTATCAGTCAATATTCCAGTATATTCCAATATCTGTATATATAGTAATAAAGTGTATCTCCTATATATATGGTGGCAGATGGCAGCCCCCATAATCATGAAAATAGAATAAATTAAATAAAAATAACAGATTAGAAAAAAGTCATGAATTTCACAAATTTATTTCTGGTTTTAAAAAAATGGTAATTAAAAGTAAATAAATAAATAAATAAATAAACAAAAAATGGAAACACATTTCTTTTAAACCTTCGCTCATACTGGGCTTAGGAGTCCAGTGGGCGGGCACTATCAATGATTGACAGCTATATGTGTATGCACATTTATAAAAGGGGAGGGTCACTGATGGAACCGCCCATATCATGGATATAAATCTGCTCAGCTCCTCCTGCTCTATAACATTTTGCCTACAAATCCAGCATGTTCAAGAATTAAGAATTTAAGAATTTTTTTGGAGGAATTTTATTTGCAACTTGTATCCATGACAAAGACACATAACTGGTGTAATCTGGATGACACCTAAGAGTCGAGTTCAGCAGAATGCAATTGCTCACCCCACCTCCCTAATTTGGCAAATTACAACAGGAAGAATATTAATCACAACATAAACTGTGTCACTGAGAAGTAGCGAAGACAAAGAGCCGTTGTGTAATTACAATCCGAACAATTCTGAAGAATCCTTAAATAAACTTGAAAGAATCTATTTGTATTCCGCCAGCACCCAATAGAAATATAATAATGCAAATGAATGTAAACAAATATTCTGGAAAACCTTTAATTTGTTGGCAACAATTAACAATTATAGGCAATTGTCTCTTCTATTATGGCAGATTCTGTCATTTACGGCTATTTATGGCAGCAATTAGTTGATTCACCGTAATTTTCTTCCACCCACGACCATTTTACATTTCTGCCCTCAAAATCGGTAGATATCCGGGAGTTATTGCATTTTTTTTATTTTGCTTCTTGCTAAGAACATAGAACCAGACATAGAGTTTTGTTTTGTTCTACTTTTTGTCCTTTCATACGTATGCACGCTTGGCGTGACCAATCATGCACATTTTGTTAAAGGGGTTTTCTTGGAATTTCATACCGATGACCTATCCTTAGGATGTAAGGACCTAAATCACAAATGATCTTACAATATCTTGCTGATGTCTGAAATCTACCACATTGTTGGCACCCAGGGTCTTAGTTAAAGGCAAATGCCAGGCAGTGCGCTACTGAGAGGAACTCTATGTCAAAAACAGTCCAAGGCAAGGGTAAGCAACAAGCTGCTACTACTAAGTCAGGAAATATCTGCATGTAGCTGTAGTAAATGAACATTCCTAGTGGACCCTAGCAGGCCCAGTCTGACAGTGAAGGGAAGACTTAGACACAAGGTCATACGTAAGGGGCGGTTACACGGTTGAGGTCCTCCTGGTCCTCCAAATGACAACCTTCTGGACTGGGACCTGATGATGACTATAATGATGGCTTATATAACCCGACAGTCTACAGTGGCAGGAATGGGTCAATGGAGATCAGAACGATCCTCTGTCTCCAGGCACGAGTCACAGGAAGGGCCTACTGACATGTTGAGTTCTAGAATGTCTGGATAAGAAGCGGGGCTTAGCAGCCATGCACAGTTTTCTAAGTCAGCAGCACCATCAGTGTACTGTAAATTCACTACAAGTATGCTGGGGGTGGTTGGTGGAGGAGTTAGTCATACCAAAGGTGGGTGGGGGTGAAAAGTGAAGGACCTGGTCATACCATTGTAAGGGGAGCTAAGTGGAGAAGCTGGTCATGCCGAGGGGAGTTGGGGAATAAAAATGAAGGAGCTGGTCATGCCATTGTAGGGGAAGCTAAGTGGAGAAGCTGGTCATGCCATGCGGTGTGGGTGAATAAAAGTGAAGGAGATGGTCATGCCACAAAAAGAGTAGAGCAAAGTGGAGAAGTTGGTCACGCCATGGGGAAGGGGGGAACTAAGCGAGAAGCTGGTTATGCCAAGGAGGCTCCCTGTAGAGAGTCCTGGATATGGAGTTACCAGGACTAATAGTCATACGGCATATTGAAATTGTAAATGTCACATTTCACTAGAGTTCTCCTTTAATGGGCAAATATTGCCTGAACATACTTTTCTAGTGTTTCTAAGTTTTTTTTTTTATATTTCACTTCATGTAAAAAACTGTAAGCTTTTCAACAAGAACCAAAAAAAGTGTAATTAGGATCACTGCCAACCTTAGCCACCCCAAAAAAAGCAGTATCCCCGAGTGTGTTTTATTAAAAGCAAATGCCAAAGAAATGTACCTAGGAAAACTAACAGTCTGCATGTGGAATTCTGCGATAAAAAGCTTTGAATTCCCAGGCTTCCCGAGCTAAGCCCCACTGGTGTAGTGAACCATGAATCTGCGGAAATTGAATTAGAGTATAGCTGCAATTATTTTATACAGCGCCATCGTGATGGGAATCTACTTCACTTTGAACACCAGGTAGCAGGAAAAATTAAAAGCACAATAAAAAGAGAAAGTGATTTCTGACATGTTGACAAATATTACGTGCTGAGATTATGGAAATAAAGTGAAGATCTATGCTGCAAAACAGATCAAACACAATTAAAAATACAACATAAACGAGGCAATTATGAAAAATACACAACATAATAGATAGATAAAGCAGAGAGAGCCACATTCTAGTGTTCTTCTTAATGCACTGCTCGGGCACAGCTTGTAAAGAGCTTTATTTGTCCTGGCACGTGTAGTCCAAACATGTCTGGGAAAACCTCGATAAAACTTTAATCAATGACTGCAATTATCTGTTGAGAAGTCGGTATAGGAAAATCATTTATCTCCACATCTGCATGTGCAGAGCGGCAGAAACAAAGGCAGCTCAGCAGCGTCTACTGGGGAGAGTAGTGGGATGCCAATACCTTGCCTATGAAATTATCAGAACTTCAAAATATTTGCCAAAAAAGCAATCAGCTGTGAATGGAAAAAAGCTCGACGTCTGCCAATCGTTATTTTCCAGCTAAAATTCTAAAATCAGAAATATTGGAATCCACATTATGTCCCCTGCAGATTAATGAGGTTATTTTGGAGCAAAAATTAAAAAAAATTAAATGGCACACCAGTACATTAAACAAAAATTATTCTTTGTTTTTTAGCCAGTTGTGTATAAGTGGTGCAAGCAAAGAGTGCAAACAAAAATAAACTGGAAAGATCCTCTAATTTATTAAGCTAGTTATTGAATCCCTATCAAACTTAAATCTATTTTATTGAGATTGTAAGTGATAGGCCAACATAGGCCAAGTAGCAGCTAATTGTGGTGGAGCAAAAATGATACTTGGTTTTCAAAATTTTGATCAAATAAAAATCTGAAAATTGTGACATACAAAAGTATCCAGCCCCCTGCACTCTAAAACCACTGAGTAAAATCCAGTGCAATCAATTGCCTTCAGAGGTCACTTAATTAGTTAATTAGAGAACACTAGTGAACAAATAGCATCATGAAGACCAAGGAACTCACCAGACAGATCAGGGATGAAGTTGTGGAGAAGTTTAAAGCAGGGTTAGTCTATAAAGGCATATCCCAAGCTTTGAGCATCCCAAAGAGCACTGTTCAATAACTGCAAACCTACCAAAACATGGCTGCCCACCTAAACTGATCGAGCAAGGAGAGCACTGGTCAGAGAAGCAACCAAGAGGCCCATGGTCACCTTGGGGGAGCTGCAGAAATTCACAGCTAAGGTAAAAGAATCTGTCCACAACACTACTATAAGTCATGCACTCCACAAATCTGGCTTTTATAGAAGATTGGCAAGAAGGAAACCATTGTAAATCTGTATTCTTGTACCATTTAGAATAGTGGTATAGTTTATGTGTCAGAAGGACCTTTGGAGCCTCCTCAGGGACCTTTGGGTCTCTAACAAACCACTCAGGCCTTCACAGAATAGGTGTATTTATATTGAGGCTAAATTACACACAACTGGACTCTATTAACTCATTAAGTGACTTCTGAAGGCCATTGTGTGCCCTGGATTTTATGTAGGGGTATCAGAGTACAGGGGGCTGAATACTTTTGCACACTTTTCAGATTTTTATTTCACTAAAATTTTGATAACCATTTATCATTTTCATTCCACATCACAATTATCTGCTACTTTGTGTTGCTTATCACTTACAATCTCAATAAGCTACATTAATGATTGTGGTTGTAAGGTGACAAAATGTGAAAAAATTCAAGAGATATGAATACTTCTGCAAGCCACCGTACTATATAGTATTTATGAGCTTCTTCATCACACCTGCTAAAGAATACAGACCCCAGACTCAATCCCTTAAAAAATATATGTCCTTAACAAAGACCCAGAGACCAGACCCCCTCTAGTAATACAGATCTAAAAACACCTAAAAAAGAGACTAGACTGTAAAAGAATTGTGGAATGTTTTGATGACATTTTAGTTACTTTTGTGCTCATATCTTATAGGCTTTTTATGGACTTTCATTTAGAAACAAATACATCTCAAGTGACGGATTAATTTCTTTGGACATTAGACATAAAAGAACGTAAGAATGTCATCTGTTTGGTATGCAAATGGTTAGTGATCAAAGTAACACGGGCAGAAGAACAATGAAAGTTATTTGATACTTTATAGCTGCTTCATACTCCTTCCGTCCAGTCTTGTCCATCAGATAAGAACTTATTTCAAAGCCATATTTAGCAGGTTGTTCCACATTCTTAAGTGTCAATGGAATAGTCATCAAGTATTAATTAAGATTCTCTATTTTCTTTGTTAACACAAATCTAGAGATTAAATTTTCCTCCATTCTTTGCTCTCTTACATGTAGATGGGAGTTTAAAAAGTTGAAAATAATTCCCGAGTATGGCCAAATGCATCCCAAACCAATAATAGAGCCTTTAATATGAACAGACACAAACATTTATGACCACAAAATGATGAAAGAACAACACAATTCCAATATATAATTCAGCAGATTTGAGCACACTATGCCACTATGCATTTGCCTTAGGGCTACTAATGAGGACATCCCCCTTTAACTTCCATACAGGCATTTGGACTACAGCGATCCATGAGGCCCCTACCTCTATGAGTAGTCTCTGTTTAATAGCAGCTGACCGAGGCGACTAAAGGCCGAGGCCCATGTCTATTCATTGCACAGGTAACTGGGTAAGTCCAGGTAAGGACAGGCAGGGTTTGTTACATATGATACACAGGCCCTGGGTCAGGGCAGGCGGAGCAGGATGAGTTAGGTAAAGAAGTCGACATCAAACACAGCAGCAGAAAAGAAAAACGCCTTCATAGGATCTAGAAAGTTAGAAATCTTTTCATTAAGGCACTCTCCTTTGGGGATAGATGACTTAAAGGGAATGTGTCACCAGAAAGTTACCTAATTATTTTTTAGCAAGTTTAAAGTTGCACAAAAAAAATGGTGAAGTTTTTAAAATTGTTCCATGTTGTTATCTATAATTAAAAATAATAAAAAAAATAATTAAAAATAAATTAAAAATCATAAACTCTGTGCAGTTCTGGATTTGTCCACTAGGCCATAAAACATACTGAAACTTCTTGTTTTCTGTAGAATTCTTTGTAGCAGTCCCTCATTTCTCAACAGAGGAATAGGGCAGGACGGCGCTCACAGGTGAGCTGTGAGCGCCGTCCTGCCCTATTCTTCTGCTGCTTCCCAGGTTGACACAACTGGTGCCTTTGAGACGTGCTGCTCCCCATACCTGGTATCATATACACCTTAGTATGGAGTTGTGAACGCTGTCACAACCCAACCAGGTGAGAGGTCACCAGGTCTGATACATTCATTACAATTATCTAAAAAGGTGAATAGACTATCTACACTATAAAGTGTGCTCGGTGTTTTTCTATCTTTTACAATTCTCATTTCTCAACACACTGATGATCGCAGCATATGTAGATAAGACCCAGAATCTACCAGTCACAATAGAGGATTTTACAGCTTATCTACTCCCCATTCTGCACAAAGACCACTGCCCAGGTCACAGAGCATGTCTAGAAAACCGTCCTATTCACATGAATAGTGTCTGCTCTTGGTCATTGTGTCTATGGCCGATGGTCTTTCTATAGGAAACAGGAAGTCACAGTGTAAGGGAATTACTAGTTGTGCAGTTCCCTAGTGCTATTGCTGGAACAATGGAAGAAGGAGAAGACAGACAGAGAGCCCTAAACTTGACCGAGCCCCTGTCCCTACCTAATTGCCACAACTGGGCGGCAATCCCTTCTCTGAAATAAGTGTCACACCGAAAAAGACAAGACAAACACAGAAGCAAAGGTTAAAGCCAGAGAGACAAAGCAGTACAAAATTGTAATTCAAAAGAGTAGTCACAGGAGAAACCAAAGGTCAGAGGTCAATAATACAATATTAAGAGAAGTAGGAAGCTAGCGAGGACAATGTCTCAAGACAGAGTCAAAATATCCAGCCAACCTTTGTGGGCTGATTACCTGTATATATGAAGTCCAGGACCTTCCCCAGACTTTATTGGTAGACAGTCTTTCAATCACACAGGCAAGGCCAAAATTAACTATTTGATAAACAGAGGGTGCAGGAGATGGGTGTGGTGGAAATTCAATATAGAGAGGAAGTAATAGAGCAGTGTTCAGACAAAGCAACAAAAAACTCTAAGCAAAGAATCAAACTGAACACGCCTCTTGTGCCGCAGCGTGCGAGAGGAGGGTAGCGCAGGCAGAGATGTTACATACAGAATGTTTTAGGCTTAGTGGCAAATATTGGAATTGCAAACTTTTTAGGATTATTTTTAAAACAGAAATTAATTTTGAAAAAAGAAAAACATCACTAAAATGATTTTAAAAAATATGATAAAAAAATAAGTCGTTGCCTGGCGACACGTTCTCTTAGGTGCGAGGGGGTGATTGGGAACAGGCAGAGTCACTTAAAGGGCCAGTGCACATAACCTATGGGCAGTGTCTGGAGCACAATCCAGAAGAGCAGTGCATGGGGCAGCATGCTAGAGGTTGTGGCAGGTGACATTACAGGGTGCAAAAATTCCCATAGCCTACAAAGTAGACAACCCCAAGTTGTCCTATCCTGATACTGCGACTACATAATATCACACAATGTTTTTCCAGATCTTACTTTGAAATCTCTGGAAAGCGAGTTAATAGTAGCGTAAATATATTTTTTGCTGTCATTCAAAACTGAAAGGTAAAAGGCAACTACGTGACTTTTATGCTCAGTTTATCATCAGACATTAAGCAGCGATAAAAAAGAAACCTACACTAAAAAGACAGAAGAGATTTGCACAGATGCCTGGCTTTTATGTAAATTGTCAATTCTCTGACATTAATGTTTATTTTCAGGTATTTTGTAAGAGCTGAAAGAAGAGGCAAAGCTTTCAATTTTACAATTTCTGACATCTTGAATACAAATCCCCATGTGATAATATAATTGTGCAATGAAAGACATATACAGTGGGTGGCATAAAAGGCCAATAAACAACTGTGAGTAAAAGACAGACTGAAGTGCTAAACATAGCCCATTGCCGCTGATCCGAGAGCAACCAGACAAGACTTTCAGAGAATAACATGCCACTATCTTATTACCCCTTGTATATTGCCGTTGCTAGGTTCTGCGTTTCAGAGACTTCCAATTATGTATATATCTTTTTTTACCATCAGTTGTATCTTGGATGAATTAACGGGAAATATGACTCAAAGAGCTCCTTGTCTAGGAGACAGATTCTATTTTCTGCCAGTCCCTATGCAATGTGTACATTTTCTTTAAAAAAAAAAAAAAAAAAAGACCTCCAATAGCTCCCTGTCTGAGAGACAGATTATGTTTTCTGCCAGTCCCTATGCAATGTGTAATTTTACAAAAAAAAAAAAGAGAAATATGACTCAAAATAGCTCCTTGTCTGGGAAACAGATTATATTTTCTGCTAGTGTGTAAAATTTTTTAAAAAATGCAATTTCTTAATATTTCATGCTCTGATATTCACCTTCTCTGATTTTAATTTAATAATGTACTAGAGTAACTAATGGACTCCCTTAGGCTGAGGCCCCATCTTACGGAAACGCAGCATTTATTTTTTAATGTAGATTGTGAGCCCCATATAGGGCTCACTATGTTCTGTACATTTTTACCTATCGGTATGTCTTTGGAGTATGGGAGGAAATCCACGCAAACATGGGGAGAACATACAGTACAAACTCCTTGCAGATGTCCTTGGCAGGATTCAAACCCAGGACTCAAGTGCTGCAAGGCTGCTGTGCTGCCCCTGGAAACACAGCTTTTTTTGTTGCAGATTTTGCTGCAGTTTTTTGAGCTACTAGTTACAGGAGGAATGGGAAATATATAGAATGTTCTTATACATCTACCTTCTGACTTTTGCTAAAAAAAAGTTGCAGCAACAAAAAAAGGTTATTGGTAATTGGTTCTTTAGTGGTGTTCACATCTGCACTTGGGTGTCTGTTCAGGAGGTTCACTTGGGGACCCACCAAATGGAAACCTAATCAGCATAAAAAAGCAGTTACCTTTGGAAACCCATGTACCCCATAGACTATAATGGTGTCTGTGATGTTTCCGTTTTGAAAAGGGCAAAAAATGCAGATAGAAAAGTGTTGCTTGCAGTGTTTTTCTCTCCACATTTTTCATGCAGAGAGGGGAAGAGAATCCTCGTACAGAGCCCGGGCGCAGATGTGAACCTGGCCTTAGACTTGAATGGGACACAGCCGCAGTATAGATAATGGTTGATACTACAAGTACAGTGAGTAAACAGCACAGCACCTAGTTCATGAACAATGTCAGGATCTGAGCACTCTGTTAAGGTTGAGCCGATCTTGACATTTTAGGATCGATTTTAAAATCCGATTTCCGATCATTTTCCAGCCGATCCCGATCGTGAAATTTGCTCGATCGCTGATCGGACTCCGATCTTTTCCGATCCAGATCACTCAACCCTACACTCTAGATATCACTTTCTAAAAGCTGAATAACCCTTTTAATATTTCACATTAGCACCACTTTCCTACCTATTAGATATATTACAGCTACCTCTAAATTTGTGCTCTGTCTACCAATATGTGCTCATCCAATAACACCAACAATGGTGACCAATGACTCAAATATATCAGGAATACAATGTAAAAAAAAAAAAAAAAATCACCAACCCGGACTGCCTCTGATTTCTTGTGGAACATCTCCTCCATGTCCTTGGCAAGTTTTTTGACAAGATGAAGTCCATCTATTTCTTCTATGGAAACTTCCTTCTCAAATTCTTTGTATTTCTGAAATAAAGAATCAGACTATTAAACCATCTATATAGAAACGTATTTGTAATTATTTGCAATAATGTTGGGACGGATGATCTTGAACATTTCTTTCCTCTTAGATATAATTCCAAACAGCTCAAAGCTTTGTGCAGAATGATGAATTGTATCAGTTCTTCCCAGTCAGCATCTGTCAGCCTATGTTTAGTTGGCCATACACAAGCTGTTGGTTAAAGGGGTTTTCTGGGCAAATAAATATTTTTTTTTAAAAAAAAAGTCTCTTAGTACAAATAATAGTTTAATAAGTGCACCCAAATACCTTTAGCTGTGTTTTGAGAGATTTCTGGATTTCTCTGTGAAATTCTGACATCTTCTGCATTTGTTTACATGGGCATCTTCCTGTTCTGTTTCCTACAACTACCATAATGACTTGGGCTTAACTCAGAGCTGACTCACACCGCCTCCCCTTTCTCACTCTCTCCCCCTCCCTTTCTCACTCACACCCCTTGCCTGGTTCCCTAGTGCACCCACTACTAGCCCTTCCTAACTAACTCAACCAACCCCACCCCATCATACTTACCTGTCTTCCAGTTCAGATCTTCGGGGCACAGGATGTCACTTCTTCTGGGCATCCAGCACCTCCAATTCTTAATGTCTGCTGGCTGCCCATGCCTGCGCAATAGAGCCACAGTACCGGTGTGCACAGTAGCCAGAAAGAAGTGATGGCTCATGCCCAGGAGCTCTGGAAGGTAAGTAAGCATGATGGGGTGGTGAGGGGAGTTGAGTTACTTAGGTGACTCATTTGATAGAAATACAAGTTCCCTGGAATGACCCCGGAAAATTGGAAATTGTGCCTGGGGCGGCCACATGATCGCCCTGGAGATCTAGGTGAATATAGATTTTTGGAACAATGAGTAATTTAGAAGGTAGTAGAGGGGAGTGTTTTGCTTTATTTATTATTATCAATTTATCCTGGACAACCCCTTTAAATGCTGAACAGACTCTATAGCATAGCCTGACAACAATTCCTATCAACCTTCATTGTACACATGCATTCTTGTTTCAGGATGTGCATGTTTTTTCAATGGAGTAGGAGGAAAGAGCCAGCACTTCTAGTAGAGGCAGGGGCATAACTTGAGGGGATGCAGAGAGTGCAGTCACACTGGGGCCCAGGACCCTTAGGGGTCCCATAAGCACTGGCATCAGTATTGAGATTGCAGCTTCCATCTGGCCCATAAGCCAAGGAGTCCCACAGATTACCCTAACCACACTAAGGTGAATTAAACTCCTTAGGCCCCGTAACCATCACTATCAGGAATTCACTGTAGGGATGAGGTAGGGGGCCCCGGACAAAAGATTTCAATGGAGCCCACAAGACTTTAGTTACACAACTGGGTGGTGGTTTATCTTCCCTGAAAAACTAACGGATCATGTACTAAAATTCAATTTGCCCTTCTTTCTCCCAATAATATCTGTTGGGTCACAGTAGGGAGGCAAGTTTGGGTCAACATGAATCTAACAGGCTTCAGTAATGGCTAGAAGAACTAGACTATGACTATGAGTACACCATGAATCGGTGAGCACTAGTGTAGTCATCCGCGGAGTAACAGAAGCTTTGTAACAGAAGTCAGCAGCACTTTTGGGACCAGTTTGCACATATAAGTAAGAATTGGGTAAGAATTGCTTTATTTTTATCTTTGGATGTTTTTCCTAGAGTCTTTCTTTAGGTCGCAGGGTGCACTCACAAACAACACTTCATTTTCTATTCCATGTTCAACGCATTTGTGCTTGTGATTCATTCGAGTGCCTGGAAGAAACTGCATAAAATCTGAAAGTTCTTCAAAAGCAGATTTGCATTTTTATTATTTGTTTTCAGAGGCGCCAGGGTGGGCAGTGCCTCATACCAACCATGCCAAATTTGGGAGACAAAATGAAGTACTCGCAGCAATGTTGCAGTACTTTAACCTGTCAAAATGTATATTTTCAGCATATTATCATGGTAACTATTTATGTGCCAAATTTCTACAGTAAAGTATGTTGCTTTTTTCTAATTGTAACATCTCAATTAATGAGTAAAGTTAATAAAAATAAGAATAAAAGAGATATATGCCAACATTTACATGTATTTTTATTTTTTTTTTTGGGGGGGGGGAGGCACTCTCCATTGTGATGGGTTAAAAAAAAAATTAGAAGTAAATAATGCAAAATATTGCACTTGTAAATTAAATTTATTGTATTTATTTTTCAAACAACTGGTCAACGGGAACATCTTATGTACATAATTTTATTTTTATTCATTAAATTTATTTTTATAGAATAGAAACAATGCTCTATATTTATGGCAATTTATGTCCAAAAATTAGTTTACATCCCTAGTACGTATGTGTTTTTTGTACCTTGATAAAATGATATTACAGGTGTCTAGAGAGGGGCCTTGGCTTAGAAAAGTTTTGAAGAGAAACCAAATTTGATAAGCCCAATGATTTACATCATCTTTGTAGGCGCTGTCATCTTGAGCATTTTTACTAGTGTATCCAAATCCGTTCAGCTATTCCCAAGATATAAGCCCTTTACTCAGAGACTGTACCCCAGAGAAACCACATTCTTACTTCCCAATTGGCTACTATAAGCTACTTTGCATCAATGCTAAAAAGGGCTTATATCTTTGGAATGGCTAAACAGATGCGGATAAACACAACACAATGCTCAGGGAGATAGATGATGTCATTGGACTTTTTAGACCTGATGTCAGGTCCTTTTAAAATGTGATAAATTGTATCAAAGTTGTGCCTGAACCTCAGCACGAAATATTGGTCTAAATCAACCAAGAGGTAGTGTAAGGAAGAGAAATTTGTCTAGCAAGATGGACCAAATCTATTACACAGCATAAACCAATGATGGATTGAGCTGAGTTTTTTTCCCATCTTCCTTAGTTTTAAGCTGCCTAAGACTGTAGTAATAAATAGAGATGAGCGAACACTAAAATGTTCGAGGTTCGAAATTCGATTCGAACAGCCGCTCAATGTTCGTGTGTTCGAACGGGTTTCGAACCCCATTATAGTCTATGGGGAACAGATACTCGTTAAGGGGGAAACCCAAATCCGTGTCTGGAGGGTCACCAAGTCCACTATGACACCCCAGGAAATGATGCCAACACCTCTGGAATGACACTGGGACAGCAGGGGAAGCATGTCTGGGGGCATCTAACACACCAAAGACCCTCTATTACCCCAACATCACAGCCTAACAACTACACACTTTACACACTCAATACCACCTCTCTGACAGTAGGAAAACACCTTGAAACATGTGTATTTGGCACTTGCAGTGAGGAGAGCTTGTCACCAGCAGTGAATTTGGCCCTTGTAGTAAGTTGAGGTTGGCACCAACATTTGTTTTGAAAATCAGGGTGGATTGAGCCTCTAACCAGCAGAGTTTGGGCAAATTCATGGTGGAGGGAGCCTCTAAACACCCCAGTTTGGGCAAATTCATGGTGGAGGGAGCCTCTAAAAACCCCAGTTTGGACCAATTCATGGTGGAGGGAGCCTCTAACCAGCCCAGTTTGGGCAAATTCATGGTGGAGGGAGCCTCTAAAAAACCCAGTTTGGACCAATTCATGGTGGAGGGAGCCTCTAACCAGCCCAGTTTGGGCAAATTCATGGTGGAGGGAGCCTCTAACCAGCCCAGTTTGGACCAATTAATGGTGGAGGGAGCCTCTAACCAGCCCAGTTTGGACCAATTAATGGTGGAGGGAGCCTCTAACCACCCCAGTTTGGACCAATTCATGGTGGAGGGAGCCTCTAAACAGCCAAGTTTGGACCAATTCATGGTGGAGGGAGCCTCTAAAAACCCCAGTTTGGACCAATTCATGGTGGAGGGAGCCTCTAACCAGCCCAGTTTGGGCAAATTCATGGTGGAGGGAGCCTCTAAACAGCCCAGTTTGGACCAATTCATGGTGGAGGGAGCCTCTAACCAGCCCAGTTTGGACCAATTAATGGTGGAGGGAGCCTCTAACCAGCCCAGTTTGGACCAATTAATGGTGGAGGGAGCCTCTAACCAGCCCAGTTTGGACCAATTAATGGTGGAGGGAGCCTCTAACCAGCCCAGTTTGGACCAATTAATGGTGGAGGGAGCCTCTAACCACCCCAGTTTGGACCAATTCATGGTGGAGGGAGCCTCTAAACAGCCAAGTTTGGACCAATTCATGGTGGAGGGAGCCTCTAAAAACCCCAGTTTGGACCAATTCATGGTGGAGGGAGCCTCTAACCAGCCCAGTTTGGGCAAATTCATGGTGGAGGGAGCCTCTAACCAGCCCAGTTTGGACCAATTAATGGTGGAGGGAGCCGCTAAACAGCCCAGTTTGGGCAAATTCATGGTGGAGGGAGCCTCTAAACAGCCCAGTTTGGACCAATTCATGGTGGAGGGAGCCTCTAAAAAACCCAGTTTGGACCAATTCATGGTGGAGGGAGCCTCTAAACAGCCCAGTTTGGGCAAATTCATGGTGGAGGGAGCCTCTAAACAGCCCAGTTTGGGCAAATTCATGGTGGAGGGAGCCTCTAACCAGCCCAGTTTGGACCAATTAATGGTGGAGGGAGCCTCTAAACAGCCAAGTTTTGGGAAATTCATGGTGGAGGGAGTCTCTAACCAGCCCAGTTTGGACCAATTCATGGTGGAGGGAGCCTCTAAACAGCCCAGTTTGGGCAAATTCATGGTGGAGGGAGCCTCTAAAAAACCCAGTTTGGACCAATTCATGGTGGAGGGAGCCTCTAACCAGCCCAGTTTGGACCAATTAATGGTGGAGGGAGCCTCTAAACAGCCAAGTTTGGACCAATTCATGGTGGAGGGAGCCTCTAAAAACCCCAGTTTGGACCAATTCATGGTGGAGGGAGCCTCTAACCAGCCCAGTTTGGGCAAATTCATGGTGGAGGGAGCCTCTAAACAGCCCAGTTTGGGCAAATTCATGGTGGAGGGAGCCTCTAACCAGCCCAGTTTGGACCAATTAATGGTGGAGGGAGCCTCTAACCAGCCCAGTTTGGACCAATTAATGGTGGAGGGAGCCTCTAACCACCCCAGTTTGGACCAATTCATGGTGGAGGGAGCCTCTAAACAGCCAAGTTTGGACCAATTCATGGTGGAGGGAGCCTCTAAAAACCCCAGTTTGGACCAATTCATGGTGGAGGGAGCCTCTAACCAGCCCAGTTTGGGCAAATTCATGGTGGAGGGAGCCTCTAAACAGCCCAGTTTGGGCAAATTCATGGTGGAGGGAGCCTCTAACCAGCCCAGTTTGGACCAATTAATGGTGGAGGGAGCCGCTAAACAGCCCAGTTTGGGCAAATTCATGGTGGAGGGAGCCTCTAAACAGCCCAGTTTGGGCAAATTCATGGTGGAGGGAGCCTCTAACCAGCCCAGTTTGGACCAATTAATGGTGGAGGGAGCCTCTAAACAGCCAAGTTTTGGGAAATTCATGGTGGAGGGAGCCTCTAACCAGCCCAGTTTGGACCAATTCATGGTGGAGGGAGCCTCTAAACAGCCCAGTTTGGGCAAATTCATGGTGGAGGGAGCCTCTAAAAAACCCAGTTTGGACCAATTCATGGTGGAGGGAGCCTCTAACCAGCCCAGTTTGGACCAATTAATGGTGGAGGGAGCCTCTAAACAGCCAAGTTTGGACCAATTCATGGTGGTGGGAGCCTCTAAAAACCCCAGTTTGGACCAATTCATGGTGGAGGGAGCCTCTAACCAGCCCAGTTTGGACCAATTAATGGTGGAGGGAGCCTCTAAACAGCCAAGTTTGGACCAATTCATGGTGGAGGGAGCCTCTAAAAACCCCAGTTTGGACCAATTCATGGTGGAGGGAGCCTCTAACCAGCCCAGTTTGGGCAAATTCATGGTGGAGGGAGCCTCTAAACAGCCCAGTTTGGGCAAATTCATGGTGGAGGGAGCCTCTAACCAGCCCAGTTTGGACCAATTAATGGTGGAGGGAGCCTCTAAACAGCCAAGTTTGGACCAATTCATGGTGGAGGGAGCCTCTAAAAACCCCAGTTTGGACCAATTCATGGTGGAGGGAGCCTCTAACCAGCCCAGTTTGGGCAAATTCATGGTGGAGGGAGCCTCTAAACAGCCCAGTTTGGGCAAATTCATGGTGGAGGGAGCCTCTAACCAGCCCAGTTTGGACCAATTAATGGTGGAGGGAGCCGCTAAACAGCCCAGTTTGGACCAATTCATGGTGGAGGGAGCCTCTAAAAACCCCAGTTTGGACCAATTCATGGTGGAGGGAGCCTCTAAAAAACCCAGTTTGGACCAATTCATGGTGGAGGGAGCCTCTAACCAGCCCAGTTTGGACCAATTAATGGTGGAGGGAGCCTCTAAACAGCCAAGTTTGGACCAATTCATGGTGGAGGGAGCCTCTAAAAACCCCAGTTTGGACCAATTCATGGTGGAGGGAGCCTCTAACCAGCCCAGTTTGGACCAATTAATGGTGGAGGGAGCCTCTAAACAGCCAAGTTTGGACCAATTCATGGTGGAGGGAGCCTCTAAAAAACCCAGTTTGGACCAATTCATGGTGGAGGGAGCCTCTAACCAGCCCAGTTTGGGCAAATTCATGGTGGAGGGAGCCTCTAAACAGCCCAGTTTGGGCAAATTCATGGTGGAGGGAGCCTCTAACCAGCCCAGTTTGGACCAATTAATGGTGGAGGGAGCCTCTAACCAGCCCAGTTTGGACCAATTAATGGTGGAGGGAGCCTCTAACCACCCCAGTTTGGACCAATTCATGGTGGAGGGAGCCTCTAAACAGCCAAGTTTGGACCAATTCATGGTGGAGGGAGCCTCTAAAAACCCCAGTTTGGACCAATTCATGGTGGAGGGAGCCTCTAAAAACCCCAGTTTGGACCAATTCATGGTGGAGGGAGCCTCTAACCAGCCCAGTTTGGGCAAATTCATGGTGGAGGGAGCCTCTAAACAGCCCAGTTTGGGCAAATTCATGGTGGAGGGAGCCTCTAACCAGCCCAGTTTGGACCAATTAATGGTGGAGGGAGCCGCTAAACAGCCCAGTTTGGGCAAATTCATGGTAGAGGGAGCCTCTAAACAGCCCAGTTTGGGCAAATTCATGGTGGAGGGAGCCTCTAACCAGCCCAGTTTGGACCAATTAATGGTGGAGGGAGCCTCTAAACAGCCAAGTTTTGGGAAATTCATGGTGGAGGGAGCCTCTAACCAGCCCAGTTTGGACCAATTCATGGTGGAGGGAGCCTCTAAACAGCCCAGTTTGGGCAAATTCATGGTGGAGGGAGCCTCTAAAAAACCCAGTTTGGACCAATTCATGGTGGAGGGAGCCTCTAACCAGCCCAGTTTGGACCAATTAATGGTGGAGGGAGCCTCTAAACAGCCAAGTTTGGACCAATTCATGGTGGTGGGAGCCTCTAAAAACCCCAGTTTGGACCAATTCATGGTGGAGGGAGCCTCTAACCAGCCCAGTTTGGACCAATTAATGGTGGAGGGAGCCTCTAAACAGCCCAGTTTGGACCAATTCATGGTGGAGGGAGCCTCTAAAAACCCCAGTTTGGGCAAATTCATGGTGGAGGGAGCCTCTAAACAGCCCAGTTTGGGCAAATTCATGGTGGAGGGAGCCTCTAACCAGCCCAGTTTGGACCAATTAATGGTGGAGGGAGCCGCTAAACAGCCCAGTTTGGACCAATTCATGGTGGAGGGAGCCTCTAAAAACCCCAGTTTGGACCAATTCATGGTGGAGGGAGCCTCTAAAAAACCCAGTTTGGACCAATTCATGGTGGAGGGAGCCTCTAACCAGCCCAGTTTGGACCAATTATTGGTGGAGGGAGCCTCTAAACAGCCAAGTTTGGACCAATTCATGGTGGAGGGAGCCTCTAAAAACCCCAGTTTGGACCAATTCATGGTGGAGGGAGCCTCTAACCAGCCCAGTTTGGACCAATTAATGGTGGAGGGAGCCTCTAAACAGCCAAGTTTGGACCAATTCATGGTGGAGGGAGCCTCTAAAAAACCCAGTTTGGACCAATTCATGGTGGAGGGAGCCTCTAACCAGCCCAGTTTGGGCAAATTCATGGTGGAGGGAGCCTCTAAACAGCCCAGTTTGGGCAAATTCATGGTGGAGGGAGCCTCTAACCAGCCCAGTTTGGACCAATTAATGGTGGAGGGAGCCTCTAACCAGCCCAGTTTGGACCAATTAATGGTGGAGGGAGCCGCTAAACAGCCCAGTTTGGACCAATTCATGGTGGAGGGAGCCTCTAAAAACCCCAGTTTGGACCAATTCATGGTGGAGGGAGCCTCTAAAAAACCCAGTTTGGACCAATTCATGGTGGAGGGAGCCTCTAACCAGCCCAGTTTGGACCAATTAATGGTGGAGGGAGCCTCTAAACAGCCAAGTTTGGACCAATTCATGGTGGAGGGAGCCTCTAAAAACCCCAGTTTGGACCAATTCATGGTGGAGGGAGCCTCTAACCAGCCCAGTTTGGACCAATTAATGGTGGAGGGAGCCTCTAAACAGCCCAGTTTGGACCAATTAATGGTGGAGGGAGCCTCTAACCACCCCAGTTTGGACCAATTCATGGTGGAGGGAGCCTCTAAACAGCCAAGTTTGGACCAATTCATGGTGGAGGGAGCCTCTAAAAACCCCAGTTTGGACCAATTCATGGTGGAGGGAGCCTCTAAACAGCCCAGTTTGGGCAAATTCATGGTGGAGGGAGCCTCTAACCAGCAGAGTTGTGGGAAAGCAGGGTGGAGGGAGCCTCGAACCAGCAGAGTTGGTGGAAATCAGGGTGGAGGGAGCCTCTAACCAGCAGAGTTGGGGGAAATCATGTTGGAGGGAGCCTAGTATTAGCAGAATTGTGCAACGCTTATGGTGGATGAGTATGAGGATGCGGAGGAATTGGAGAGGTTGAGTACAGACATGGAGTTTCATGTTGGGGTGCTTTACACAGGTGGGCACAAAAATGAAGGCTCTATCCAGTGGTGGTTCATTTTTATCAAAGTGAGCCGGTCGGCACTCTCAGCTGACAGACGGGTGCGCTTGTCAGTGATGATGCCACCGGCTGCACTGAACACCCTCTCAGATAGGACGCTGGCGGCAGGACAGGACAGCACCTCCAAGGCATATAGGGCAAGTTCAAGCCACAGGTCCAACTTCGACACCCAATACGTGTAGGGCGCAGAGGGGTCGGAGAGGACAGGGCTGTGGTCGGAAAGGTATTCCCGCAACATGCGCCTATACTTCTCACGCCTGGTGACACTAGGACCCTCCGTGGCGGCACTTTGGCGAGGGGGTGCCATCAAGGTGTCCCAGACCTTAGACAGTGTGCCCCTCGTTTGTGTGGACCGGTGAGAACTTGGTTGCCTACTGGAGGAACTGCCCTCCCTGCCGCCAACGTCACATGCTGGAAACATCTCCATCATATTCTGCACCAATTGCCTGTGGCAAGCATTGATGCGATTGGCCCTCCCCTCTACCGGAATAAAAGACGAGATGTTGTTTTTATACCGGGGGTCAAGGATAGCAAAGATCCAGTACTGGTTGTCCTCCATGATTTTGACAATACGCTTGTCGGTTGTAAAGCACCCCAACATGAACTCAGCCATGTCTGCCACAGTGTTAGTTGGCATGACTCCTCTGGCCCCACCGGAAAGTTCAATCTCCATTTCCTCCTCATCCTCCATGTCTACCCATCCGCGCTGCAACAATGGGACGATTCGAAGTTGCCCGGAAGCCTCCTGTATCACCATCACATCATCGGACAACTCTTCTTCCTCCTCCTCCTCCTCCTCCTCCATTAAACGCAGTGAAGCGGACAGATGTGTGGACCTACTCTCCAGCTGTGACGGATCGGATGCTATCCCTAACTCCTCTGTGTGATCTGAGTTATCCCTGATGTCAATCAGGGATTCTCTCAGAACACACAAGAGCGGGATTGTAAGGCTCACCATCGCATCCTCAGAGCTCACCCTCCTTGTGGACTCCTCAAAGACCCGTAGGATGTCACAAAGGTCTCTCATCCATGGCCACTCATGGATGTGAAACTGAGGCAGCTGACTTTGTGGCACCCTAGGGTTTTGTAGCTGGTATTCCATCAAAGGTCTCTGCTGCTCAACCACTCTATTCAACATCTGAAACGTTGAGTTCCAGCGTGTGGGGACGTCGCACAAAAGCCGGTGTTGTGGCACATGCAGGCGTTGCTGGAGAGATTTTAAGCTAGCAGCGGCTACTGTCGACTTGCGAAAGTGGGCGCACATGCGCCGCACTTTCACCAGTAGCTCTGGAACATTGGGGTAGCTCTTTAGGAAACGTTGCACCACTAGGTTGAAGACGTGGGCCAGGCATGGAACATGTTGGAGTCCGGCAAGCTCCAGAGCTGCTACCAGGTTCCGGCCGTTATCACAAACGACCATGCCTGGGCCCAGGTGCAGCGGCTCAAACCATATTGCCGTCTCATCGAGGAGGGCATCCCTCACCTCGGAGGCAGTGTGCTGTCTGTCCCCCAAGCTGATCAGCTTCAGCACAGCCTGCTGACGTCTACCAACGCCAGTGCTGCAACGTTTCCAACTCGTAGCTGGGGTCAATCTAACAGCGGAGGAGGAGGCGGTGGCGGAGGAGGAGGCGGTGGCGGAGGAGGAGGCGGTAGAGGAGGAGGAGGAGGGGGGTGTTCTTCTCGTGTCCCTGCCAGGAATGTTAGGCGGGGAGACGAGGTACACCGGGCCAGTTTGGGAAGCAGTCCCAGCCTCAACTACATTCACCCAGTGTGCCGTCAGTGAAATGTAGCGTCCCTGTCCGCATGCACTTGTCCACGCGTCGGTGGTCAAGTGGACCTTTGTGCAAAGCGCGGAACTAAGGGCCCGCCTGATGTTGAGTGACACGGGCTGGTGCAAGGCGGGGACGGCACACCGGGAGAAGTAGTGACGGCTAGGGACGGCATAGCGAGGTGCCGCAGTTGCCATCAGGTCCAGGAAGGCGGGAGTTTCAACAAGCCGGAACGCCAACATCTCCTGGGCCAGCAGTTTAGCGATGTTGGCGTTCAAGGCTTGCGCGTGTGGGTGGTTAGCAGTGTATTTCTGCCGCCGCTCCAATGTCTGAGAGATGGTGGGTTGTTGTAAAGAAACGCCTGATGGTGCCTTTGATGGTGCAGGAGAAGGAGATAAGACAGGACCAGGGGAGGATGAGGTAGAAGTCAACAAAGTGGCGGAGGCAGATGAAGTGGTGTCCTGGCTCGTCCTCTGGAGTGCATCGCCAGCACAGTCAGCAGTGGCAGTGGCAGAGGCAGAGGCAGTGGCAGAGGCAGTGGCAGTGGCGTGAACGGCAGGCGGCCTTTGTCCTGCCGTTGCTGCCTGCCACTGATTCCAGTGCTTGGATTCCAAATGACGGCGCATTGAAGTGGTGGACAGGTTGCTCTTCTCAGAGCCCCTAATCAATTTCGAGAGGCAAATTGTGCAGACAACACTATATCTGTCCTCGGCGCATTCCTTGAAAAAACTCCACACCTTCGAGAAACGTGCCCTCGAGGTGGGAGTTTTTCGGGGCTGGGTACGAACTGGAACATCTTGGGAGATTCCGGGTGTGGCCTGGCTTCGCCTAAGCTGCTGACCTCTGCCTCTGCCTCTAGCTACCCTTTTTGGTGCTGCACCTGCCTCAACATCCACACTACTTTCCCCGCTTGACATCCCCCCTGTCCAGGTCGGGTCAGTGTCCTCATCATCCACCACTTCCTCTTCCAACTCCTGTCTCATCTCCTCCTCCCGCACAATGCGCCGGTCAACTGGATGCCCTGACGGCAACTGCGTCACATCATCGTCGATGAGGGTGGGTTGCTGGTCATCCACCACCAAATCGAACGGAGATGGAGGAGACTCTAGTGTTTGAGCATCTGGACACAGATGCTCCTCTGTTAGGTTCGTGGAATCGTGACGTGGAGAGGCAGGTTGAGGGACAATGAAAGGAGCGGAGAACAGCTCTGGGGAGCAGGGACAGTTCGGGTTATTGTTCTGTAAAGCTTCGGAATTTTGGGAGGAAGGAAGACAAGACTGTTGGGTAATAGGAGGAGAGGAGGCAGAGTCTGACTGGCTGCTGGACAATGTGCTGTAAGCGTTCTCTGACAGCCATTGCAAGACCTGTTCCTGGTTCTCGGGCCTACTAAGGTTTGTACCCTGCAGTTTAGTTAATGTGGCAAGCAACCCTGGCACTGTGGAGTGGCGCAATGCTTGCTGCCCCACAGGAGTAGGCACGGGACGCCCTGTGGCTTCACTGCTACCTTGCTCCCCAGAACCATTCCCCCGACCTCGCCCACGGCCTCGTCCACGTCCCTTTCCGGGAGCCTTGCGCATTTTGAATTCCTAGTTAGAAATTGGCACTGTATACCAGTAGTAAAAATTGTGGGTGCACGTAACCCCAATATATTCTTTGAATTCCCAGTCAGACACTGGCACTATATGGCAGTAGCAAGAAATGAGGGTATTTGTATTCCCAATATATTCTTTGAATTCCCAGTCAGACAATGGCACTGTATACCAGTAGTAAAAATTGTGGGTGCACGTAACCCCAATATATTCTTTGAATTCCCAGTCAGACACTGGCACTATATGGCAGTAGCAAGAAATGAGGGTATTTGTATTCCCAATATATTCTTTGAATTCCCAGTCAGACAATGGCACTGTATACCAGTAGTAAAAATTGTGGGTGCACGTAACCCCAATATATTCTTTGAATTACCAGTCAGAAACTGGCACTATATGGCAGTAGCAAGAAATGAGGGTATTTGTATTCCCAATATATTCTTTGAATTCCCAGTCAGACACTGGCACTATATGGCAGTAGCAAGAAATGAGGGTATTTGTATTCCCAATATATTCTTTGAATTCCCAGTCAGACAATGGCACTGTATACCAGTAGTAAAAATTGTGGGTGCACGTAACCCCAATATATTCTTTGAATTCCCAGTCAGACACTGGCACTATATGGCAGTAGCAAGAAATGAGGGTATTTGTATTCCCAATATATTCTTTGAATTCCCAGTCAGACAATGGCACTGTATACCAGTAGTAAAAATTGTGGGTGCACGTAACCCCAATATATTCTTTGAATTCCCAGTCAGACACTGGCACTATATGGCAGTAGCAAGAAATGAGGGTATTTGTATTCCCAATATATTCTTTGAATTCCCAGTCAGACAATGGCACTGTATACCAGTAGTAAAAATTGTGGGTGCACGTAACCCCAATATATTCTTTGAATTACCAGTCAGAAACTGGCACTATATGGCAGTAGCAAGAAATGAGGGTATTTGTATTCCCAATATATTCTTTGAATTCCCAGTCAGACACTGGCACTATATGGCAGTAGCAAGAAATGAGGGTATTTGTATTCCCAATATATTCTTTGAATTCCCAGTCAGACAATGGCACTGTATACCAGTAGTAAAAATTGTGGGTGCACGTAACCACAATATATTCTTTGAATTACCAGTCAGAAACTGGCACTATATGGCAGTAGCAAGAAATGAGGGTATTTATAACCCCAATATATTCTTTGAATTCCCAGTCAGACAATGGCACTGTATACCAGTAGTAAAAATTGTGGGTGCACGTAACCCCAATATATTCTTTGAATTACCAGTCAGAAACTGGCACTATATGGCAGTAGCAAGAAATGAGGGTATTTGTATTCCCAATATATTCTTTAAATTCCCAGTCAGACACTGGCACTATATGGCAGTAGCAAGAAATGAGGGTATTTGTATTCCCAATATATTCTTTGAATTCCCAGTCAGACAATGGCACTGTATACCAGTAGTAAAAATTGTGGGTGCACGTAACCCCAATATATTCTTTGAATTCCCAGTCAGACACTGGCACTATATGGCAGTAGCAAGAAATGAGGGTATTTGTATTCCCAATATATTCTTTGAATTCCCAGTCAGACAATGGCACTGTATACCAGTAGTAAAAATTGTGGGTGCACGTAACCCCAATATATTCTTTGAATTCCCAGTCAGACACTGGCACTATATGGCAGTAGCAAGAAATGAGGGTATTTGTATTCCCAATATATTCTTTGAATTCCCAGTCAGACAATGGCACTGTATACCAGTAGTAAAAATTGTGGGTGCACGTAACCCCAATATATTCTTTGAATTCCCAGTCAGACACTGGCACTATATGGCAGTAGCAAGAAATGAGGGTATTTGTATTCCCAATATATTCTTTGAATTCCCAGTCAGACAATGGCACTGTATACCAGTAGTAAAAATTGTGGGTGCACGTAACCCCAATATATTCTTTGAATTCCCAGTCAGACACTGGCACTATATGGCAGTAGCAAGAAATGAGGGTATTTGTATTCCCAATATATTCTTTGAATTCCCAGTCAGACAATGGCACTGTATACCAGTAGTAAAAATTGTGGGTGCACGTAACCACAATATATTCTTTGAATTACCAGTCAGAAACTGGCACTATATGGCAGTAGCAAGAAATGAGGGTATTTAAAACCCCAATATATTCTTTGAATTCCCAGTCAGACAATGGCACTGTATACCAGTAGTAAAAATTGTGGGTGCACGTAACCCCAATATATTCTTTGAATTACCAGTCAGAAACTGGCACTATATGGCAGTAGCAAGAAATGAGGGTATTTAGATTCCCAATATATTCTTTGAATTCCCAGTCAGACAATGGCACTGTATACCAGTAGTAAAAATTGTGGGTGCACGTAACCCCAATATATTCTTTGAATTCCCAGTCAGACACTGGCACTATATGGCAGTAGCAAGAAATGAGGGTATTTGTATTCCCAATATATTCTTTGAATTCCCAGTCAGACAATGGCACTGTATACCAGTAGTAAAAATTGTGGGTGCACGTAACCCCAATATATTCTTTGAATTCCCAGTCAGAAACTGGCACTATATGGCAGTAGCAAGAAATGAGGGTATTTGTATTCCCAATATATTCTTTGAATTCCCAGTCAGACACTGGCACTATATGGCAGTAGCAAGAAATGAGGGTATTTGTATTCCCAATATATTCTTTGAATTCCCAGTCAGACAATGGCACTGTATACCAGTAGTAAAAATTGTGGGTGCACGTAACCCCAATATATTCTTTGAATTCCCAGTCAGACACTGGCACTATATGGCAGTAGCAAGAAATGAGGGTATTTGTATTCCCAATATATTCTTTGAATTCCCAGTCAGACAATGGCACTGTATACCAGTAGTAAAAATTTTGGGTGCACGTAACCCCAATATATTCTTTGAATTCCCAGTCAGACACTGGCACTATATGGCAGTAGCAAGAAATGAGGGTATTTGTATTCCCAATATATTCTTTGAATTCCCAGTCAGACAATGGCACTGTATACCAGTAGTAAAAATTGTGGGTGCACGTAACCCCAATATATTCTTTGAATTACCAGTCAGAAACTGGCACTATATGGCAGTAGCAAGAAATGAGGGTATTTGTATTCCCAATATATTCTTTGAATTCCCAGTCAGACACTGGCACTATATGGCAGTAGCAAGAAATGAGGGTATTTGTATTCCCAATATATTCTTTGAATTCCCAGTCAGACAATGGCACTGTATACCAGTAGTAAAAATTGTGGGTGCACGTAACCACAATATATTCTTTGAATTACCAGTCAGAAACTGGCACTATATGGCAGTAGCAAGAAATGAGGGTATTTATAACCCCAATATATTCTTTGAATTCCCAGTCAGACAATGGCACTGTATACCAGTAGTAAAAATTGTGGGTGCACGTAACCCCAATATATTCTTTGAATTACCAGTCAGAAACTGGCACTATATGGCAGTAGCAAGAAATGAGGGTATTTGTATTCCCAATATATTCTTTGAATTCCCAGTCAGACACTGGCACTATATGGCAGTAGCAAGAAATGAGGGTATTTGTATTCCCAATATATTCTTTGAATTCCCAGTCAGACAATGGCACTGTATACCAGTAGTAAAAATTGTGGGTGCACGTAACCCCAATATATTCTTTGAATTCCCAGTCAGACACTGGCACTATATGGCAGTAGCAAGAAATGAGGGTATTTGTATTCCCAATATATTCTTTGAATTCCCAGTCAGACAATGGCACTGTATACCAGTAGTAAAAATTGTGGGTGCACGTAACCCCAATATATTCTTTGAATTCCCAGTCAGACACTGGCACTATATGGCAGTAGCAAGAAATGAGGGTATTTGTATTCCCAATATATTCTTTGAATTCCCAGTCAGACAATGGCACTGTATACCAGTAGTAAAAATTGTGGGTGCACGTAACCCCAATATATTCTTTGAATTCCCAGTCAGACACTGGCACTATATGGCAGTAGCAAGAAATGAGGGTATTTGTATTCCCAATATATTCTTTGAATTCCCAGTCAGACAATGGCACTGTATACCAGTAGTAAAAATTGTGGGTGCACGTAACCCCAATATATTCTTTGAATTCCCAGTCAGACACTGGCACTATATGGCAGTAGCAAGAAATGAGGGTATTTGTATTCCCAATATATTCTTTGAATTCCCAGTCAGACAATGGCACTGTATACCAGTAGTAAAAATTGTGGGTGCACGTAACCCCAATATATTCTTTGAATTCCCAGTCAGACACTGGCACTATATGGCAGTAGCAAGAAATGAGGGTATTTGTATTCCCAATATATTCTTTGAATTCCCAGTCAGACAATGGCACTGTATACCAGTAGTAAAAATTGTGGGTGCACGTAACCACAATATATTCTTTGAATTACCAGTCAGAAACTGGCACTATATGGCAGTAGCAAGAAATGAGGGTATTTGTATTCCCAATATATTCTTTGAATTCCCAGTCAGACACTGGCACTATATGGCAGTAGCAAGAAATGAGGGTATTTGTATTCCCAATATATTCTTTGAATTCCCAGTCAGACAATGGCACTGTATACCAGTAGTAAAAATTGTGGGTGCACGTAACCCCAATATATTCTTTGAATTCCCAGTCAGACACTGGCACTATATGGCAGTAGCAAGAAATGAGGGTATTTGTATTCCCAATATATTCTTTGAATTCCCAGTCAGACAATGGCACTGTATACCAGTAGTAAAAATTGTGGGTGCACGTAACCCCAATATATTCTTTGAATTCCCAGTCAGACACTGGCACTATATGGCAGTAGCAAGAAATGAGGGTATTTGTATTCCCAATATATTCTTTGAATTCCCAGTCAGACAATGGCACTGTATACCAGTAGTAAAAATTGTGGGTGCACGTAACCCCAATATATTCTTTGAATTCCAAGTCAGACACTGGCACTATATGGCAGTAGAAAGAAATGAGGGTATTTGTATTCCCAATATATTCTTTGAATTCCCAGTCAGACAATGGCACTGTATACCAGTAGTAAAAATTGTGGGTGCACGTAACCCCAATATATTCTTTGAATTCCCAGTCAGACACTGGCACTATATGGCAGTAGCAAGAAATGAGGGTATTTGTATTCCCAATATATTCTTTGAATTCCCAGTCAGACAATGGCACTGTATACCAGTAGTAAAAATTGTGGGTGCACGTAACCACAATATATTCTTTGAATTACCAGTCAGAAACTGGCACTATATGGCAGTAGCAAGAAATGAGGGTATTTATAACCCCAATATATTCTTTGAATTCCCAGTCAGACAATGGCACTGTATACCAGTAGTAAAAATTGTGGGTGCACGTAACCCCAATATATTCTTTGAATTACCAGTCAGAAACTGGCACTATATGGCAGTAGCAAGAAATGAGGGTATTTATAACCCCAATATATTCTTTGAATTCCCAGTCAGACAATGGCACTGTATACCAGTAGTAAAAATTGTGGGTGCACGTAACCCCAATATATTCTTTGAATTCCCAGTCAGACACTGGCACTATATGGCAGTAGCAAGAAATGAGGGTATTTGTATTCCCAATATATTCTTTGAATTCCCAGTCAGACAATGGCACTGTATACCAGTAGTAAAAATTGTGGGTGCACGTAACCCCAATATATTCTTTGAATTCCCAGTCAGACACTGGCACTATATGGCAGTAGCAAGAAATGAGGGTATTTGTATTCCCAATATATTCTTTGAATTCCCAGTCAGACAATGGCACTGTATACCAGTAGTAAAAATTGTGGGTGCACGTAACCCCAATATATTCTTTGAATTCCCAGTCAGACACTGGCACTATATGGCAGTAGCAAGAAATGAGGGTATTTGTATTCCCAATATATTCTTTGAATTCCCAGTCAGACAATGGCACTGTATACCAGTAGTAAAAATTGTGGGTGCACGTAACCCCAATATATTCTTTGAATTACCAGTCAGACACTGGCACTATATGGCAGTAGCAAGAAATGAGGGTATTTGTATTCCCAATATATTCTTTGAATTCCCAGTCAGACAATGGCACTGTATACCAGTAGTAAAAATTGTGGGTGCACATAACCCCAATATATTCTTTGAATTACCAGTCAGACACTGGCACTATATGGCAGTAGCAAGAAATGAGGGTATTTGTATTCCCAATATATTCTTTGAATTCCCAGTCAGACAATGGCACTGTATACCAGTAGTAAAAATTGTGGGTGCACGTAACCCCAATATATTCTTTGAATTCCCAGTCAGACACTGGCACTATATGGCAGTAGCAAGAAATGAGGGTATTTGTATTCCCAATATATTCTTTGAATTCCCAGTCAGACAATGGCACTGTATACCAGTAGTAAAAATTGTGGGTGCACGTAACCCCAATATATTCTTTGAATTCCCAGTCAGACACTGGCACTATATGGCAGTAGCAAGAAATGAGGGTATTTGTATTCCCAATATATTCTTTGAATTCCCAGTCAGACAATGGCACTGTATACCAGTAGTAAAAATTGTGGGTGCACGTAACCCCAATATATTCTTTGAATTCCCAGTCAGACACTGGCACTATATGGCAGTAGCAAGAAATGAGGGTATTTGTATTCCCAATATATTCTTTGAATTCCCAGTCAGACAATGGCACTGTATACCAGTAGTAAAAATTGTGGGTGCACGTAACCCCAATATATTCTTTGAATTCCCAGTCAGACACTGGCACTATATGGCAGTAGCAAGAAATGAGGGTATTTGTATTCCCAATATATTCTTTGAATTCCCAGTCAGACAATGGCACTGTATACCAGTAGTAAAAATTGTGGGTGCACGTAACCCCAATATATTCTTTGAATTCCCAGTCAGACACTGGCACTATATGGCAGTAGCAAGAAATGAGGGTATTTGTATTCCCAATATATTCTTTGAATTCCCAGTCAGACAATGGCACTGTATACCAGTAGTAAAAATTGTGGGTGCACGTAACCACAATATATTCTTTGAATTACCAGTCAGAAACTGGCACTATATGGCAGTAGCAAGAAATGAGGGTATTTATAACCCCAATATATTCTTTGAATTCCCAGTCAGACAATGGCACTGTATACCAGTAGTAAAAATTGTGGGTGCACGTAACCCCAATATATTCTTTGAATTACCAGTCAGAAACTGGCACTATATGGCAGTAGCAAGAAATGAGGGTATTTATAACCCCAATATATTCTTTGAATTCCCAGTCAGACAATGGCACTGTATACCAGTAGTAAAAATTGTGGGTGCACGTAACCCCAATATATTCTTTGAATTCCCAGTCAGACACTGGCACTATATGGCAGTAGCAAGAAATGAGGGTATTTGTATTCCCAATATATTCTTTGAATTCCCAGTCAGACAATGGCACTGTATACCAGTAGTAAAAATTGTGGGTGCACGTAACCCCAATATATTCTTTGAATTCCAAGTCAGACACTGGCACTATATGGCAGTAGCAAGAAATGAGGGTATTTGTATTCCCAATATATTCTTTGAATTCCCAGTCAGACAATGGCACTGTATACCAGTAGTAAAAATTGTGGGTGCACGTAACCCCAATATATTCTTTGAATTCCCAGTCAGACACTGGCACTATATGGCAGTAGCAAGAAATGAGGGTATTTGTATTCCCAATATATTCTTTGAATTCCCAGTCAGACAATGGCACTGTATACCAGTAGTAAAAATTGTGGGTGCACGTAACCACAATATATTCTTTGAATTACCAGTCAGAAACTGGCACTATATGGCAGTAGCAAGAAATGAGGGTATTTATAACCCCAATATATTCTTTGAATTCCCAGTCAGACAATGGCACTGTATACCAGTAGTAAAAATTGTGGGTGCACGTAACCCCAATATATTCTTTGAATTACCAGTCAGAAACTGGCACTATATGGCAGTAGCAAGAAATGAGGGTATTTATAACCCCAATATATTCTTTGAATTCCCAGTCAGACAATGGCACTGTATACCAGTAGTAAAAATTGTGGGTGCACGTAACCCCAATATATTCTTTGAATTCCCAGTCAGACACTGGCACTATATGGCAGTAGCAAGAAATGAGGGTATTTGTATTCCCAATATATTCTTTGAATTCCCAGTCAGACAATGGCACTGTATACCAGTAGTAAAAATTGTGGGTGCACGTAACCCCAATATATTCTTTGAATTCCCAGTCAGACACTGGCACTATATGGCAGTAGCAAGAAATGAGGGTATTTGTATTCCCAATATATTCTTTGAATTCCCAGTCAGACAATGGCACTGTATACCAGTAGTAAAAATTGTGGGTGCACATAACCCCAATATATTCTTTGAATTACCAGTCAGACACTGGCACTATATGGCAGTAGCAAGAAATGAGGGTATTTGTATTCCCAATATATTCTTTGAATTCCCAGTCAGACAATGGCACTGTATACCAGTAGTAAAAATTGTGGGTGCACGTAACCCCAATATATTCTTTGAATTACCAGTCAGACACTGGCACTATATGGCAGTAGCAAGAAATGAGGGTATTTGTATTCCCAATATATTCTTTGAATTCCCAGTCAGACAATGGCACTGTATACCAGTAGTAAAAATTGTGGGTGCACGTAACCCCAATATATTCTTTGAATTCCCAGTCAGACACTGGCACTATATGGCAGTAGCAAGAAATGAGGGTATTTGTATTCCCAATATATTCTTTGAATTCCCAGTCAGACAATGGCACTGTATACCAGTAGTAAAAATTGTGGGTGCACGTAACCCCAATATATTCTTTGAATTCCCAGTCAGACACTGGCACTATATGGCAGTAGCAAGAAATGAGGGTATTTGTATTCCCAATATATTCTTTGAATTCCCAGTCAGATAATGGCACTGTATACCAGTAGTAAAAATTGTGGGTGCACGTAACCCCAATATATTCTTTGAATTCCCAGTCA